>NC_142082.1:6584799-6884799 GCF_054644295.1 Miniopterus natalensis | reverse complement strand
CAGTCGACTCACAAGGCTGGTCTCTGCGCAAAGTAGTGTCACGTCCGGTTACAGCTTCCGAGACGCTTGTACAGACGTGGTGGACACTTAGAAACAAAGGTCTAGGCTCAGACATGGCTTCCTCTGAATTCTGATTCTGATCAAATGCATTTTCTAAAAGATGTGTGATTACTTTCAAGAAGATAAAAATTCTTGCTAATGAGGATTCTGTCTTAGAAACAGAACCTGTGTGTGTGTGTTAAAGGGGCCCATTCCTTTAAGATGGTTTTTGCATTTCTAAAAAAAAGGATTTCGTTTGCTATAAAAGACGGCTCACCAAAAACGGCCTCTTCCAGTATTAGAGACTAATAAGCATGATTTGAATTGCATAGAACTGTTCACTTTAAAAGCCTTTATGAGGGCAGAGCTACACTGGGGTTTGTTTCCTTAAGGAAGCGCTTGAGCTGGATGAGCTAAAACCCTGCACTGGAAGGCGCTTCAGTCGGGTCAAGCTCTAAACTTGCTCATCTGCAGTGGCTTTTGTTTGAGACAAATGACTCAGCTTATACTTCAGATTAATAGTCTCTCCGACTCCCAACTTCTTACCATAAATTATCGACAGGATCCCCTAAATGAGAGCTGCAAAGTAATTGCCACTAAATGGTACAAATCTGTTTAATAAAGGATTAAATTTTTTTTTTTTTTGGCAACTTTGATTCAATCAAGATACCCTTTCCTCTGTTGCTGGTTTCACCAGGTGTGTGCTGACGCGTCTCCCTCCACATCATCAGAATGTCTGTCCTTAGAAGGCGGGTCACCACGTTCTCTAGTCAACACCATCCTTACGCCTCGGACGGAATGTCACTGTGCGAGCCAGACTCACACCCGATGCCCACCCTCCCTCAGGTCGGGGGAGCCAGACTCACTCACACCGATGCCCACCCTTGCTCAGGTCAGGGGAGCCAGACTCACACCCGATGCCCACCCTCGCTCAGGTCAGGGGAGCCAGACTCACACCCGATGCCCACCTCGCTCAGGTCGGGGGAGCCAGACTCACACCCGATGCCCACCTCGCTCAGGTCGGGGGAGCCAGACTCACTCACACCGATGCCCACCCTCGCTCAGGTCGGGGGAGCCAGACTCACTCACACCTGATGCCCACCCTCGCTCAGGTCGGGGGAGTCACACCCGATGCCCACCTCGCTCAGGTGGCTGGGGTGAGCTTGTGCTCGTGGCCGCAGGCGGCTCTCTCCTCCCTGCCCTGTGTCCTAGGCGCAGGGTCTGCAGTGCAGCCGGGAGCCCGCTCCCGTATTTGCATTCTTATGTGCTTGAACTCAGCATTTTGTTTTTGTTTTCTTTAGACAAACAAAAAAAGAACAAAAAAAGACTGTTTTAAGGAAACAAAGTGTTCCCACACGGGTGACGGAAACGAACACAGCCCGTTTCAGGCGGGCTCCGGGCTCCACACCGAAGCTCGTGCTCACGCTGACCTTCCTGCAGCAAGAGCTGCTCGAGTGCAAGACCCCCCAGGGCGCCCGTGCCAGCTCCCCGGGCTCCTGGCAGGAAAACCAGGGTAGCAAAGGCCACCTTCTGTGAGTTCCTCTGCAAGTCGGCTCAAGGGACGCACCCTGGCTCTGCCTCGGTTCCACAGCCCACTGGCCACACACATGCTGTGCAACAAACGTCTCTGTGTACCAGATTATCCCGTTGTGGTTACCTGACTTTTTTTGCTTTTTTTATGTAAGAATTACATTCAAGATACTTTATCAATGAACATGTTGAAATTCTGATGTGAAATAAAAGCTCTTTAAGAGTTGACAGTTATAGTACACCCCTCCCCAAACAAACCCACCACACCAAAGTTCAGTCTCTTCCTCTCAAAGAAATGACCAGGTGAGACGCTCGGCTCTTCGGCGACGAGTCACACGTCATCGGCCGGCAGGGAAGGGATGCTGATCTTCGCTCTGGTGAAGTAGGCGATCTTCTCCCTGGAACCAGGTGAGGAGGAATCCACGTCAACACGATGCTGAGAGGACTCTGCGACCGCTAGAAATAGCCCCGGGACCTCCAGCGGCACCCCATGAGCCCGGACAGGAGCTCTTTTCCTAAGGGCGATCTCACTTAAAATCAGGAGGGCCACCTGGCCAGTGTGGCTCAGTGGACTGAGTGTCGTCCCAGTAACCAAGAGGTCACAGGGTCCATTCCCGGCCAGGGCACACGCCGGGGCTGCCGGCTCCATCCCCAGTGTGGGCGTGCAGGAGGCAGATCAATGACTCTCATCATTGATGTTTCTCTTCCTCTATCTCCCTCTCCCTTCCTCTCTAAAAATCAAAACATGTTAAAAAAAAAAAATCAAGAGGGCCTCTGCCCTTCACAGCAGATGCGAAGGACACGGCAGCTCTGGCTCCCACCCGTCACCTGCAGACCCGACAGTGCCTTCCTTGCCGCATTTCCAACGTAAGGCCGTTTTCAAGCCATCGGGGGTCAGCCCAGGCAAGAGTGTGTCTAACCCAGGTAGGGGAGGGCTCAGAGGGCCGAAGCCCTAGGAAGCTTCTCAGGAACCTCATGGAACATCATGTGATACCAGGAAAACGCAGAGATCAGGCTTTCGTAGCTCAGGAACAGTACCGTGACTCGGAGGAAGGGAGGGGCCCTCCTGTCATAAAGGTAAGTCTGTCCTGTGTCCAGAGCAGGGACAAGCAGGAGCGGCCGAAAGGGAGGAGCCGAGGAGAAAGCGGCTGGCTGTCCAGGGGCTGGGACCAGGGTGAAACTAAGGCTCCAGGACAGTACAGGCGCCAGGAACAGGAGCAATGCGTCCATTTTTTCTACAAAACCTTCACCCTGCACATGCTGTCCCAGCAGCACACGCTTACTGAGCGCGTGTCCCGTCCGCGGACGCCTGGGAGCCGAGAGGATGAGGCACCGACCCGCCCGAGAGCGGAGCCGCGCAGACGGGACGGGAGCGTGGGGCAGAAGCAAGAGCCGAGGTGGGAAAGACCACGGAAAAGACAGAAGGAAAGGGAGGGACTCGGGGCGAGAGTTACTTCTGTGCTAGTGTCCTTGTGATCGGTCGAGTTCCATACGAGATACAGGCAAGAACTAGGAAGGCACGTGGGAGTGGCCGCGATGTCCCTGAAGGCCAGGAAGGCAGGGCTGGAAGCCGGGGACCCTGCCGGGCCACTTCCTGCAGGTGGGCGGCTTAGGCCCACACGCTGTTATCTAAATGCTCAAATTAGCTGCCAGTGTCCAGTTTGAGACACTGCGCATAAAATTCCTCATTGCTCACTTCCCCGACAAACCGAAGGCCAGGGACACGGGGCTCCTGATTCCAAGCGAACCAAGCAGCTGGGTGCAGCTGCCTGTGTGTCAGACAGAGCCCCCCAGCCCCCCACGCGCCCCACGCTCGCCGCCCAGGCCGGGCCATCTCGCTCATCTTTATCACCTGCCCGGGGAGGTAAATGGGTTTGATGTTAAGGGACACAGGGGTGATTATAAATCTCTGTTCTGGGTTCTAGCAGCAGCCATGCTGGACAACCTCACAGTGACCACAGCACCAGAGGCATGGGAAGATCCCTCTCCCAGCCCGGAGCTGTAAAAACCCGGGGAGCAGCTTTCTCTAAATGACGAGAGTGATTCTGCAGCATCGTGGAGGCAAGAGAAACCTGGCTCTTTCCTATAAACTGCCAGCTCTTCCAGAGTCTGAAGCCCCTGCTGGCTCGGCTTCCTTTCCCTCCGTGCGGGGCTCATCCAGTCGGCACCGACTCCAGCTCCCTCCTCTGGCCTCCCGGCACCCAGGTCCGAATCCCATCGTTGGTCCCCACATCTCCTCCTGCCCACAGCACTCCACAGACTCCTCCGTACGACACACACACATGCGTCCAGACCCAATCCCACAATCAACTGATAAAACCACCCTTTCTGTGGCCTCCTCTCACTCGCCTGAAACAGCCATGGATGGTCACCAATGGCCTCCTGACCGGATGGTCACCAGTGGCCTCCTGACCGGATGGTCACCAGTGGCCTCCTGATGGCTCAGTTGGGGGCGGTGATTTTGACCCTCTTCTCCCCGACGCGTGTGCCAGTATTAACAGCCTCCCCTCCCTCCAGCCCGGCCCACGCTCTCTCCTGGCTCTCCTTTCATATTTCGACCCTTCCTCCTCACATCTTTTCAGCTGCCAGCGAGCCCCTCAGTGGTCGGCACCCACCGGGCCTCCTGTCCTGGCTGTCTTTTCACATTTTCCGGAATGTCTGACCCATTTGGTAACTGCTTCTAAGAGCAGGGACACGTGGGCTCCTTGGGAGCCAGGCTGCTGCAGTGGGGTTGCACCCTCAGGAGGCAGCAAGCGCAGCCTCGTCTGGAGGAGAGGATTTGGCGTCTGTCACCCTGATAACGGCCTGCCCACTCCAGGGCGAACGCCCTTGTAATTCAGAGAGCACGAGCACAGGGACAACCCGAGGGTGACGCGGGCGGGGCCGCCTACCTGAAGGACTGCACCTGCCGAGGCACCTTCCGGCTCTGCTCCCGGAGCCGACACACGTCCTTGGAGACTTGTCTCATCAACTTCTCCGCATTCAAATCTTGCTTCTGTTCCTCTTTGGACTGTTCAGCCTGGCAAAGAAAATAAAAACACAAAACCCCACAAAACACTAATTAGAGGCGCCCAGAAACACGCTATCGGGCTTCAAGGCAGACTAAGCCAGGAGGGCACCTCGGCTGCCGATGAGGCGGTGTCTCCTCCCCGCTGGGGACAGCACCCGTGCACCAAACCCAGGCGAGGTGCAACGGCACTGAGCAGGGGACAGTGTATTTCATCGCGCTGAAAACACCTCATTACGCAGGCAGCACGTGACCCGGTTATGACACCGGGAAGACCCCAGAACCCTCAAGAAGGAAACTAAAAACTGCTACAGCACCGTGTCCAAGGAATGCCGGCTGTCGACATTTTGGGAAATACACCTTCAGCCCCTTATTCATCTTTTCAACCCTTTTTTCTTAGTCATTTAAAAGCTGTTTATTGCAGTGGAATTTACATACCAAAAGGCGCCCAGGGATGTACGGCTCAGAGAGCTCCTACAGACTGAACGCACACAGGTCACCAGCACTAGATGAAGAAACAGAACAGCCCCATTCCAGGCGCCCCCCAAGCTCCCTTCAGCAACGGGTCTGAGGGTCACTAGCACTGGCTTCTAACAGAATGGGCCACTTTTGCCCGTTTTGTTCACAGAAATGCAACAGGACAGCGGGCACTCTTCGGGGTCTGACACCATCTGCTCAGCGTTACGCTTATGAGAATCAGACACGCTAGCGCATGCAGTTGTAACCTGTTTGACTCACTGTTGCATAATATTCCACTGTGCGACTTTATCACAATTTATTACCTGAGCTATTGTCTACGGATTCAGGTATTTTGCATGAATGCATTTAAAAATTACAGTGGAATAATGAATACTATATTAAAAGTTCCCTTTTCATCCATCCGTCCATCCATCCAATCAACAAATATTTGTGGACTGCCTTCTGAAGAAAGGCGGTGTGAGAGAGTGAAGAGCACAAAAACTCTGGAGCCTCGCTGCCTGGGTTCAATTCCATCTCTGGCATTCACTGGCTCGGTGAGTCCAGGGAGGCTGCTTGCCATCCCTATGCCAGTTTCCTCATCTGTAAACTGGGAATAAGTACTTACCTCAAAGGGCTGTTTTCACGTTTAAGTGAGTTAATACACAGAAAGTACTCAGAGCAGCACCCAACACATCATTAAGTCCACTATTTCAGTGTTTCGCTATGACTGTTTCTTTTTTTTCTTTTTTCTTAAACGATATGCTAGGCATTGTACTAGGAGCTAGGAATAGAGCGGTGGACCAGAGAGCAAATGTACACAAAAGACCCTGAGATGCAGATTTTAATAAACCACATCACAGAGCAGCTCTGCAGGGACAAAACGGACAGTGAGACTTTGAGTGAGAGGAGCAGGCTGTGAGCCACGGCCACGGCAGCTCCCAGGGTGGTGCTGGGGCCACTACACTTCCCCAACATCCCGGTTAGAACCAGGAGGGGAAGTGAAGAGGGGCGATGCCCAGTACCAGCACCCAACACTCTGCCTGGAAATCCTTTTCTTAGAGCAGCTTTCCAAACAAACGCCAAAGCCAAATGACCCATTTAAAGGTCTCATTGTCTCCCAAACGTAAGTGAGTTAAATCGGATTTTTATTTCTGCCAGATGGGGATAACGCCTGCTTTTAGATGCCCACGTCCCCTCACTGCACACATGCGTGTTACAGTCTGCGGTCTCCACCCCACGGAAGGCCAGCCGCCCAGGGGCCATCCCTCCTCCTTCCTCATGATGGTCTCCTGCACGCACCTCTGAGGGCTTTCACCACAAAGAATTCTTACCGCCCCTCCCTTTCCTCTTCCTGTTTCGGACGATTTTCTTTAGAAAAGTGCTCTATATATGTTAAGTCACAATTCTCTCTTGAATATTTTGTAATTGATGAGCAAGTCTAGCTGTCACTTGGAGCTTCTGAATTTATGTAACTCAAATTCAAAGGGGACAAATGTGATATTTCCTTTCCTTTGTGAAGCCATATATTTAGTAAACTGATGATGTTTCATTAGGTCCCAGGAAAGGGACCGCCAACTCAGTAAACACAAAGAAATGACTTCTGCCAGGACCAGGACCAGCCAGTGAGCGAGTCAGCAGTTGCGCCGAAGGACTGCGCCACTGCAGTTCCTGGTTACCGACGACAGGCCAACCTCAAACCAGCCACCTGCTCATCGAGACGAACAACGGACAGATCAGTAAAAGCCAGAGAAGGCAGGTGCTGGATATACTCGGGCAAGAAACTCTGACCCACTTTCCCCAGGAAAATGTGTTTTATCAGAACCAGAAATACAGCAGCCCCAGGGATCCGCCTGGTCTTTTGTCTCCTCCACATGAATGGAATTGGGGTGTCTATTGTGTCCCCCGTGAAGCACTAAGCCGTCCCTCCAAGTAGCTCATGGAAGCTCGTATTTTCAACTACCAGCGTTTTCGTGGTTACTGCAAAATCACTTTGAAACTTGGCTTTGTTTGCTACCAAACAAGACCAACACTGGGACTCACGGAGATACTCCTTTTCCTGCCGAGTGAGAACATACTTCGCTGAGGTCTACACTGGCCAGTGTTTATATATTCATGTCTGTACCTACCCCTGCATCTTTCTCTAAAACCCTGGGTGACACAACACACCGTAAGGTTTCGTCCGTCACTAATAATCAACAGTGGCCAGCTTTGCAGGCAGGTAGCCCTTAGTGCCGAACGCCTCGTTCCAATCATGAAGATTATTTTGTTGAATGAGGCGTATTCCTACCTTTGATGCAGAATTTTCTTGGCAGATTCTAACTTTTAAAAAGGTTCACCTCTGTATTAAGTTTTCAAAAAGTGCAGCATCAGAGAGCTCTGGCGTTTTCACAGGGAGGCACTCTGAGGGAGAACCAGAGATTTCCGCTTTGTAGGCACCACGAGGCTCCTTTGGAGAAACGGCAGCCCTCCGGGCACCCTCTCCCCTTCCCACCCAACAGGGCATGATGAGCCCCCCTGGACCTGTGCTGTTACTGCTGGGTCCCCCACCTTCTGGGCCTCTGCACCCCTCACCTGGGATGAAGTTCCACTGCCCGCTTTCCAGACCAGGTTAAATGCCACCTCCTCCAGGAAGCCTCTCCTGGTCTCACCAGGAAGTGATTTCTCTTCCTCAGATATCTGGCTCATCTCCTTTACCAAACCACGAGTTCTTTAAGGGCCCGACATGTCTAATTATCCCATTATCAGCTTTAGTGTCAAATATAAGATCTACAGTTCAGCTCCCCACTGAACAGGCACTTCCTGAGCCCCTACTGTGTGTGAAGGTTTCTTTCTATCAGGTGGGATATACCACAGATATGTAATACGTTTTGTTGCTTCAACTTTCTTTAGAAATTATTGGTATCAGTTTGACCCCTGAAATTCACACATTAAGTTTCCGAGTTCCATCGAGAATGAATAGTGCTAGTCAGTCAGCACCATACACTATGTGGTTAAAAATAACTTTGGGCCCCAAAGGAAGTTTATGCGATGGACAAGAGTTTCTATTAGTTTAAAGAAGTGATTAATCTAATTCAGATTTCTATACAAAAGGGTTGAAAGAAAATTATGTTTTGGCATTTATAATATTTCAGCTATGTGAAACTCTATTTGTATATTCCATATGGAGGTAAAATATGCCCCATACGAAAATATAAACCCTCATCTTGAGAAAATAAATCAATGTCATCAATATACAGGTTCTTGAAATCTTTGGTCATATTTAGGAGGCAGAATAAAAGAAATGGTCCCTTAAAATACCCTATTTTTAAGTCAGTGATTTTTATTCTATTTTATATAGTTGTTTGTATGGTAAAAAGCAACGGGGAATGGGTAAGGTGCGACTTTTCTTGAAGGCAACAAAAAATGTGGAAACTCAGGAGCATGAAACTAGCATACAGCCCAGCTGGCGTGGTTCAAGGGTTGAGCGTTGACCCAGGAACTGGAGGTCACTGGTTCTATTCCCGGTCAGGGCACATGCCTGGGTTGCGGGTTCGATACCAGCAGGAGTTGTGCAGGAGGCAGCTGATCAATGATTCTCTCATCATTGATGTTTCTATCTCTGCCTCTCCCTCCCTCTCTCTGAAATCAATAAAAACATTTAAGAAATCAGCAATACATCTACAATGATGAGTGGCTAATGAGTCTTGAACCCATTCAGAAATTTCAAACATAAGTTATCACTTATGTTAAAAGTTAGACTGTATTTATTTGCCAAGTCTCATATAGAGACAAAGAAGAATGCTGAGCAGAAATGACACTACCCTCACTGCCATGCTCCCCCGGCCAGGCCAGTGGCCCCAGAGCAGCAGCTACGGGATGGGGGGCGGGCGGTGGAGCGGTGGGGACCTCTGACCTGCACCTTGGGGGTGGCAGTACCGCTCTTAGCAATATCCTGGGTTTAAAAAAGGCCGTAAGAGAAATGTGCTCCAAGTTCTTAAAAAGGGATCTGAAGAGCTGAGCAGAACTGGGGTGTAAGCTGGCACCTCCTACGTGGCAGCTTTGGGAAGATGACTCCACGTAAGCCCCCCCGAGACAAAGGACACCTGAGATCCGTACCTGCTTCTCAGCTTGTTTCAGGAGCTTCTGGAACCTCTCATCTTCCAGCACCCCTGGCGGGAGGTCCGTCTCCCCCTGAGCTTTCAGCTCCTCCAGCTTCTGCCTCAAGCCCCGCAGGGCCTGCAGCTCATCGTTGAGGCGGCTCTGGCGGGTGAGGGAGGCCTGCAGGTCCAGTTCCAAGTCCAGCGATGTGCGCACGGGGCACTCCTGCGCTGCTCGTCGAAGGACAGGCTGGCATACCGCCTGGATGGTCAGAAAACAAACAACGAAACTCCCTTATTACACTGTAGCCACCATTCTGCTTGTCCTGCCTCCTGGCACGTGGTGGGTGCATTTCCTGGCTTCCCTACGCGAGGCATAGCCAGCCAGGTGACAGGCTCTGGCTGGTGACAGGCCAGTGGCAGTGACGTGTGTCACGTCTGGAAGTTTTTCAATGCCACTGCGCGATCTGCATGTCTCTGTCACCTGCTGGAGGTACAGCAAAGATCCAGAGACGGGTCCCGAGTGAGGACATGGAGGACCAGAGCATCCGGCCAAACTGCACGGGACAAGCCGCTAAGCAAGAAAGAAGCCTTTCTGTGCCGGTCGGGAGGCAGCTGGCCTGTGGAGCCAAGATCTGGACGCCCTCCTCTAACCAACCCTTCAATCCGGCGCCTTTCTCGGTTTCCCATCGTCTACTATCAACTCCCCGCTCCGCCCTGCAACCTCAGGCACTCTTCCTGCGGCCAGTCTCATCTGTTCATCAAGAAACAATCTGAGTGTGAATAGGTGAATGTCTGCTGGGGGTTGTAGGCAAAACCCTAGGAAGAGAAGGCACAGGTGTGACCTTGAGGACTGTGGTTAGAGGATGTAGGAGACACTATGAAGTAGCGATGTCTGTGCCACAGAAAGTCAGGGGAGGGAGAGGTGCTCAGCCTAGGCCAGGCTGGCTGGAGGAAAGGGGAGTAAGTAAGGCCGGGAAAGGCTGCACAAGCAGAGGAACAGGAGGGCACTGCCTGCCTACAATGTCGGCAGTGGGAGTGGAAACTAGATTACTAATAAAAGCTGGGACTGTTTGATACAAGAGGGAAGGGACTCAAACTTGAGTAGATTCTAGCTTGAACATCTGGAGCAATGGGGTGCTCATGACAGATGAAAGGGAGGGGCCTGGTGCCCCTTTTCTTAGTTCAGAGCCTTCGCCCATGTCTGAATAGCTTTCATTGTCTCCTTGCCTAACACATTCCGCTGTAAGTCTCTCACATTCTGTAACATTCTGAGCATTAGGTTCCCTTCATGCAGCCTCTGGTCTCACACACTCATTGCACAGAAGAACCACCCAGACACATGCTCTCTTTGATCGTATTACTTGCTTTTCACAATCAGATAGCCTTCCTGGCTGCCACGCACGTGGAGCCTTTCTAAAGACCCCAATGCACGGTGGCCGGCTGGCAAGTGTTTAACAGGAGCTCACCGACCTGTAGGGTTGGCCCATTTCTTTGGTGTAAATACTCCCGCCATAACAGTTTCCAAGCTGTCAGTGTGATGTGACTGAACCATGGGCTCTCGGGAGCGAGCGTGAGGAGGCTTCCGCACAGACCTCGTGCCTCGGGCCTGGCTCTTTGCTTTTCCAGCCAGGTAAACCTTTTCTCATCTCTGCAGATGCTTTTCTCTTATGCCGCTACACCTTTTTCATGAGGTAAGTCCTAAATCAGAACACCATTCCCCGGTCTCTTCTACCAAACTGCTGTCTACTTTAAAAACCGCTTAACAATCTTCTCCTACATGTTTCAGGATTAACCTCTGTCTCGCTCAACCGGTTCTAATAACTGAGTTTATCAGTGACCAACTATTACCCAGCTTCACTCAACTTGTAAACACTTCTGGTTAAAACTTCTCTGAGGAGGGCTGCCACCCTCTGAAAGTATGTGCTACCTAAAAATGCAGGGGACATATAAGGGACTGAGAAGAACCTTCATTCAAGAGCATGTAAATTTAGGGGCTTTTAAAGGATCGAGTAATCTGAAAGATCCACGCCTCAAAATTCCCTGGAAATGCTGGTGTTAAGTAATGGTAGTCTGTTTACCTTTAGAAGAGCAATGTGCTTGTCACTGTCAAGTAACTAGGAGGTTAAACCAGGGGATCCAAGCGTTGCCTGGTCATATACCCAGGACTTCACATGCAGCAGCGTTAAACCAGAGGGTCCCCAGTATAGATGACGACTAGCTTACCTTTCCTCTCCTCGCTCCCAGTCTTCAGCCACAGAGCCTAAGCTCCGGCCAAGCTGGATCACTCTTGTCCCTTGAATGTGTTTCCTACCTGCCCTGCCCTGCCCGGTGTCACTTCACTTACCCACAGCACCTGGCATCCATCCCCCACCCCCAACAAAGCTACCATTTTCTTTTGAAATTGTATCCAGGAGTCAAGGCCACAGTCCTCTCCCACGAGGCCTTTCGATTCTCCCAGCAGCAGAACTCACGCCCGCCTCTGACCCACACACGTTAACAGCCCCGAGTGCTCCTGAGGCCTCCTCCAGGCTGGACGCACCTGCAGGCCGCGCCTCACCTGCGGGCTCAGCACTCACGGTGCCTCGTGCTTACTTCACATGCTGGAGGCTGAAGTAACACAGCCTAGCAAATGATCGCTGAAGCACAGCATTCGTGAACAAATAACCTCCCATCGGTATTCCAGCCACAGTTAAGTAAACAGGAATTTCGGAACTATTTGAACTGTCCTACCTTTTAATTTATTTAAACATTCTCTCAGATTTATCCTCTGAAGGTCACCCAGAGACCTGTGGCCTCCAGAACTCGGCTTGAGCTTTCCCATCAACATCAAAGTTAACCTTCTAAAAATACCCATTTTTAAGCAAAGCTGCTAAAACCACGAGTCCTTTACCAAAATGCACGCCCTTGGAGATGGTACTGAGTGTTACGCTTTTCCCACAACTGCTCAGGAGCCAGACATGGTGTGGAAAAGCCGCAGCCCTCAGGAGGGACACGGCCACCTACTCAGCCGCCCCTTCCCCACTGACACCACACAGTTGATCCCCTGCCTCAACTAGCGAGGATCCAGACCCGGGTGAACAAGCGCTCGCAAGTGCATCCTCTCCCCATCTCCACAACTGACGACATTTTCGTGTCTGTGATCACAGCGGCTTCACTGAGCCCAGGAGCAGGGAGCAATGACGCCCAACAGTCAGTGTTTACGCCCTGCAGTCACGACTCCGGGTGGGTCAGGGACAGTGGGCTGGTGCTGAGGGAATACGTACCCTTTTGACCCTCAGGCTGCGCCGTTCAGTGGAGTTTCTCACGAACAGAGATTTCTTAGCCAGGGTGGAGCTGTCACTGTCACTTCGATTTAACTGGTAATAAAGGGTAAAAAAAGAGAAAAGCACTGCTGACAAAGGAGAGCTTATCATATAAAGTGGGTGGTGAGAACAGTTTCTTTTTTTTAAAAAAAAGTATCTTCATTGATTTCAGAGAAAGGAGAGGGAGGGGAGAGAGAGAGATAGAAGCATCAATGATGAGAGAGTCACTGATCGGCTGCCTCCTGCACACTCCCTGCTGGGGATCGAGCCCGCAACCCTGGCATGTGCCCTGAGTGGGAATTGAACCGAGGTCTCCTGGATCTTAGGTCTATGCTCAACCACTGAGCTATGCCCAGCTGGCAAAAGTTTATTTCTTAAAGAAAACCTTCCCCAAACAAGCTTTTCCCTGTTCATGCTTTCTTAAATAACTTAATTTTTATAAATAATTTAAAAAATTGCCTTTTAGTGGCAGTTATCAGAAGTTACGTGTTAGGATAATTATACATACTCTGAATTAAAATGATCCTTTGTAATTTCAGCTAATCTGCAATATTCATTTTTAAAGGAAAGGCTGATGTACAGAGCTTAAAATTGGAGTTAAGACACAGTTTAGACAACCTAGAAAACTCTGAGCCCAGACAGATGGATCTCACTCCCTCGCAGGCTCCAGGTCTTTGCAGCAATGTCACCTTATCAATGAAGCCCACTCTGAACCCTACTTAAATCTGCGACCTTGTCCTCAGCATTCCCAGCCCCTTGTTTTCACACCACTGGTCACAAGAACCAGGGTTCTGCAAGGGCAGAGCTTGGGTCTCTAGTTCACAGTCAAATCCCAAGTATCCAGGAACATGTTTACTAGCAGGTGCTTACTAAAAACATTTGCTGAACTGAATGAATACATTGCAACAGTATTTTCTAACCCATTTTATAATATTAAACCTATATTACTACAAATCACAAATACTACTGGAAATGGCATTGGGTAAACTGGTGCGAATCCCAAAACCATTCTCCACAGAACTATGACTCTGATTTGGTGTCTAGAACCATTATAAAAAGATAATTTTTATCCTAAAACCCAATTCACGGTTTTTGGTTCAGCAGGACTAGCAGGGTGTATAATATTCAGCAGAGGTCCACCAAAGATAAACCTCACGTCACTTTAGTTTCTGAATATAGGCTGAAGTCCAGATGTACTTCTCAGCCAGGTCCCTAATTCCACTGATTTGCCAAATAAATGGCGCTTGAGCCAATGAGGCATTACATTTAGGGGGAGGGGAAACCCCAAAATCCAAACTGGAAAGAACCCCAAGAGCGTGGCGTTTACGGGCGGCGTGGGGAGCACCCCCAGCGCCGGGCGGGCGGCCCTTACCCGGCAGACGTACTGGCTGCGCTCGCCGGGGGAGAAGGTCTGCGAGCGCACGATCGGGCCGCTGCGCGCCGGGGGCCGCCGCCGCTCCTCGGGGGAGAAGGTCTGCGCGACCGGGCCGCTCCGCCCCGGGGGCCGCCCCGCGGCGCCGGCTTCCTCCGTGTTGGTCTCTTTGTCAACCTGGAACAGAAGGCCGTCGTGAGGAGCTGGGCCCGGACACGCTGACGCCCCGTTCTTCTAAGTACAAAAGAAACATCGAACCTTGGAGACACACTCATCTAGCACTAGGGCCCCTCTGAGAGGGCTTCCTGCGCCCCAGTGGGATCCCCGCGAGACCGACCCGCAGCGGGCGGGGCGGGCGGGGCAGTGTCTGTCCAACAGGGTCACTAGGTGGAGGTGCCACCGCTAACAGGCCAGGCCTAGGAATGAAGGCTCGCGTTACAGAGGGCAAATGCGGCTCTGTAAACAATCTCCTTTGGGCCTGCCTCACCATCAAGTATCACTAAACTGCTGAGTTTTTTCCAGGATAAATGCTAAAGGTAATTAGCTATAAGAAAATGAAAATATATTACGAAGTTACAGGTTGCATAGAATATGCAGTTACACATATACATCCATATGAAGTCTTCGGTCAAGGTACACGTGGTATTATGTTTCCCGGGAATAAAGAACTGAAACTGTCTAAGCTTGTTACAACATCCCATCGCTGGCGTCCTCAGTGCTAGAAAGTAACGTCACCCCTCAGCACGCCTGTTACTTAACTACTTCCTGCTCCCGGGCTGGGTCACCTGCCACCTCCCAGAAGAGATGTCACTCAGAACACCGTTTAACCCAAGTGAGCTTTACATGTTTACTGCATCTTAGAAATCGCAATAAACTGATGACATTTATGAAACTTAATACAATTAAGTAGTCATCCTGGTGTTATCTAGGAAATTCTGAAACTGCTGCTAATAAATATTCACAGAACAGTTGCCAAGATCTAAACAGCACTATTCATCTTCTATGAAAGTTAAGTGGGGAGTGAGTGTTTCGCGCCCATTTTAAAATGTAAAACACGATGCTTCTGGGAGCCCACTCCCACAAATGCCCATCCCGATCAGCTTCTGCATGAAGTCTGGGTGTGGAGTTACGCCCGAAGAGCCAAACTCGGCGGCATGGTGCCTACGAGCCCTGCCTCGGGAGAGCGGGGCTGGAATACTCACGAGGGTGGGCGTCCCGGCAGGTGGCTGACTCCCGAGGTCTTTGGCACAGCTGTTTTCTCCCCCACTCGTGCCTTCATGTGTCTCGGGCACACTGGGGCACGAGCTTAAGTCTTCTGTATGGCTGCTGCCCTCTGGCGACGCAGCTTCAGCCTCTTCTTCAGCCACGATTTCATCGGAGGCCTCTCTCAGCATCGTCAGCCTTCGGGGGAACAAAGCAAGACACACTTTAAGTCAAGCTGGGTGTCCGAGCTCAGCGCAGCCTGGGCACACTCACCGCCTACCAGGGCACGGGTCAACGGACACACAACGGTCCAAGCCATTTTTACTAAAATGATCATGCAAAATAAAATTATCTCTAGTAATCTACAGCAAAGTCACCATTGTTAGGTACTAAAATGTTAAATTCATGAAATTTGACCTAATTCCCAGAGATTAAAATAGAAATATACTGAAAATCAAATATAAAGTTTAGCCCCGCCATTTAAAAATACTGTCACTCACTAGAGTATAACTTGGTGTTAGTTCATTTCCTGTAAAATTACTCATACAATGGAACAGAGCCCCTCTCGGTAACAGTAAAGACACGAGGATTAACAATATCCATTATCAACTGTGCTCTCGGTCCAGCGGGGGGAGGCCCGGTGGGCGAGCCTTAGCCCTGAAACACCAGAAGGCCCTTCGTGCCACGTGACCTTGTCTTTAACAGCCGTGGCCGGGCTTGGGTGGCATTACAAGTAGGGGCACTACAATGTATATATATTCTGTATGAATTCTACTGACAGGAAAGCAAGAGCACCAGCCTGGTTTAGGTTTCTCATGCTTTGCTGAGTTTCACGTTCTCACAAGGCAAACATTTTCTCTGACGACCAAAAGTCGAGCTTTAACTGTGATCGGTGACATACTGACAAGGTGGGACAGCCTGGTAGTTAAACACCTAGTCATGACGTAAAGAAGGGGGAGCTAGCAATGGGTACTGTGAGTTATCAGTTCCTTCATGGTGCGTACTAAGTGTATTTTTTGAAATGTGTGTGAAACAGGTTGCATTTCACATCCACAGGGCAGGCTTATTAACTAAAGACAGCTGGATGAAACTCGTAATCACTCTCACACTCACTTTTCTTTGCGGTGCTCTGGTTTGTACTCACTATAAAGGGCTTTTGATAAGAGCCGAGTATACCTGAACCTTCTTACATCACTCTAGTAAGCTGTGCCTTCCAAATGCCCACAATCTTGTTTTTATGATATATCTTGTCATTCTAATTTGTAGAAAGTTTTCTACGAGCACATACACACAATTGCATGCTCTATATGTATATGCACATCAGTTAACAGTAGTCCAGTCATACCGAACAGTAAAAGCAACTATATATAAATAGTTAATTCAAATAATTGTACATGTATACTTAAAAAACAGATGCAGCCACTAAAATTTGTTTTTAGAAAAAACAGTACAAGCCAGGAAAGATATCATTCTTTACACATAACACGGGAATCTAGACAAAAGCTGTAACAACAGATTTTCCCTTTTTTGTAAAGGACGGGTATGAACAATGGGAAGATCACAGAAAGGACGGTGGGAGTGGTGACAGAGAAACAGCTGCTCAGGAGCTGTTTCCTCAACGCCTGCTTGGACTCACTCAGGCCTAACCGCTGCTTCTGGTAATTGAAAGGAACACAGAGCCAGTTTTTAAACTTACCTATAAGTCTACAATAAACTACCACTCCTTTCAGAGTAGGAACTTTAGTTTAACCTTTAAGGTTTGAAAAGCTCAGGAAATTGTGTTAAAAATTGCTGAAGAGCAGAGTCTCGCTCATGTGTTAACTCTGCTGACAACCTCGCCATGACCTTCTTCAACTAATGATCAAGGACGCAGTTCCTCGGGGGCAGCTTCCTGAAGCTGCGCCACTTCCCATGATTCCAGAATGAGATCTGAACCCATAAAGGTTTCCCTGAGAGTTTCTTATGAGAAACTAAGCCCATGCTCTTTGAGCTCCCCACAGCCAAGGGAGGTGAGGGTTTACCAGTCTCCGTCTGGGCCCCTCTGCCCTTCTTCCGGCCCCGATTCTTCTTCTTCTTGGGCTAATTCCTGCTCCACAGCCAACAGCTCAGCCGACGTTCTTGCCAGTAAGGCTGACACTGCGTCCTGGAGAAGGTAAAACATATGGCGATGAGCGGCACACACCTCTAGGAATAATTTAGAAACTCATCAGGTGGGGACTTCCAGTTGTGTAAAAGAAGCTGGTACTAGACCCAGTTCTCCTGCTGAGAATATGAAAGATGAACAAAATAAAACCCAAAGCAAGAAGCAAACAAACACTCCAGCTGCTTTAAAGCAAAGAAGAGCCACAAAGGCAATCAGGACGAGAGGGCCAAGATCCCAGGCAGAGGGAAATGCGAGGAGGTGAGCGGACCATCACTGCCACTCTTTCCCTTGGGGGCAGGTGTTCAGTCTAGTGGTGAGGCCTACAGACCAGACAGACGGTGCTGCCCAGAATGGTGGCAGTGTTGGTAGAATGTAAAGAGGAAACATGACTGGGGACTACCATGCAGTCAGCACAAAAGGGATCAGGGAAAATGACTCTAAAGTGAGCCCAACTTTCTGCAGTATTTCCATCGAGGCATCTGCCATTCCTAAGCTGTAAATGTGCAGAGCAAGAAGCTGAGAAACAAAGCAAAATCCAGCTGGTTGGAGGCTAAAGCAGTAAGCAGGTATTTTGGCTGCCTCACCATCTTAGGGAGAGAAAAATTGGAGTTCAGGTTCCCCTAGTGACCCAGGTGATCTGCCCACACTGTAATCTGCCTTCCGGAAGAACATTGCATCCTCTCTGGAGGAAGCTATCAGCCAGAGCCTCTATAATTCTTCATATATAACATCCAGCATTCCACTGACACCAGGACCCAGTGACTGAAAGCCAAGAGAAACAACAGACAAAAGAGGCAGACCCACAAGTGATCCATACACTGCAGTTATTTAAAGAAATTTAAAATTTTACAATTACATGTTTAAGAAAACCAATGAAACGATGGAGAATTTCACCAGCATAACCCCCCCCACACACACACACAAATCACATTAGCACATAAGAGTGAAATTACTGAAAATCAAAGAATAAGAGGAAGTTTTTCAAGTGGTGAAAGAAAAAAAAGAGGCATTATCTCTTACGGATCAATACTTAGCAATCGCTCTTCTGAATATCAGCCCCCACAGTTTGAAAACACTTATTCATAAAGACATATGTACCCCCATGTTCACTGCAGCATTATTCACAACAGCCAAGACATGGACAACCTGTGTCCTTTGACAGATGCCTGGTCAAACAAGATGTGATACATGCATACGATGGAATACTATTCAGCCCTAAACCTAAGAAACCCTTACAGGACACTCCACCCTACAACAGCAGAATATATATTCTTCTCAAGTGCACATAGAACACCCTCTGGGATAGACCACATGCCAGCTATGCCATTAAACAAGACTCAATAAATTTGAAAGGACTGAAATCATATAAAATATGTCCTTTGACCACACTGTAATAAAATTAGAATTCAGTAACAGAAAGAAACAGGAAATTAACAAATATGTGGAAATTAACACATTCCCAAATAACCAATGAGTCAAAGAAGTCTCAAGGAAAATTACAAAACACTGTGACATGAATAAAAATTAAAACACAATATACTAAATTTGAGATGCTACTAAAGCAGTGCTCAGAGGGAAATTTATAGCTGTCAGCACCTGTAATAAAAAAAAGGAAAGATTTCAAACTGGTAACCTAATCTCCTACATGGAAAAAAAGCAAAATAAACTGAAAGCAATCAAAGGGAAGGAAAAATAAAGACTAGAGAGGAAATTCATGAAGTAGAGAATAGAGAAATATTAGAGAAATCAATGAAAATAAAAGTTGGTTCTTTGAGAAGATCAAAAAACCTGATGAACCATTAGTGAAATTAACCCAGAAAAAGAGACTAAAAGCTAATATCAAGAATGAGAGAGGGGACATCACTACCAACTTTACAAATATAAAATGGATTGTAAAGGAATAAATACTACAAACACATTAGTAACCTGGATGAAATAGGCAATTTCCTAGAGAGACACAAACTACCAAAACCAACATACGCAAAAACATTCTGGGTACACTTATGACCAGTAAAGAGACTAAACTGTAAACAAGAAACTTCCCACAAAGAAAAGTCCAGGCTCAGTTGGCTTCAGTGGTGAACTCCACCAAACATTTAAAGAATTCAATTCTCCTCAAGCTTTTCCAAAAGGTAAAGAAGGAAGGAACCCTTCCTAACTCACTCCATGAGGCCAGAATTACCCTGGTATCAAAACCAAACAAAGACATCACATGAAAACCATGGAAATATACAAAAAAGTCCTCAAGAAAAAGTTAGAAAACTAAATCTAATAAACATATAAAAAGGATTATATGCCATAACCACAAGGGGATGTATCCTAGGAACGTAAGATTGGCTTAACATCTGAAAATCAATAAACCATGTGAATAGAATTTAGGACAGAAACCACATGATCATCTCAATAAAGGCTGAAAAGCTCTTGTCAAATCCAATAACCTTTAATGGTAAAAACACTCAACAAACTAGGAAGAGGGGTTCCTTAATCTGATAAAGAGCATCTACAAAAAACCCACAGCAAAAATCACATCAACGGTGAAAGGCTGAAAGCTTCCCAAGAAGACCAGGCACAAGGCGAGGTCGTCTACTCTCACCACCTCTTTTGATCTGGCACTGGGGGTTCCAGCAGGGGCAGATGGGCAAGAATGAGAAATGCAAAGCAACCTGAAAGGAAGAAGGAAACTCACTCTGTTTCCAGAAGATATAATCTTATATGTAGAAAATTCTGGGAAATCCACTAAAACTATTAGGACTAACAACTTAGTTCAGCAAGGTTGCAGGACACAAGACAGACAAAAATTAACTATGCAATGAATAATATGAATAAGCAATTAAGGAAATAATTCTATTTATACGGGCATCAAAAAGAATAAAATTAACAAGAGAAGTGTAAACCTGGACTCTGAAAACTACAAAACATTGTTGAAAGTAATGAAGGAAGACCTGAATAAATGGGAAGATGTCCTGCATTCATGGATCATTAGACTCAACACTGTTAAGGTGGCAATACCCCCAAACTGACCTACTGACTCTATGCAATCTCCATCAAAATCCTAGCTGTCTTTTTTTGTGTGGCAATTGACCAACTGGTACTAACATTCACATGGAAATGCAAGGGACCCCAAACCATCTTGAAAAAGAAAAACAAAGTTTGATGAGTCATACTTTCTGATTTCAAAATAACTACTAACCTATAGGCATAAGTACAGACATGTAGACTAATGGACAGAATTTAGAGTCCAGAAAAATAAATGCTCACTTATGGTCAAATGGTTTTCGGCAAGGGTACCAAGATAATTTGCTGGGGGAAAGAATAATAGTTTTTTCAATGAACGGTGTTGGACAATTGCATGCCCACATACAAAAGAGTGAACATGGACCCATTCTTTACATCACATACAAAAAAAATTAATCAGAGACCTAAAAATAAAACTAAACTTTAAAAATTTCAGAAGAAAACAGAGGAGTAAATCTTTGTGATGTCAGGTTTGGCAAAGCCTTCTTAAATATGACATCAACAGTGTAAGCAGTGAGAGAGAAAAAGAGACAATTTGACTTTCATCACAATTTAAAACTTTGCTGCAAATGAAATCATCAAGAAAGTGAAAAGACAACTCACAGAATGAGAGAAAATATTTGCAAGTACTTTACTGGATAAGAGACTTGTATCAAGAATATATGAGGAACTCTCATAACTCAACAATAAATAGATAAAATAACCCATTTAAAAAATAAACAAGGGACCTGAACAGACAGTTCTAAAAAAAAAAAAAAAAGCTATACCAATGACCAACAAGCTCATGAAAATATGCTCAGCATCATTAGTGATTAAGGAATGAAAACCACAGGGACACCCCTGCATACCCACTAGAATAGACAGGTTAACAACGTGGGCGAGGGTGCGGGAAACTGGAATCCTCACACCCCGCTGGTGGGAGTGTAAAATGGTGCAGCCACTTTGGAAAACAGTCTGGCAGTTCCTCAAAATGCTAAACATAAAATTATATGACCCAACTAGTCCACTCCTAGGTACATACTCAAGAGAAACGAAGCACACCTATATAAACTCGTACACAAATGTTCACAGCATCATTAATAATAACAGTAAAAAAGTATGAACAGCCCAAACGCCCATCAGCTGATGAACAGGTAAATAAAAGGTGTACGTCCTTACAATGGAATGTTATTTGGAAATAACAGGAATGAGACACTAATACATCCTACTACATGGATGTACCTTGAAAACATTCTGCTAAGTGAAAGAAGATAGTCACAAAAGAACAAATATTGTTTTTACCCATTTATATGAAATGTCCATAATCAGCAAATGTACAGACAGAAAGAAGTCCAGTGGTTGCCTTGGGGGAAAGGGGTCAGGGAGACCGGGAGCGACTGCCAGTGAAAGGGTGCGGGCTTCCTTTTGGGGTGATGACCGTGTTCAGTATTAGGCTGTGGTGATGGCTGCACATGTCTGTGAACAAACTAAAAACGATTGAATTGTGTGCTTCAAATGGGTGAACTCTACTTTAAATGGGTGAACTGGATGGCGTGTGAATTATACTGCATAGAGCTTCTAAAAAAGCTCACCCACAGGGGGACCGTCTGAAAGCACCTGAAAGCCTTCCTGAGTGTGGGCCATAAGCCTGGGTGTGGGATATGAACCTCCAACACGTGTGTCTCCCTTGCCCACCACCAGCGTCCACTACAGGTTCTCGCACACAGAGGGTCAGAGGAGCCCTGCTGCTTTAATGATCTGACTGTGCCTAGTAAAATCTTTCCCCACAGATAATCTAGCATAAGCCGGAACGCAGTAACAATACCCACGGATGCCCGGTGGGGGGTGAACGGCCTCATACAGTGCCCCTTTGTAAAATTTTTGAAGTACTCAAGTATGACTATTGGTTACAACACACTTTGTAATAGAAAATATTTCTGGGGATTGATGTTATAAATGGAAACTAAGGTTATGTTCTAAAATGTAAGAGTTTCAACTGTATAACTTGACAGTGAACACAATGTGTAAAAGTATAAATTTAAATCAAAAGGCTTTTCATGGTCACGTAAAACAATGAAGCCTCCACATCAGGTTACTTTTATGGGAGGAAGCGTCAGCAGAAACAAGCGATTCTTTTGTAAACGATACGTGAAACAGCCGGAAATTATCTTTCATTTTTCGGAAGCTGGGAGGGGGAAGGAGTGGACGTGAACAGAAACGCGGTGGTTCCGCGGCGTTCCACACGCCGCAACTGTCACTAACCGCAGTGGTCTGTCCTCTCTGCCTCTGACTCACCAAGTCTATCGGGTCCACCGGTGGCTGGGCTGGTTGAAATACAGAATCCTCGTGTTTTTCTTCATTCCTTTTGGGAGGCATCTGCTTAGAAGGAAGCAAGTTATACCACAAGGTGAAAATCTCATTGGAAAACGGCAGATCGGCCAGGCTGATCTGAGTTCCAGCCTATGGGAGGGAAGAGAGAAAAAGAGAGAAAACAGAATGTTTAAATTCAGATTTGCTTCTGATGGAATTAAGATTATTGGGCAAGCTTGTTTTAGGGTAAAAAAAAATGCAATATTCATGACATAAAACATTGGTGGATTTTTTTAAAACCCAAAGATGTTTTATATTTTCAGGTGTGACCAGGTAAGAACTGATCCTAATCTGAGAGCTAACTCTGGGATGGTTTTGTGAGAGACTATTATGCCAAAACTTAATAACTAAGCATGTGACATTTCGTGTGAAATTATTTTTAAAGAAAAAGTTAAAACATAAAAATTTAAAAAACAAATGACTAAGTATAAAATATGCTATGAGTGATCTATAAAAATCCATTATCCACTGAAAAATTTAAAAACAAACAAAAAACTCCACTGTTGTTCTTAAATGAGAAATTAGAAAAATTTTACTTGGATAAACAAGTAATAAAAAAAAAAAAAAAGGTTAAAAGCTTTTATATTCCACCAAATCACACTTAGCATCCAGAATCTAAGTTAAACTGTACCTAGTGTAACACTGTCGATTAACATATTTATTAACTCTATGGATGCTGACACAAGTCTATTATACTAAGCCTCTCTGACGCCTGACAAATCTGTTATCTTTGCTTCTTTCTAACTTTCTTTATTGTCAGGCAATGTTGGATATTTTTTATATACAGAAAAAGAAAGATTAATAAGAAATCTCCCACTCTTTTAAACTTTGTGCATCGTGAAACATGTGTTTCTGTTTCCTACCGTACTGCAGAGAAAGGTTCAGTTAGAGGCCCCCCCGTTTTATAACCCATTTGAATACTTGCCTGGTGTGTAACGGTTTTCTGGTTATAATGCACAGCAGTGCGTTAAACTCACTGTTAGTTGCACAGAGTCTTCTGCTTTAGCATTTAAATATCATAGGCCCTAAACAGCAACACACGTCCTCCTAGAAGCTCTGCCACCGGGGCTGGGAGGAGCTGAAGGACTTAAACACTCAGTGTCTTGCTCGATTTAAATAGGTAACAATGAACTATGTAGGGGGCTGTGTGAGCACATTACCTCTCTAAGCAGTTCTTTATCTGAAAATAGGAGTAATCACACCTTTTTCATGAGACAATGTGTACCGAGCACCCAGCACGAGACGCGCACTGAGAGTAAACATGCTCCACGGTGACAGAGGTCACCGGTCAAAAAGAGCTTCTTTAGCCAAAGGGTCGAGACGGAAGGTATGTTTTACAGAAAATCACGATGTGAAAGCAGATGTGAGGGGTCTGGAGTAAAAGTGAAAACCCGAAATCACTCCTTCCGATGGAAACCGGAACAGCCACGGGTAGGCCCGAGGCACTGGGCAGGTTTGTGGTGACATCGGGCTGGCGAATGGCAACTAGAAACCCACCAGGCACTCCTCCCGGCGGTGGGTGCTCACGCAGCACAGGTCCACCCGCAGCGTCTTCTGCTGCAAGGCCGTCTGGGAAATAGCCACTCGGAACATGTCATTGAACAGAAGGGACTCCGTGGCCGGGTGGACTTTTGTTCGAAACAGGCAGCTGACGTCCGCCGAGGAGGGCAGCAGAGCAACCCTGAAGTACCTGCAGAGAGAGCAGACACCCGGGTCTCAGAGGCTCTTCAGCTGCCCGGCACTCCGGCTGCGGCCTGAAATTACCCGTAAGAGAGAAGCCTGGGGACCAAGGAGCTCGGTATCAACAGAGCTTCGTCGCTGTCATAACGGGGCTGTTCCTGCTCCGTGACACAGAGGCTCTGTCCCCAGCCTGCCGGTGTCTCCAGTGCCCGAGCATGGGCCCCAGCCTGCCACGCCCCCCGGGCCACAGCAAGGGCACATGACAGGAAGGTGACCGGGAGCAATGCCCTTGGGACAGATGAATCGAATGCCCCACCTTCCCATGTACAGCCAACTCCCAAATGGGTGACTTGTGAGCCTGGGAAGGTGGGGACACACTAAGCTGATACCGCTGACTTTGTCCCAAAGGAGACTCATCCTCAGTATTTAACAAGAGACGTCAGCAATCACGTCCCAGGAAGGGAACACATTTATCCTACTGGAGAAAAAGAACGGCTGAGGAGCACGTTGTGAAAAAAACTTAAAACAGATGAAATTCAACAGTCAAAAAAATCACTGTCTAGCACCTCAGAAGCATCAGAAATGATAAATTATTTTAAGAGTCTTAGCTTTGCAAAATTCAGAAGAGTTAGAGAAAGAAAGAACTTCTGATACTGCTTCAAAGTGCGTTTTCCGAGCACACATTATATGAGGACGCACAATTCTTGGAAACAGCAGGAGATATTTTCTTTTAAGTCCTGGGAAGAGAACACCCAATAAATCCCGGCCCCCACCCCCAGCCCCCACTGCCAGGCCTGTCTAATTCAAGTTCTAAGAGAGGCCTCTCTCCAATGGAAAGGACCATAAAGGCACATGTGGACTGAGGAATGTCTTATTATTTCTGTATTTATATAAACATTGATCATGGAGACGCAGTGCTAAAATCCAGGTGGATCTGGCCACTGCAGTCGAGGCTGGAGGCTCGGCAGAGGTCCCTTTCTCCGCCCAGGGAGGCGGGTACTGGGGAGCAGGAACGCGGGAAAGAGCGTCTGCGTCTCCAGACTTCAGCTTTGCCCTGTACAGCGGCTGAACCCGCTGCAGATCCTAAATGCTCCCGGGAACAGAGGCTGCTCCCGTCAGGGGCCGTCGGCCGGGAGAAAGGAGGCAGGGCTCGCTCTGCTCGGGCTCCTCCCCAGCTGGGGCCGGGGGCTCCTCACCGACACCCCGGCCAGTGCCGGCCACTACACCCCGCTGGCCGGGACTCAGTCAAAAATGGGTTCTGGCCCAGCCGGGCGTGGCTCAGCGGCTGAGATTCGACCTAGGATCCAGGCGATCAGGGTTCGATTCCTGGTCAGGGCACATGCCCGGTTGTGGGCTTGATCAATGACTCTCATCGTTGATGTTTCTGTCTCTCTCTCTCCCTCTCCTTTCCTCTCTCTGTAATCAATAAAGATATATTTAAAAAAAAAAAAAAAGATTCCAAATTTGCATTAAAAAAAAAAGGGTTCTGAAGTTAAAGGGAAAAAGCCTGTTTCAGGGCTACTTCATCCTGGTCGTCACCTTCGGCAGTGTCATTATCTGGGCCACGGTGCTCCTGGGGGCACCCACACACTGTGTGGCGTCACGCCACCGCTTCCTCGGGGTTCACGGCTTCGTGAAGTGAAATAAACTGAGACAACTTTAAGGAACTTCTGGTCCCAGGGAAGGGAGTGTTTGATGATAAAAACATGAAACTGTTACACGCAGCGCGACACCAGGTTTCCCAATGCTGTCCTGATAAATAAAATTTAATCACTCGCCACATTTTCAGGGTAAAGATCAGAAAATTCCTCCAAGCCAAGTGGTGAGCCGTCACGGCTCAGCAGTAACAAAAAGGTTAACTATTTCAAAAGATCACACCCCACCCGAGCGTAACACAGGGTTCCTGGTTGAAGAGCGAGACAGAAAGTCTTACTTCCTATTCTTAATAATGAATCGGCTGAGTAACAACCAAAACCCAAAACGCTTTTTCGAATTTCCCTTTTCTCTCGCCTGTCTGTTGTCGCTAAGGCCTGGCCGGCCCCGCCACGTGTCTCCACGTCTCCGCCGGCTGGATCGCTTGATTACAGTGGAAAACTGTCACACGTGGGCAGTTTCAAGCTCATGTGCTCTCCACGGATTTTACTTACACTTTTGAAGTATGAGGTATCAGGAAGGCGTGAAGGTTCCGGAGTTGTGCTATAATCACCACGAAACTTGACCTTTTCGCATCGTATCTGTGGAAAGAGGAGCTGATGAAATGAGGGGAGAGCACAGGCTCCTAGAGGCGCCCCCCCGGGCACGCTCCTTTACCTGAGTCCGATCTGCACCTGGGCCGTCTCCACGACGGAAGCTTCCTCCTCGGTGTAAGTAACGTCTTCGGCTTCACTGGGCCTGGGCGCAGGGCGACAGCGGGCGCAGGAGGACAGGTTATTAATGGGGATCTCGGTGGCTCCGGGTACTGCCTGCCGCTTAGTCAATCTGAATGGAAACCTGAATCACCAGCATCCCTGCATCCATCCCAACCACGGGCCGGTCCAGGGAGCGCTCGCTCTGAGATCTTCCATCACCTTGTCCAGAGGGGTCTGTCTCTGACCCTTTACGGGGAAGACTCTCTGATGCCCAACCTTCCTGAGCCTCCCTGGGGTGCACTGCACCCCTGGACACATTCCAGCCTTCCAAAACCTACTCAGGGAGCTCGACGGGCCAAGCAGATGTGGGCAACCCCTCCAATTCTCATTCAAGTCAAGTTTTAAGTCTCAGAGAAGGTGAGGTGTCTGAGCACATCCATGTTTTGGGGACACTGAGATGTCCAGGCACCCTGTTCCCTCAATGCTACAGCTGTGCCGCTGCAAAGAGCGGACTGACGGCAGGACATCCCAGCCTGTGACCCCCCCCATGCCACGATGGGGTGTGAGTGATGGGAAGCCCCCCTGCTGAGAGGAGCCCTTACTGTTTCACAAACGCCTCGTAGACCCCGCTGTCTCCAGCCACCGACTCGTCAGACACGGCGGCCGACACACACGCCGTCCTCTCCCCCAGCAGGTGGGCTCCTCTCCTTTTCGGTATCGACTTTTCCACATCTGAGGAGGGGAGAAGGGCAGCATTCATGAGGATTTCTTATTAGGAAAAGTTAAATATAAAACACACAGTTGGGTTCTGCCAGAACGAAATTCCCATCCGAGAAGCAAGGATGTTACTATTCAAACCGACAGGTGTGGGTGATTCAAGGCTTCGTGACTTATAAGGTTCCCGGGACAGCGGTTATTGTGGTCAACATCTGATGAAGAACAGGTTTTCCGTTGTCCTGAACCACTTTGAGGGGAGGGATGGCTGACACACATCCCCACTGGCCCCTTGCCTCCGTGTTTCAGGTAGTCGCTGCAGTTACCACACGCAGGGGAGAACTACCTGCCTCCCTCTAGAACCAGAGGTATTTCTAGAACCGAGAGCATCGAGCGCCTCAGTGGCAGGAAAGGACGCTCTCTGGCTGCCCCCTCGCCACATGCAAGTCTACATCTCCTGTAGAAGTTAGAGAAAAAAACTGTTTCACTTAGAGGACTGCTCACCAGCTAATACCATTAAGAAACACCTTTGTGTTGGCGCTGAATCTTGAGCACCAACTACCACTTGACTTTTATCTTTATATTCACACACCGGCATCCTGCGGCGAGCGAGGGGGTTCGCTCGGAGCTGTGCTCCTGTATAAAAGCTAGAAGCCTGTGGGGTCCTTTCATCCTCGGCTGGGCAGCAGGCACCGCCCTGGGTCCCCCCCCCCGAGTCGTGACTGTACATCTGTTAGGATGCTTAGGCTTTAAGGCTTCAGATTAGGGCGCTGATTGCCGGCGGTGGGACCGCTTTTTCCTGGAGAATGAAGAGCCTTCTCTCCGCCCGCCCCCTGCGCGAGGTGAGGGTGATGACACCATTTATTGATTTCCCCCAGGAACAGCCCCGGCAGCTGGAGACTGACTCTGACAATGACAGAGACTGACTGTGGGAGGACTTTGGAGTGATTCCAGCTCTGTTTCTGTCGTCCAGCAGAGCCCGGTGCTAGAGAGCAAAGTGTATACAAAAGGGACTTGACTTCATCTGCATGAGACTCCAGGGCACAGGGGGGAGACGGCCAGCGTCAGGGCCCTGAGCCACCCGCCCCCACCCGAGGTCAGACATCCCTGAATAGACCGTGCGTTGGTGACCTGACCCGAAGAGCCAGGCAGCCGCACACAAACCACACAGCTGTCCTGCACCTGCCCCGGCCCCTGCCCCAGGCCCCTGGCAGGCGGGGTCTCAGTCCTCAGGATTGGAGACCACACAAACAAGCTGGGTTCTTCTAGCTCCTTAAACATCTGAACTGGCCAATCAAGTAATACTTAGAATTCCTAGGACCATAAATACCTATTAAATATGCTTCTTGAAACAGCAAGGAGACACCTGCTAAGAGGCCTGTCCTCTGTGCTGCGGACACGCAGTAACGCGGCTCTGAACAGGCCCCGGGGGCCAGGCTGAGCTGTATTTCCTGCTTCCTTCCAGGCTCCTGCTACAGCAGACCCCCTGCTCGGACCACACCCGTGACCGTGTGCCAACAAGGGTGCCATCTCGTTCTCTTTACAACCACACCCACCACGAAACAGCTTCTGCTTCACAGAGGAAAACAATCACGAGAAAGTGGAATTCTCCCCGTCTCTGCCTCTGAGCACAACCGCAGGAGGGAGGACTGTCTGCGGCTCCTTCTCAGCTGCAACTAGAAAGGGGGCCAGAAGGTGGCAGGGTGACACTGTTCCCCGCAACTGGCTTCCTGCAAGTCAGGCAGAAGGGGAGCGTCTGGCAGGAAACAAAAATTGTATTTGTAGAGAATTCCCTGGGCAACCTAACACGGAGCCCCGGTGCTAATGAGCTGGTATGCTAATTGCTTTGGTTTTCATCTGTTTTAGGCCGACTTTGAAAAGCAAACCCTTTCTCTGCCCTGTTCTTTCAGAACCAGAATCTGTTCGGAAGTATAAAGTGTGTCCACAGAGCACGCTCCTGCCACACACAGGGTGTCCAGACAACAGAGCAGGTACGTAATGATTAAATTATCACCAAGGGAAGGTGATTTTTATTTGATAAAGAAAAGATGTCTCCAGGGATATCATTTAAAAACTCCTTAGATGAAGCCAAACCAAAAAGAGCAGCAAAAACAAAAGTACCATGAGTTCACATGAAACAGTAACCCTCCGATCATCCCCCTTAAAACAGCTACGCGGAGCACAGGCCAGCGAGCCCGCCTTTACCTGCAGCTCCTTCGTAGAAGGGCTCCCGGGCCCCTTCGGGCAGCCCTTTGCCCTCCAGCAGGGACTGGGCCGTGCCTCCCGAATCGGCGTCCAGCAGCATCTGACTTTCGCCGAGGCCCATGTCTGCGAAGTGGCTGCTCAGCTCACAGTCGTCAAAGTCAGAGGTGAACTGGTGAAGAGGGACGTCGTGGGGAGACATGGGAAACGTGCCTTCTAACACCAGGGGGGAGCCAGGAGGGGACAGGGAGGACAGGGAGGACCTGGAGGACAGGGACGTCACAGACTTGGGGGCCTCGGCCAGCGGGGGAGCGTGGCCTGCTGCGGCGGCCGCCGCCCCGCAGGGGCCGCTCTGGCCGGGCTGGCTGGGGGACTTGACCACTTCGTTCTCGTGGATGGTGGTGATGGGTCCGGAGGGAGTGTAGCCACCCTTTTCTTGCAGAAGGAAGTCCAGTTTGTACTGATAGTCCGCGTCCAGCTGGTCGCCCTGGCTGCTGTAGTAGAGCTCGCTGGAGCTGAGGGAGTTGAGTGAGCCTCTGCTGGAGGTGTTCAGGGACCCCCGGCTGGAGGCCAGGGAGCCCAGGCTGCTCCCCGACGACATGGACAGGGTGCTGGCGGAGAGGCTGCAAGAGGAGCACACACTGTAAAAACGGCTCGCCCAGGAAACCCGAGCACAGCCCTGTTGGCGCCTCCAGACCCCGCGAGGCCCGGAGCGTCCTCCGTGGCGGGGCAACGAGCTCGCTGTTAACCCACGGATCTCTCGGTTTCTCCACGGACACTCCCGACCCGGCTCTCTAGGTGCTCCCTAAGCAGCAGTCCTACCCTTACTAAAAATCGCCCCCCTTCGCAAAACTTACAAAAAGAGGGGACAGGATCAAAGACCCATTGACAGATCTACCTGCACAGGCATCCAGAGGCAAGTGTGCGATTCAAAGTACAGAAGGGGGCAAACGGGACACAGTACCGGAGGGGGCAAACGGGACACAGTAGGGAAGGGGGCAAACGGGACACAGTAGGGAAGGGGGCAAACGGGACACAGTACCGGAGGGGGCAAACGGGACACAGTACCGGAGGGGGCAAACGGGACACAGTAGGGAAGGGGGCAAACGGGACACAGTAGGGAAGGGGGCAAACGGGACACAGTAGGGAAGGGGGCAAATAATATAAACTATATAAGGGGGTAGATAGTAAAGAGTGTTGGTGCAGTCACTTTTCTTAACAAATAAGACTTTATATTTGCGAGAGAAATAAGGCAAGCTTATTAGACAAAGAGGTTACACAATGGGGCTCATCCATCTTTCCTCTCCTTTGTGTATTTTTTTAAAAAATACGTCTTTATTGATTTCAGAAAGAGGAAAGGAGAGGGAGAGAGACAGACAGAAACATCAATGATGAGTCACTGATCGGCTGCCTCCTGCACAACCCTGGCTGGGGATCGAGGCCACGACCCGGGCATGTGCCCTGACTGGGAATCAAACCCCGATGTCCTGGATCCCAGGTCGATGCTCCACCGCTGAGCCACGCCCGGCCGGGCTCTGTGTGTGTATTTAGAGTGAATATGTTCTCAGATGAATCTGCCCACCCTAACTTTTTAAAAGAAGGGCTGATGTGGAGAAAATAGGTCATTTTCCTCAATATGTAGTGAAGCTAAAACGTGCTTGCTTCCCACAACACATTTCAAATGTTTTCCAAACGTGACCTTGAGGCTCACGAAAGAAAAATGTATTCAGCATTAAGTGTGGCCACTCAAGTTTTAATTGTACTCGTGTATGTTCTTTTCTTTTGAACAGTTGAACATAAGGAGAGAAGTAATCAAAGATGGACAGAAACACGCCTGGATGTTGTCAGGAAAACCTTCCCCTCGAGAATGGGAGACTTGCCTTTTAAGCTGTGAATGCAGGTAAGTCGTTAATTTGGTCGTTTCTTCGAGTTTCTGGAGCAGCTCTTTCCTTCGCTCTTCCAGTTTCAATCTAAGAGAAAAAACAACAGGAATGAATCAAATTTCTAAGTGATTAGGATACAGCATGACACTGAAGGGAAAGAAAAGATTCTTATCACAGGAACATTAAGGACCACAAGGGGCAGCGCCAACGAGCTCAGGAAGGGAAGCGGGCCAGCGTCCACAGCCACGCCGCTGGCGGCGGCCCACAGCAGATCTCAGCGTACCTGAGAACATCTTAAATTGGGTTTCCTAAAATTGTCTTCAATGGGTGAGAACCCTCGTGCTCTTATGAATTATGGAAAGAGAGTGAAAAGGAAAACAAGACGCCAACCAAGATCAGACTCCCACGGGCCCGTGCCTGGGATTATGTTACTAAAACAACTTAACGGTAAAAACAGAGAATCCTAAAAGATCATCCTGGATGCTGAATTTGGTTGAGACGGTGCCAAAATAATATTTAGTGATAAAAATTCCAATCTTAACTTGGTGAGAATTTTAGCGATTAAGGAACGAGTTAATAGTCCAAACTGTTTATGCAGGAAAAAGACACAAACCTGATCTCCCCTCCTGTCTACAGTACCTCTCATCACCTGCACCAGGTCATCCTGAAACTCCATCCACCCAACTCCAGCTGCACCCGTGTTTGAAAATCAGAGTATTACTGAACTATGTACTTGAATAAGTCATCTGAAAATACACTAAGCAGCCAGGGGTCTGTGCATCGTGGAGACAGGCCCACTCACGGTGGGCAACGAGCTGCAGGAGGGAGCCCCGAACACCACAGGCTCTAGGCCTGGATGTGCTGTGCTGGTTGTACATCCTTAGGAGAGTCACTCAGTCAGGCCTCAGCTTTCCCATCTGTGAAATGGTGAGCACGTCCTGCTGAGCCTGCCCAGGAGGCTGCGGAGAAATCAACGGAGAGTGTGCACACGAGGCGCTCTGCAGACATCAAACCAAAGCCTCCCTGTTCAAAGCCTCGCCGCGCCCTGTGAGGTGGTGATATAAAAATTAGCTACTCTTCTTTGAAGAAAAGGAAAATTTCCCTAATTTCCAGCTTCTTTGAAATGTTATGTATGTTTTAGGCAGTAAGAAAACATGCCCATATTTTATTTATAGGTATCTATCCTTTGATGTGACACCAACACAATTTCATTATATGTTAAAATAAAAAAAGTAATTCTTGTCATTTTGTTTAGTACTTCAAAGGGTGATAAATTCTTAATTTGCGGCTTTCAAAGGTGTGTTTTGAAAAGGGGTGCAGTCCGTATTTTTAAAATCTCTTCAATGTAAATAAAAACTCAATGAGGAAAAATATTAATACAAAATAGATGAAAGGAAAAAAACGTCTGGAGAAAGCTCCGAAAGCTCCTCAAACCCATGTCTTCTGAAGCAGAAGCACTTTCTAATGAAGTTTTAAAACTAAACAGTGCGTCAACATAGGAGGGCTTTTCCGGCATGTTAAGGAGGCTGCAGTGTAGTACGACATCAGAGTGCTTCATGCTGAAATTTAAAATCCCGTCCCAGCCTGGCCAGCGCGGCTCAGTGGTTGAGTGTCCTCCCGTGCACCAGGAGGCCACGGTGGGATTACCGGTCAGGGCACATGCTGGGGTTGAAGACTCCCAGTAGGGGACTTGCAGGAGGCAGCTGATGGAGGACGCTTCTCTCTCATGGATGTTTCTATCTCTCTACCCCCTCTCCCTTCCTCTCTCTCTAAAAAAAAAAAAAAAATCAACAAAAACATATTTAGAAAAAAATCCTGTCCCAGTCACAAGCGATGGTCCCCTGCCCTCCCTGCGATGGCCCCGGTGCCACACTTCCAGCCTTTTCGTGGTTACTGTGAACTTCCGAGGCCTGGCTTCTGGGCTCTGCTTGGAATGTTTCCCACTCAGACCCAAGCTCGGGGAAGGCAGCAGGGCTCCCCCCTCTTACCCGGCTGCCTGAAGAGCCAGCACCCCTCCCCAGCACTCCCCTGGGTGGGGGTCTAAGCCACACCTTCACCGGGAGAAGCAACATGAAGGCGCCGGGGAGACGGGCCGGCTGGGAGCGCTGCGGCTGTCCTCAGTTGGGCACTCTTGCCCCCGTCTCTGAGGGCATCAGGGAGCCTCTCCTAGCAGGGGCCAGGAGTCTTCCTCAGGTGCCAGGTTCCTTCATAGGAAGCGAGCTCCCCAACTTCCTCGGGGCCAGGAGTTAGAAGAAATTGTCCCGACAGGAGGGTGCACACCTGCCTCTCTGAGCCCTTCTCCCATCTCTGCCCTCTAGTCCTCCTGGGTGGGACAGAGTCTTCTCCACCTGGTCCCTAAGATTCCTCCTGCTGCTCCACACGATCCCCTCAGCTGCCCTCCGCAAGACCAAGGCAGGTCCCCGCACCCTGCTACGTGCCCTCGGTGTCCGGGGAAGGGACGCACCTGCCTGCCCTCTCCTGACTCAGACCATCCAGAACTTTCCACGTAGGGACATTTTCAGGTCACCTATTGAGTAGTAAATCCCTTTTCCATTAAAAAAATAAATGACACTCGTACCCCCACCTACTTGCTTTACAAGTTTTCTCAGGATCAGTGGCAAAAACATTGATACAGTCATGTGGCACTCGAGGGGGTGCGTTCTGAGAAATGCATCGTTACTCCTGCTGTGCACACACTGCCAGGTACTTACAGGGCCCGGGCGGTGCAGCCTACACCCCCAGGCTCTACGGCGCCGCCTGCGCTCGGGGCCACAAGCCTGTGCGGCCCGTGACCGCACCGAACACCGCGAGGTTAGGTCACAAGAGAAAATGCTGCGAACAGGACACACAGTAAACACGGGAGCCAAGAGGCTATTGATGACGTAACCTTTTTTTTTTTAAGTGCTTTTTTTTGGAAGTGTTCTAAAAAATGTTGGCTTTTAACAGTAAACTTTTTAAAAGTATTCTTTCGAGAGTACACGCAAATGTAACAATAGAAAGTATAGCATGGTAGCCCGGCCGGGCGTGGCTCAGCGGCTGAGCGTCGACCTAGGATCCAGGCGACGGGGTTCGATTCCCGGTCAGGGCACATGCCCGGGTTGTGGGCTGCAGCCGATCAATGACTCTCTCATCATTGATGTTTCTATCTCTCTCTCTCCCTCTCCTTTCCTCTCTCTGAAATCAATAAAGATATATTAAAAAAAAAAAAAGTACAGCATGGTAAATACCTAAAGCACCAACAGTCATCTATCACCTTTATCAGGTACTGTGCACTGGACATAACTGCATGCGCTGTGTTTCTGTACGACTGGCAGCGCAGTAGGTCTGTTTACACCAGCATCACCACAATACCTGAGTAATGTTTGCGCTGCGACGTTATAAAGCCTACGACGTCGCCAGGTGGTAGGATTTTTCAGCTCCATTATAATTTGGGGGACCACCGCTGTATATGTGGTCTCCTGTTGACTAAAATGCCCTTATCTGGTGCATGACTCTAATTAAGGAATAATTAAGACACGTTGGCAAGATAAAACCTCTAAGATCTGTGAGAAAGTGGGGAGCAATGTTAAGATCTTAGCAGTTACAGAAAAGCACAGGGTTTAAGGCATCGCGGTAACTGAATGAAAAGACTGTAGAAAGCCCCACACTGCACGGCCTCTTTCCGCCTGAGAGCAGCTTCTCTGTCGACCCCGCGCTGAGCAGACCCCTCTCTACGATGCCCTTCACCGTCACTAGGTGGCGGGCGCAGTCACCGCTGTCCGGGGCTGGCGGCGCTGCAGACCGCGGGCAGGCACAGGCCTCACACAGCCGCTGAGCATCCATGTGTTTCTGACAGTTATTATATATGTGCAAACCAAAGTTTAAAAACCAATGTCTAAGCGCTTAGGAACAAAGCATATTTTTAATGTTACTTCATCATTTTTAAGGTCTAACCCTAATAAAAAAGATAAAACATCATGCCTGGAAAACTGATTAAAGCAAATAAGTGCCTGCTTTTCTCTCTCTCAGGACACATCTAAAGGCTGTTTCCAGGCCCGTCCCAGACCCACAGACTAGAGCAGAGCAGCGGAGAGGGACTCAGGACCTCAGACAGGTGTGAACAGGTAACATTTAGTAAGTGCTACAGTCACACAGATGCCACTGGGGTTTTACACGTGAGCCGCATGAAGCTGCCCATTTCTTCATAGTTACTGATGATTATCAAACTTTCATCCTAGAAATTTAAGTTATCCAAGCCCAGACACCCACCACATCAAGGAATTCGGGAAACGACTGAATTCGGCCTCACACCCCCACTTTTGCTCCCTTTGGTCTTTGTTGGATGCGTCCTTACCTGGCCAGCCTCACTCACGTCCACCTCGGGCTGAGCCTTCAATCGGCTCCTCCAGACGGAAGGGCAGGAGGGGGAGGGAAAAGGGGGCAGGTGAGGGCGACGAGAATTACTTAGGACAGTGCAAGAATGTCACCTGCAGAGGCTTCCTCTGGTGACACTTTTTGTGCTCCCCAAAGCTGTGAGGGTCTAGCTGTGCATTATCTTGACCAACGTTTTCACTCACAAAAGTCAGTTCTCCCAAAGTGGTTAAACTCAGGGTAGGCAAGTCCAATGTTACCACCTCACCTGAATCTCAAGTTTCTTCCTTCACTGTCCTCCCCACCACTTTTCCAATGTTTTGATATTATGTAGACATATCACCTTAAACACTTACAGAGCACAAGCAATTAGAAGGCAAGAAGCCAAGAAGTCAAAAAAATAAAAAATAAAGCAAGTGGATTATGACCGGGTATTTTGAAGTTACTTCCAGGTAGCTGGGAATTACGTGACTGTGAGTTTCATTCCTGTCATTCTGGGCTGGACGCTGCTCCTCACTTGTTGGCCGAGGGTGTGCGCTGGTTCCAAAGGGCCACCTGGTCTACAGGTGACACACGTGTCCGGCCGTGTCGGTCATCAGGTGCAGATGTGCACCTGTCAGGCTGACGCCTGCTTCACAGTCCAGCAGATCTGATTACAGAGCTGGGTTTTTAAGATTAAATAATCGATTTACACATTCCCACAGAGACGGGAAAATTGCTTCAAAGGTTTCCCTCACATTTCACCTACTCTGGAGGAGGACGTCAATGGACAAACAGAATCCAAGGGAATGTGCTGGGACCCGGTACGGCGTGAGAGGGAGAAGCTGTCCTTTCCTCGGGAGATGAACAGGAATAAATGTTTGCATTCCTGCGAGCAATAAAACCCCGAATAGGAAGCTCCGGCTGCTCACCTTATCAGGGAGCAATGGTTTATAGCTATTGTTACCAGCCACCTCCGGGGCCCGCATTAGGCCCTGCATTCCTGGTGTGACATCAGTGGTCTTTAGTTATTCAGCACCTGTCAGGGCATTTTCACAACTTCATGTCCCCAACAGGCCCAGAGGGACTGCGGGGCGCAGGGGGCAGGTGGAGGGGGCGCTTGACTGCTCTACCCAACGAAAGCCCTTTGTGCTGGCTCCCAGCCCACTGAGAACAGATGCACCTGAGACGACCACAGACCAGGGAGATGGCACCAGGCACACCTGAGACACACCCCAGGATTCCCTGGCCCGGCCCCAAGGACACCAACCTCTCGGCCAGCGCCCGGCTGGGCGCGCCCCTCACGGACAGCAGCTCCTCCTCCAGCCGCTGCCGGTCGGCCTCCAGGCGCTCCAGTTCGTCTCGCGTGCGCTTTTGCGGAGTGACAAACTGAAGCTCTTTCAAAAGTTCTTCTTTTTCATGAATCAGCATCAGCTTCTCCTTCTCAATATCCAGCGCCCCGGGCCAAGCCTCACTGTCCAATTTCGACAACTCAATTTTCAGGTTGGCCATGCTAAAATAAAGAGAGGAGAGAGGTATGCGTGAACTCAGAACCCCCAGGAAAGAGAAAACACGAACCGGGCCTAGTCGGGGGTGGCTGCTGAGTCTCCTCTGCGAGCCTCACCAGAGGGGTGATCTCCTGGGATGAGCGAGCAAGAGCAACACCTGCACTCCAGTCTTAGCCTGGCTCTGCACTCAGCTGCCACTCCGTGTCATTGTCCCCCCTTTAAAATCTGAGCGAGCACACCCCGACTGAGAAAAGGGTTCAGGCCAAAGCACACAGACACTCCAAAGCAGAGAGCCCTGGGAACCCCGGGCAGGTGACGGGAGGGAGGCCTGGGGGGCCTCCACCAAAAATCCCGAGGTGAAAGGCACCCGAAAGGCCACTAGTACAAATTCTGGTCCTGTAGGTAAGACGCTGTCCCCCAGTGAAATGGCCGTCCCAGGGTAGGCCGGGCAGCAACTAGGACACGACCCAGTCAGGGAAGGAAGAGGGAGAAGAGCCGCGACTGGCCAACCAGGATTAAGACAGCCCATCAAGGCTCCACCGTCACCAAGCAAAGGGGCAAGGGTGCCGCCTCCACCGAGCTCTCCTCAGCTCTCCCCCTGCAGGGAGCTGATGGGCGTCCACCCCCGTACGGAGCCGGCACCGTGGACTTCACTGCCCTTGACCTGGTCTCCTCTGCACACAGGCACCGGGTGGGTCCCCAGCAACACAGGCACCACTGGAGTGACCACAGGGGCTGAGGTGAGGGGACGGGGTGGGGGGAGGAAGGAAAAGCGGCAGAGGGGAGCTCGACCGGTTTCACAGTGTCGCCTGACGGCAGGTCTCTCTGTCTAGAGCTCACTCACGGTCAAGGGAACTCTCGATTCACTAAGATGCTCTGACGACCTGCATCAAATGGCTTGCACCGCGGCCCTGCGGGGACGATACGATTGTCCACTAGGTCAATGGCACGTGCCTGTGTTCCATAAGCACAAGACCACGGTCAACTATGAACACAGCTGGCGTTGGTACGGGGACACCAATTCCTATAAAAATCGTTGGGATTCTTTTGTCTGTAGTTACAGAACACACCAGAATATGAAAAACAGATAGAAAGGGGATGAATTCTGTTTTTTCATTGTGGTGGAAGAAGTTGTAGAACAGAAGAAAAAAGGTGAACAAGAAACGTTATCAGGACAAAGATGGAAGGGGTTCCACATTCTCGGTCTATAAGTTTTGTGTTTTAGCTGAAGGTAAAGTTGCTCCTTCAACAGGCACTGCGTCTATAATGTGCTTCCGATTTTCCCCCACCGTCGGCATTTATGATAGATGTAACATCAGCTATTCTTCAGCTGCAACCACAAAAGCATAAACAACTGTCTCAATGTCCTGGAAAATTAATCATCAAGATGCTAAATAAGCATGATATTATCAGCTTCATTAAGCACATAACACAGGCCCGAGGAGAGCGCGGGCGGCAGAGAAACACAGCCGCCTCTTTATTCAGAGGCGAGGGAGAAAACGCACTTTCAACATATGCACAAGCCCTTGAGATTTACCTCTCGTCAGCATCGCTAGTAACTTTAAAATAAAGCCCTGAATTAGGTAACAGAACAGCCAATGCGACCAAACAGAAAGATCCAGTGTCTTAGGTTTCGACGGGATGGAGTTAACCAAGTGACCTGGGAGCAACAGTGCAACGAAGGAGAGAAAGGCACCTCTGACCCCTGAGACCAAGCATCAGGCAGGTGTTGGATTTTATGCAGAAAGGGTGCTCCAATCTGGGGAACAAAACAGGAAGATTTGGGGGACACCTAGGAGAAGTGCTGTGCAAGCCCCCGATGGAGTAAACTGGCAGGGACCGAAGTAAAACAAACACAGAAGCTGACCAAAGGGAGGTGGAGTCGAGCCCCAGGAACCGAGCCTGTGAGGCCTGGTCCTCAGGTTAATTCTGAGTGTGGCCGTCCTTCAGGAAACCAGGCACCAACCCTGGGGCTGTTACCGCAGAGCCCAGGGGTTCTAACTGCTGGAGGCGTGGTGTGCTCACGACCCGGGGGCTGCAAACAGCCTCCTGGAGGCTTCTGTGTCCCGGGACCACAAAACCACGGAGCGAGCCCCAAGCCTTAGCCTCAGCACTGAGAAGCAGACCATAAACTATACAAAACTTTTCCTCACTTTGGGAAACTTACAACCTGCCTGAAAAAAATTTATAGGCGTTAAAATTAGTCCAGTAAGATGTTGTTCAGAGACCGAGTGACTTGCTCAATCAAGCTCATATGGTTAATAATTTGTGGAGCACAGCTTAGGGCTCTTTCAGGAAATCCAAGAACCAAGTCATATTAGTAACAGAGACTACACAGAGGCAAATACTGCATTTAGGCAGATCAAATAATTACTCTGTTAAGGCCAGATAACCTCTAAGAACCCTGGCTCATTACTTATGAAGTATCATCACCACCAGTAACAATGGATAGCCTTCAGTGTCCATCCAGCGGTCTTCCCTACGGCAGGAAACCAGGACGCTCCAGCAGGTTCTCAGCCGAGCTCTTCATAAGCTCACGAGGAGCAACGTGATAAACGTCTCTGACCCCTGCAGAGCAATAACGCAGCCCCCCACCCGTGTCTTCCTAAATGATGTATCAATAGCATTTTAAAATCTTAAAAGGAAAATAGTGGTATCAGCTGTATTCGTATGACTCGCTCCCTCACCTACACCATGAAAACAGGTTGAGAGCGCCTGCCAGGTAAGAGCGGTGAGGTCTCCTAGGCCTGCTGAACGCAGAATCGAGAGGTAAAAAAAGAGAGCACTGGGAGTAACAGGAGTCCACGAGGTAAAGAAGTCAATGGGCCAGACACCTCAGCACCTTCAAGGACATTAGCCGGAGTCCCCCCTCAAACAAAGGGACACACTGAAAGCTATTTACCTGAGAGCCCGTGCACGGCCACCCAGTCCTGTGCCTGAGCCACTGTGTCCCGTTCCTACCCTCGCCTGTTAACCGTAAGCACCGTACAAGCTCAAACCTTCTTTCCTCTAGAACAGGGGATAATTTCCTTCCCACACTTATCCTGACTTCTCCATGCCCTCCAGCTCTGCGGGCGGGGAGGGGAAGGAACGGCGAGCAGAGGGGCCTGCAGCCCTGGGGATCTGAGCCCAGCGCAGCCTCCGCGGGAGCGTGTGGGGAGCGCCAGCAGGTGTCACTGCAGGAGCGGGGATGGACTGGGGACGCCTCCGCTGCTGGAGCCCACTGACCGCCGTGCCGGGCCGCTGCTCACGGTTACCTTCTCTTGGCTTCTTCATACTGCAGGCTCAGCCTGACCTTTTCAGCTAAATTCGATCTACTTCTCACTCCGATCTAGTAAAAAACAGAAGGGACAAAGTCAATGGACTCTGCTCGTGAATGAAGCTAAGCTCCTCCTGTTTCTGGGACGTACGAGTCACTGCAAAGCTTAAGGAGGGGGTCCTGACACTGAGACACCGGTTGAAAAAGGCACCGACTTTATGGTCTCAGAAGGGGCAAAACATTTCTTTTGAATTCAAGTCTGTCTGTCTTTCAAAGACTTTACCATCATTTTCTCCACACATTAAATTCAAGATTAAAAAAAATACCAGGTGAATGTTTCTGGGACCCCACTGTTTATGAGGGGTGTGCAGGTCAATAAACTTTATGAACTGGAACTAATTTCCTCATAACTAGGAGCCAAAATTTTCAGCATAATTTAGCTTTCGACTGCATAAAATAGGAACTAAATAACTTTGAAAAATAATTTTTCAAACAGTTAAGCCATACTGTTTGATCTCAAACTGTTTTGCTTTAACAGCAAATAATTTGAAAAAGCGTAAGAGAACCTGAAAACTACTGGGAACTCGTTGCAGATCTGCTGGTGGAACCCCAAATGGGACAACACACACCCCTGCTGTAATTACGGCCGGTCCAGGCCAGCGCCGGGGCAGCCTGTCCGCAGGCGTGGCTTACCTCTCCGGAAATGCTTGTCTGGGACCCGGCATCAAGGGTCTGTCTGGAGAGAGACAGATGGGAGTTCACGGGACTGGATCTCAGGTCTGGCTCCGATCTGCCGATGCTCTGATCCAGGTGAAACCGCTCCTGCAGCTTAGCAAGGCTCTGTCAGGAAACGTGGAGGATGTCAGAGAGCTTAGCACGTAGGAGGGAAAAACACCCCCACCAGGAGGAATTAATTGATCCTGATATTTTAACTTCTCATAAGAAATTAGAACTATCAGAGATCTGTTTTTTGGGGTTTTTTTTACCCAACTTTCTCTATTTTCTTTCAAAGGGATGTTTATACAAAATACATCCACAAAAGGGATGGAACTTAAATGGTCACATGAAATAATACATCACAGAAAAGAACCAAGAAACTGTTTAGCGATGTTGGGCAAGTCTTTTCTATTTTTTCATCCGTGCAGTGAAAAGATTAGTATTTTTCAAACCTACCTGTGATGACAATGCACTCAATCAATTTAGGTCATGACCAGTTTTCTAAAGAAACAGAACGGACTAGAAAATGAAATCTGAGTGGGTATTATTTCTGTGAAATTTGTTTTGTGTGTATCTATAGGTAAAGATATTTGTGTGTTAGTGGGTTTTGGTGTAACGTATATTTTTTACTGTGTGTTGTGGCCAAAGAGGTTTAAAAGTCACAGAAGATACCTACTATCCCTTCCAGCTCTACTGTTGATTTCTGCATCTACTAATTAATTATTTTATGTACTTCTGTCATTAAAAAGGAATCTAATCTTTTACTTTAATCTGGCCTGTGTACGAACCCAAAGTTTACTGGAAGAATGAAAGATGACCTAAAATTGCTGATTTATAAGATTCCACTGTAATTTTGTTCAAGTTCCATGAACTTTTGTCAAAGGACCTACGTATGTTATATGCGTGTCAGGAATCACTGCTCTAATCAGCAGGGTCATTGTGAAGCAAAAGCAGAATACATCCAAGTAAAGTCTTGTATGTGCTATGTCTATATTAAAACCATGCTTTCTGGAGCAAGACTGGCTAGCTGGGTGTGAACCGCAGTCCTGCCGGCCCAGAAGGCGGGGTCTGACCTGACGAAATGGCCCATCGCATACCTGCATCAAGTCCTGTTTTTCTTTCTCTCCTGAGCTAATAGCCTTTCTGATGGACTTCAGCTCTGTGAGAATGGCTTTGGCTTCGCTGAGTTCATAGCCACTCTGGCCACCAGACATTTTTTTATCAATTCTGTTAAAAGAAGAAAAAAAGAGAGAAAGAAAAAAATTAAAGAATGACTGAGCACCAGTGAGACAGGAGGAACTGGTGTAGGGTTGTCGTCGCTGGCTGGCTGCTGTAGTCCTCGGCTCTCACATGCTGCGAGCGTCCTTCTGAGCGGCTAGTTTCTCCTCCTGTCTCCTCTAACCACGTCCAGCTAACATCCCTCCCGCCTCCCACCTCCCACCTCCCGCCTTGCCCAGGCCCTTTCTAATCACTTTCAGGCCCAGCCTTTTTGCCCTCAGTCTGTTTGGCTCATCCCACTGCCAGCAGAGCTCAAACCTCATCCTACGCTTTCCTGATCCACCCTGACAAAGTTCGGGAGGCGGGGAATGATTAAGCAGAGGGACAACCACAGGGACTTCGGGATTCACCACAGGGACTCCGGGATTCATCCCTGCGGCCGAGTTTTACCTGCAGAATGTCTGCAAAACCCAGCACGTGCCTGCAGCCCGAAGGCCCCTCATACACGGGAGCGATTATTACTCACCCTAGCAAGCACCGTACCCTACTGGACTGTGCAGTTAGTTTCTCCTTCCTTTCAAATACACCAGGTATATTTATTCTGTATGTGTAACGGTTATGAGTCGGGGTAAAACTGCTTGCCTTGCCGAATGAGTTCAAGTCCAGGAATAAGTCAGGAGGGGGCAGATGAGCTCACTCGTCAACCACCACTGAATAAAGAGTCCTCCCTGCAGCCTGCTCTGCAAACGTCCTTGCGGTCCACACGGCCACCCTGTGGACTTCATGGAACCTGGCTGTTTGGGTTTGAAGGGCCCAGCCAACGTACCCACTTCTTCCTCAACGAAGGTTTACCAGTGCCTTCCCTCCCGCTCTCCTGGCTCGCCCACCGCCTGCCCAGGGCGCGGCGAGCCACCCAGGTGTCCACTACGCCCCTGCCCCGCAGCCCTCCTCCGGACACAGCCGCAGTCTCGCCCACGGAGAAAAGCCAGCGACTGAATCACAGGAAACTGGCTCTGAGCTCCTTGGGTTTAAGACATTTAATGATTTGTATTTGTTTCAATGCGACTGTATAATCTGAAAAGACCAACAACAATGCCATCTTCTCCACTCTTCCAAAGTTTACTCACACAAGTGCAGTGTGGAGACAACGTATTTTCCAAGTACTAGTTTAGTAAATATTTTATGCTGTTGAATGAGCAATTAAAGTCTTAAAGAACCTAAGAAAAGAAAAGAAATCTCATCATGGGATCATTTGATAACAAAGTGCAATGAATGAAATCACTGAACGAAGCACACATAGTGTTTGGGGTGGGAGGGGACCCTGCCAGTCTCTTCCTCCAAATGAGGAAACCGAGGCCAGAAAGGTGAGGCGAACTTAGCCCCTGCATCACCTAAACACTGGGCTGGTCAGGTGACACCTTCAAAACGACAGACTCGGGCTCGGGCCCTATGACTTTTACACTTAGACTATTTGATTAAAACACTGGAAGCACTTTGGATATTCGTTAATTTTATCTGGGAAGGGATTTTTCAGTGAAATCGTTGAGTCCTTAATAGTTGAGGCAAAAAACTTATTTTGATTTTTAAAAAACCTGTGCGATTTCATGCAATAGCTAGGTGTCTCAAACTGTGTCAAAGTGAATTTCTAAAGCCCAGGTAATTTTTTCCTATTTGGGTAAAAACTTCAGAATTTAACAGTGAAACAGATCTTTAATTCAGAAATCAACTTTAACATTTGAAAATAAAAAAGCAGGTAAGCTGTTTTCAGGAATTAACTTTACCTTTTAAAAATAAAAGCAGGACTGCTTCAAGATGGATAATTTAAATTTCAGCAAGCTTTAAAAATAGATGACAATTTCCTGGCTATCTCGGCTCAACCGGATGAATATTGAACCTGACGAGAATGGGCCGCCTCAGCCTGGCATCCACCAGGGAGCCCTTCTGGTCTTTCCTCCCACTCCTGCCTCCTCTGAGCCTCTCTGCCCTCAATGTGGCTTTTCCTTCCCTCCCTCACTCTCCCTTTCCTCCTCCACTTTTCATCTGACACCTCTTTTCTCTTTTGACCCTAACTGGCAATATAATAAAATATGAGCATTATTTGCTGATTTTTAAAACAAAGTACTGTGTTTTTTGTTCTTAATTTGAGAAATGCCATTTTATACTTTTCCCTGAAAAAATAAAAAACAACAACATTTTGGTTTGTGTGCACCCTGCAATGAATTGTTACCTACGTCTTAGTCTCTTCTGGAAGAGAAGAGATTGCCATTTGCAAGCCTTCCTTGCAAAAGTTAAGTCCCCCTGGAGCTAGGCCACCTTAGAAAATGTGTGTGCTCTCTTGCTGGGGGTCCCAGCCTTTTCCCGGCCAATTCTGAGTGAATGCTGGAGGCGGCAGAGTGGAAATATGGCCTGACCTGGTCTCCAGCTACACACACGGCACTATCGCTTAGGCCAAGGTCAAACGTGGGACCAGAGAATGACCGAATGAGTAACTAGAGAGTAAAACCACATACACTCATCCGGCATAAAATATCGTGCCGAGGAAAATGAAAGCCCGGGTTTAAGTTACACTGTAATTCCAGACTCAACAAAAATGTCTCATTCTATTGTGAATAAGTGAAAAGTTGCAAAAGCAGTGGGATTCTATTTAAACATTTTCCTGAAATATACTTTCTATCCCGACCCCAAGTAAAAGTCCCCTTAGAGCACCAGGAATACGGTTTATTGAAGAGTATGGTTGCTGGGTTCGATCAATTACTATTCAGTGTTCTAGGAGCGCGGTGGTTAAGGTCTAAGTGAAAACAGCTTAATTTTGTCGCCAGGGGAGATAGAGACAGAGGCCGCTGGGGTTAGATACCATATCTCTCTGCTCTCGGTTGGAGGGATCAGCATCATTGCAGGAGAATGCCGGAGTTTTACAACAAATGGCTATTGTTTTCTTGTGGAATGTTATTGACAGATTCTTAAACATGCCTCAGATTCCTATAAAAACTGCTTGCAAGCAAACTGCTTTGAGACAATGTGGCATTGTTTCATCAACAGAACAAAAACAGCAAGTTTGGCTAACCTTTAACCCCCGGTGGTGACACGGGTTATGATTTCACGTGCCTGAAAAACCGTTAACGTGCGGCTAAACATTCCACGGCGCTCCTCTAATCTGTCTTCTCTCCCCACTCCGGCCACAAAGCCCCCCTTTAGGCTCTGTTATGTTGATACAATTACTCAATGACATTTGTGTCTTCCCAGGTCTGCCCAGTGTTTAGGGGGGCTCTGCAACCAACTGAACCTCTTAGAGCAGAGCTATATTTAAGCCCCCACCTGGGGATCTCATAAAATCCATCTGGGGAGCAGACCAGAAATGGGCATGTTTTTAAGAGCCCCTCAGATGATGTTAACACGTGGTCCATTAGGATGGGTGCATCTCAAAGCATATCACAGTTGGGGTTCCATGAGGTGAGTAGGCAAAAAAGAGTGAGCCACCAAACCAGTGCCTGAAAGGGAAGTCACATGACGGGTGGTCAAGAGCGACTGGGCATCTGAGATACAACTCCTCATGGAAACACACAGAACAATCAGTGTGTGTCTGCCTGGCCAGGGACGCTGGGATCTTCAGAAGGGGTGGTGCCTCGCTAGCTTGGATCACTATTAAGGGAGACAGGATGAACATGACCCTGATCAGGGAAATCCCTACAAACACGGCCCCACGGCCCCTCAGCTGGTGCACTGGGCCAGCTGACTGCCTTTCAGGGGACGTGGCCTCCAAATGCCTCTGTGGCCATGTGGCTGTGGACCAGCGGCTTCCTCTGCATCAGAGGCCCTGTGGCTGGGGTTAGGAGAGCTGGGAAGTCCAGAGAGCCTGTCAGGGTTTAGTTAGGCCGGGCTGGGTGGCAGGGAGAGCCGTGGCTTCCAGGGGCTGGGAACGGGGTGTGGATCGCCAGCTCCTGCCTCCCTGGGTCTTCTACAACCTTCAGCCCGGCCGTGGGCCTGGAGAGGAGAGGGGGCACCCAGAAGTGAGGGGCTCAGGCTCCTCTGCTGACGGTCCCCTCACTCCCTGAGGTCACCACCCACGGGGAGACTCCAGGTCATGCTGGGTGACAGAGGCAGGGCCTTGGGGACATGCTCAGTGCAGCCTGAAGGAGAATGTGGGAGGCACGTCTGTGCCCATCTCAGCTCCACACCTCAATCCTGGAGCAGCCGGCAGGTGCCGGGAGACAAAGCTTGTTTTTCACTTTGGTCTCTTTGGATCTCCAATGATTAATAAAACCTTCAGTCTTTTTCCAAGTACATAGATTTCCCCAAGTTTTTGGTTTGCTGGTTGATTGCTTTTTTTGTTTTCGGTACAGAGCTTTGAGCTTTTACCTGTAAGTTTCCTTGAGAAATTCTATATGGAACCTGTATTTGCTTTTGCTTTGTGTTAGTGAGGGAGCTTTGCATTACTCTAAAGGCAACTGCAGCATTTTTATACTCACTGTTGCAAGGTTTCAAAGCCTTGTTCCTTATAGAGCAATTCCTGCTTCATCTGCGAGAGCTCCCTCTTCAGCTTTTTCACCTTTTGTGAGAAATCAATGTAGATATGAATGTTTGTAAATAATTAGCAACACGGTTTTAAAAGATAACCCATTAGTAAACTATTAAACACATAAACACAGCCCTTGGTTGAACATTCACTCCACCGGTTTCTCCTTGACAGAAATTCTGTGACGGCAGATTAATCACGTTTCAGTTATCGGTGATGGACATTACTCCTCATGTTAACCCGCATCATCTATTCGGCAACATTCCTATGAGTGCGACATCACTATTGTCTCTGTTTTGTGATAAACAGCCAGGAAGGGCGAGTCAGGACTTTAAGCCACGGTATCGCTGACTCTAGAAGCGTGTTCGCATCCGGCCCGCTCCCGGACCAGTGGCCACGCCTGTGTCTCAAAAGTCAGGCAGCGCCTGCCTCGGGGCTCCTGCACCTGCTGTTCCCCGTGGCCGGAGCTCCCTCCTCCCAGATCTCCAATCGCTGACCCCTCGTCACTCGGGTCTCCGCTCACACACCACCTTTTTAAATAGGATTCCTCTAGCCACCCACCCAGGCCACTACCCCGTTTTATTTAGCTCATAGTATTTTTCAAAAGCTACAATTTTCGTTGTGCTAGTTTACTGCCCATCCGCCCCCACGGGAAAGCGTCACAGGCTGTATTCCAGCTTTCAGCACAGTCCCGGGCAAACAGCAGGCGGTCAACAAGTATTTGATGGCAAACTGATAAAAAATATTTCTTCCTATTGCCGCATGTGTTCCTCGGTAATAACGACACTAAGGTCGGACGGTCAGAGAGGCCGCAGGAGCCTGGTTTAGTCACGAGCTTGCGTCCACACGCCGGCAGAAACCTGTCCCCACACGGCGAGGCGCTGCCTGCAGAGTGAAGCACGTCCTGCTGTGCAGCATTTCCACGCGCTTCCAGGCTTTTACCCCGTTTATCCCACCCATGCCGCAAACACGCATTGACTCTCCACCAGGTGCCGGGCCCTGGGTCTGCAGCGTGAACGAAACAGACATGGTCTTGGCCCTCAATGGTCTTTTTTTCTTTTTTAAACTTTATAACTGTCCAACTTTCCTGGCTGCTTATGTTTTTTGTTAATTTATTTTTATTATTTTTGTTTTTTCCAATACCATTTATCCCTCCATGCCCAGGAGTTCTCTCTCTCTCTCTCTTCCCTCAGTCCCTCCACTCCCCAATGCCCCCTCAATGGTCACACAGAACCACGGGGAGCGAGACACCAAGCAAATAATCACTCAGTGAAATGGATCTCGCCAGCTACCACAGGCGACAGAAAGAAACCGTTCAGGACACTTCCAGACGCGGGGAGCACGGGACCCGCCGCAGTCCGAGGTCGTGGATAAGCCTGCCTGAGGAAACGGTCAGGCTGGGAGGCTGTGAGCCTCACGCAGGGAAGGTTCTCGGAAGGCAGAGCTTGTGGGCAGACCCCGCCGCAGCCAGGGGAGCTCAGCAAGCCTCTGGGATCACAGCGGTGGCAGGTGGCCTGGGAGGGCCTGGAAAAGGGGGCCTGGCGACAGAGTCTTGACGCCACGCTGAGGATTCCTGTGTCTCGTCCTGAGGACAGTAAGAATCAAGGAGAATTTTAAAAGATGAGGTGCTTAAGATTTTAAAAGATCACTGTGATGGCCCCGGTGAGTGGACCCAGAGGGGCCAGCAGGAGCCGCACCGCGGGCAGTGCCGGGGGCAGGGCCCAGAGGGGGGACATCCTGGAGGCAGGGTCAACAGGACTGGGAGATGGGCCCAGCGCGGACAGTGGGGGAGAGGACATGTCAAAGGTCACTCCAGGGTTTTGGCCTGCCAGTGGGGTGCACGAAGGGGCTTTCCTGAAGAGTGGGACCAGATTTGGGAGGAAGACCAGTTTTAAGACATTCTCCGGGTACCCGTGAGACCTCAAAGGCAACTGGAATGTGTGGACTTGACGTTCAGGAGAGGTGTCTGGGCTAGAGATACAAAATGAGGGTCGCTGACGTACGGATGATTTTTTAAAATGCATGAGACTAAATGGGATCACCTAGAAAGAGTATGTATTGAAAGAAGGCAGTTCAGAAACCCAGCTCGCCACCTCTATCTTCCGAAATCGCCTCGAGTAGTGCCAGGAGAAGTTCACTGAAAAGAGGGCATCGCGGAATATAGGAGAAACATCGGGGGAAGACTGGGCACCGCGAGGATGAGACAAGGACAGTGCTGGGCAAAACTCACGTCTGTACACCTAAGGCACGTACTCTGGACACAGCAGACGTCCAGTCATTTGTCTGGTGGGTTCATCTGAGTGTCTGCCAGTTTGTGCCCCAAGGTGCTGACAGTTTACCAGGAAAGGAACGCGGATGGCTGTGCGGTGCCGACTTCCAGCCACAGAGAGGAGTGCACAGGCTGCTGGGCCCTGAGGCGAAAGGCTCCCTCCCGGCTGGGGATGAGGGCTGGCCCCTGGAGCAGGAGGCGCCTCAATGGACCGGGAAGGTCTGTAATCCACGAAGAGCGATGAGCTGATGCACAGGATACCCCGAGGACGCTTCCGCTTCAGCATTAGGCTACTGTGTCGAAAGGGCCATCAGTAATCAATAGCTCATTCCACATGTCCTGCTCTGACAGCATTCCCAAGAGCTTCTTACCAAAAAGACTGACATTTTATTTTAAATCAACAACAGTGAAGCCAAAGATTAGTAGCAACTCAAACAGCTGGGCTGACACCTGTCTTTACCTTTGAAAACACCATTGATAAAAACGGTGATACTGAGCCTCCTAAGAACTGAATTAAAACAATTGGTAAATTTCATTGACATAAAAATAGCATTCTACTTACACTCATCTGGACTGTGATGACACACCAATTTAATTTCTTTTCAAAAATTATCATTTAAAATCTAAAATTAATATTTGACAATTCAGGGTCTCTCTGAGCGATGGGACACTTGATTGCATGAGCGACAGTGACAGAGAAAGCCGACCTGCGCTTTCTTTCCTTCCACATTATTTTCTTTACCTAAAGTTGGCTATAAGCTGCTCTTTTTATTTTGGGGGCCTTCTTAGTGGATTACCTGAATGATTCTCAGCTCCCGAATACCAATGTTAAATTTGATTTTGTTTACTATTAAAAAAAAAGTTTGATTCTAATGACACTGACAAGTGAAAACAGCATTTCCAACCAGACATTATTTCCAGTTGCTTCTGGCTTTAAGACCATGGTCTTGATGAGCTCAACAACCTTTCTTTTCGGAGAACCATTTGACGTCGTTGGCTCTTAGAGCAGCGCTGTTTCTATCTTCCATTCTCCAACCCACCCTCGAGTGCAGGGCACAGGATGTAAAGACAAGTATCTTAGATCACAGCTAGAGGATTAAGCTAATGCTGACCTGCAAGCTTAGCACAATGTGGACGTGCCTAGAAAGCCATGAGCTAGAAGTCACGGGCACCCTGTGTATTCCAGACATTGTGATAAATGTGAAAACCTATTTTCAGTCCTCACACTCCCCTCCTAGAGAAGCAGTTTAATTCTTCTCAGACCTAAACAGGATGCGCAAGAAACCTGCTGAAGTCCCACTGCTACTCGGCAGCAAAGAGCAGTCTAGAACCCGGGAGAATTTTCAAAAACTACAATAATAAAAGTTTTAGTTACGATGGCATGTTAGTACATGGAAGACCCAAGACAAACTGGAATTGTAGCAAAACGGCCTAAACAAAATCTGCGGCGCTTATCTTAGTTTAGAAACTTCATTATCCCTAGATCCCACCCCAGCTGGAGATCTGAACAGCGCCCCCGGCCTCGGAGCCTGTGTTTCTCTCTCACGTGCGGGACCTTCTGCAGCCAGAGCGGCCGTCTAACTGCCCAGGCCTTTCCTGCGGAATCAGGTCTCAGCCCCGGGATCGCCGAATGCGGGCCGAGCGCGCCTGGCGCCTGCTCCTCCTCCGGCTTTCCACGCTGCCCACGGGACAGCAGCGACATTTCAAACGGGCCTCCAAGCTGTTGCTGAAAGCCAGGGAGTCGCCGCGACTAGGCGTGATGGGCGGGCTGGAAATCCGAGCGCTTCTGGCCGGCTCCTATAACCCGAGTGTAACTAGTTTTATTTCAGGAGGAGAAAGAAGATGACAACGAGGGAAGCAAATTCCAGAAACCTGTGGGCCCTGGGAGGATCCCGACGGGCAGGTTTCACAAGGCTGCGCTATGAGCGAACCCTGCGGCACTGAAGCCATAATGGGGAAAGTGGCATTTGGCTAACGACCGCCTTCCCCTTCACGTGTCCTCTACTGTCTCGCCGGAGCTCCTTACGCAGGCCCACAAAGGGCAACTGTCACCCTTCTCTTCACCGCGGCTCCCGTATCACTAACAACCCTCACCTTTAAAGAAAACCAGAAATCAGCTCCAGAGAGTCACAGGGTTAATAGTAAAAACATTTTTGACCTAAGGAATAGAGGAAAATAGAACCCCAGAGCACTCAGAACCATTTGTGATGACTAATGAATGACTTTGGTCATCAAAAAACAAAGCCAATGGGAAACATATGAACCATAAAAGAAATATGCTTCCTTGAGATACTAGATAAAAATATGGAAAGTCAATGCTAGATCTCCACCAGTAATTCACATAAACCAGAAAGCTGCTATAGGACCCACCACACCCTAGAGGAAGGTCTCCTTTGTGAACGCTCCATGTGCACTTGAAAATATGTATTTTGTTATTTTTAGATGGTATGTTTTACGAATGTTAGTTTGATCAGGCTGGTTGATGGCACTGTTCACAGCTTCAACAATCATGATTTTGTCTGTATGGTCTATCAATTACTGAGAAAGGGGTGTTGATATAACCAACTATAATTGTACATTGGTATTTCTCCTTTCAGTTCTATTGGTCTTTTTCAGGTATTTAAAACTCTGTTATTATGTGTGTAAATCTTTATTTAGGATTATGTGAATATATCATTATGTCCTTTGATGAACTGACTTATTAGTAGAAAATTCCTAAAATATCCTTGTTCCAAAGTTTACTTTGACATTACTATGACAAGCGCAACGTTCCTTGCATTTGTATTTTCATTGGCATATCTTTTGCATTCCTTTTAATTTTCAACCCACTTGGGTATTTATATTTAAAATAGGCCTGTTGTAGCCATCATAGAGTTGGTTCTTATTTTAACCATTCTGATAATTTCTGCCTTTTTTTTTTTAATCTTCACCCAAGGGTATTTTTTCTATTGCTTTTCAGAGAGAGAGAAAGGGGGAGAGAGAGAGGGAAACGTCGACGTACATACACACATCTTACCGGTTTTGCTTCTTGGGAACCCTAATACAGGCTGTATCCACCCTTTGGCTATTGCGAGTAAAACCGCTACGGACACGGGAGTGTAAGAGCCTGAGTTCCTGCTTTCAGTTCTTTTGGGTCTATACCTAGAAGGAGACTCGCTGAATCACATGGTGATTCTATGTTTAACTTTTTGAGCAACTGCCATGCTGCTTTCCACAGCGGTTCTACCATTTCCATTCCCAGCCACAATGTGCAGGGTTCCAATTTCTCCGGATCCTCACCAACACTTGTTACTTTCCGCTTTTTTAAAAAAAATAATAGCCAACCTAATGGGCGTGAGGAGACAGCTCGTTGCGGCTTTGATTTGCATGTGTTTAGTGATTAGCGGCGGTCATCTTTCCTGTGCCCACTGGTCATTTGTGTATGTCCTCTGGCCCCATTACTGCCTCTACCTGGTGCCCCACGTCTTACGAGGTCCCTCCGCTCTGGCTGGCGGAGCACGGGCTAGTCCCAGCCCTCCTCTCCAGCATGTCCCCCGAGTCCTGACACTCGCACTTCACTGAACTTTGCCCTTCTGTGTCCTCAGCTCGGCACACACTGGGCCCTGTGTGAGTCCTCCCTCCCCCACTGCCGACGCCGCGGCCTAGGGCTCGCCTCCCTACTCCCCTTCGGTTAGGGATCAATATTCTACCGCCTGCGATCCAATGTCTGAAAAGTCGTTTTACGGAGCTTGTTCACGTCTCCAATGATCTGTTGTTAGCAGACAATTCCTACAGCAGCTAATAGTTCCTGGGCAAAAACAAGAGCCAGCTGGGTCTTTTAAGAGATATTCATGTGATTCCAACACCTTAAATTCTAGGGGGAATATCTCCCCGTTGGACCTAGTTCATCAATCTCTCTTTCTTTCTCTACAGGCACAAGATCTAAATTTGGGATCCACTGGCTAATCTCAAACCACACAACTCTGTTCCCCTAGATCTTGAAGGGGCTCCCTCGGACTCTGGTTCTTTGATTGAGTAAAAGCTGTAGTACTATGTCTACCACCCTCAATTCTAGAAATAAATATGTACATGAAAATGCCGAAGATTTCAAAATGTATGTAGCACAAGTAGGTATTATTTTCTCTCCCTACTTCATTGTCATGGCCTCAGGAGACTGATTCTCCCCAAATTTAATGTGAACACATTCGGTGAATGTATTCGTTGTGTATATGTCACGGAAAAGTATCAAACTATCAGGAAGTGTTGGTCTGAATGTATTCATTATAATATCTTTATCTCATACAGTTCCACAAAGCCAACTCCCACAGCCCTTAAGAAATGAGCAGATGACTTTTGCAGGTTTTACAGAATCCCTTCACACTGACCACTATGATCACGGCTGCCCTACGCCCGTCTCCCTGGACTGCACGCTCCCTCAGAGAAGCTGGCAGTGCTTGAGGCTAAAATGCCACGAGCATGACGCAGGCAGGGCCGTGCGAGAGCTGAGGAGGGGGCCGCAGCCACGGCCGGGGCTGGCAGGGGACTTCGCAGGGAGGGGAAAGCGAGCACCTCCTCCCGGCAGCGCGGTGCCAGTGAAGGGCTCCTTTTACCGTGCATGTTATCGAGCCTGCACTGTGGCACCTTCAGAGCTAAAAAGGGGGAAAAAGAGACCCAAATCACTGGGGAAAGAGAGCAGCAAACACTACTAAATCCATACATGTGACCAAGTGCCACAGTTTTATTCTACTCAAGGTCTGAGGATGCTTTGGGGGGCGAGGTTGGGGGTTTCTGCTGGGCTACGGATTTTAAGGGTGCCAGGGTGCTGGCACGTCCTCACTGATGACACCAGCTCTGGGCTGGACGGGTATCTCTCTCTCATCTTCTCTCTGTCTTGCTCTTTTCTTTAGGGAATGTGAGTCATGTCATTCTTCGTGTCATTCAAAATTCGCTATGCCTGGTGCACCATTTTCTGACACAACACCAGCGACACCACACATTCACTTCTGAAGAGCCTGAAAGAAGCTCTGTGTCTAACGCTCACCCTGGTGTCGCCATCAGCATCGCTCCGTCACCTTCAACACCCCGAAACCAGGGAAGCCGCAGCTCAAAGAACTCCGGGCATATGCTAAGTTTTAAATGTAGTGCGACTATAAAGACATCGCTCACGTCTACTCAAGAGTCAGTCCTTGCCCGGCCGGGCGTGGCTCAGCGGTTGAGGGTCGGCCTAGGATCCGGGAGATCAGGGTTCGATTCCCGGTCAGGGCACAGGCCCAGGTTGTGGGCTTGATTCCCAGTTGGGGGCATGCAGGAGGCAGCCAATCAATGACTCTCATCATTGATGTTTCTCTCTCTCCCTCCCTCTCCCTTCCTCTCTCTGAAATCAATAAAGATATATTTAAAAAAAAAAAAAAAAGTCAGTCCATACTGGTGGTAATTATACTCTCAGGAGACAGATTTCTTTTCACCTGAAGACACTGCTATGCTTTTTGTCTGTTAGTTGACTGGTGGCTAAAGTGACATAATGTGATGTGCACATGAATGAACACTATCAACAATTACAAACTAAACTTTAAAGTCAACTGCCATTCTCAAAAGCCTGTGCCCAAGATTACAAATCAGTGAGACTGCGGGTGACTTTTCTAAGTCCAGCACCACTGCTAAGAATAACTGAATTCATGCTAACAGTGAGTGAGAAAATAGATTTGAGAACAACTAGCCAAGTGTTGAGAGTGGAGTACAAATAATTTAACCAAAGGGGCCTTTGTTTTCTTTTTTTTTTTTTACAAAATTAAAAGTTGGCTCAGAGCATGTGCCATGGTGCTCAATAAATTTCTCAAATACCTTTGTATTTCAAAAGACTTTATTTTATACTCCCAACATTTTATTTCGGTTTAATAAATAATAGTAAAAACTTAATCAAATTCATCAAAAATTTTCTCCACCAAATATCACACCTATTTGTAATTTGGGGCATACATTTTTTAAAATACCAGTTGAATTTAAGATTCAGTTTGTATGAGATATTCCATTCCCACCCAAGAAGACTGTGGTCTAAGTATCTATTATGAATAAGTAAAATAATAAATTTCACAGTAAAAGTTTTTATATTCCTCTTCTTAAAAAATAGATTTTCTCAAACAGTTGAACACTACCTTTAAAAGTTATAAGTATATTAATAAAAAAGCATTAACTTATTCATTTCACCATTTCAACACCTAGAAACAGGATGCCAGGAAGTTACTGTTCCCCACTTGACCAAGGAGGAGTCTGAAAGCCAACGATCACCAATACCTATGACCATAATATAAAATAACATAAAAAGGTGTTTTAGACAGATGTTCCAAACACTTGGTTCCCAAACGCTTGACCCACTAACTCTAATTCAGCGAAAGAAACGAAGCACACTTGCTAATGCTGCTGCATCAAGATAATGAAGTATGAAGCTGGTGCTTGGCTTTGTCTAAAAAAATTGTGACTGTGACCAAAAAGGCCGGAGGGTGCTCTGAGACACCACCACAATGAGGAGTTCATTCTTCACGAGCTGCTATTGCCGTGAAAGGGACCAGCACTTACAGCAATTTCCACAGGGCAGACAAGCCAAAGAAAGGCCAGTTTAGCAAACTCCGCGCGGCTCTGCCGCGGTGCCCACCCACTTCTGAAAGGGCCGCCTGGCAAACGTGCACAAACAGCGGAGAGGGGGCATCACACGAGCGACGGGAGCAGCGCAGCCCACGAGGGCCAGTCTGCCAAGGGAGCATTTCTACGAAGTGGTCACGCTGCAAGGACGTGTTCAACGCTTCCTGCTGCAAGAGATGAAGAGGCCACTTCAGATCTTTTATTACGGTCGCTTATGAATACCTATGTCTTCTTCGAGAGGGAAGCATCTTCAGGGGGCACTCCTGTCTGCCTCACCCTTGTGGTCGCACAGCAATGAAATGTATAAATGACATGCAGGCGTCGGATAGTGAGAGCAGAGTGACCCTGGCATAAAATAAGCTTTATCTAAGATTCCGCTGCACAGGTCTGGGGAGGGTGACCACTGGGACCTCCTGGAATCTCCCCGATGGAGATGGGTTCCCTTTCCTTCTAAATGGCTTTGTATGAAATCTCCTATAAGTTTTGTTTTTAAATCCTTTCCTTAGTTTGCTTTTCTAGAGGGGGATTTAAATGAACAAACTACACTAGCTGATCGAGGTCATTCCCTTTACCACGTGCCTTACAGAGGCAAGAACTATGAAAAATGGTTAAAATTCCAAAGGGCAATAATAAAAAGTAGTAATTTCCTGAGACGTGCACAGCTCAAGTGAGTACGGAGGTTCATGAAGGGTAAGTTTGACAAACACTGCTTTCCTTTTTTTAGATAAGGTACCTAGTCCAGTGTCACAGAAATGTGCAGACAATACAGGGATCAGCAACAAGGCGTCAGACAAGGCATCACAGGATGTTCTTGAGAGACGCACGGAGAGAGGGGCGCGCCGACAGAGCAAAGGGTCTGGCGCACTGGAGGACGTTCATGGCAGCAAGCCCCGGGCACTTCTATCAACGACTTCCCAAACTGAACCCAGAAACCCAAACTGAAGAGAGGTCTGAAAGTAGAGACAAACTTTTTTCACACTCGTTTTCTGAGAATAGAAAAGTCAGAAGAAAAAACAATCTATTTAAAAATACTGGCGAACTAGAACTTGTGTGAAAGACCTGAAAGGCGAGGGAAGCCCACAGTCATGATCCAGGCTGAGCACAGTTTTTCCTTTTGAGGCAGAGAGTGAGAGCCTGAGCTCAGGGAGCTACACGCAGTCCGGTCCATGGAGCAGAAGCTTGGGAGAGGCTTGGAGTTCAGCCTCCGTCCAGCAGAAGGCGCCCTCACAAAACACCCAAGGAGTTCAACCAGGACTTTGAAGAGCTCTGCGCTAAGAGAAAGGGTAACCTGGGAACAGACCCACTCTTCAAGAAGAGATGAAACTCAGATTTCAAATACACACCCTGACTGAATTAAAATTGTATGTCCCAGGCCTAACTTTCTACGAAAAGCAAAACTAAATTCTCTTTAAAGGATTACAAGATCATCCTGAACCTCAAATCGTCTTTATACTTTTCCATACATAATATATGGCTCTTAATAAAAAGTAAGCAGTTGTAAGTGGTCAAACATTGACCCCAAACCAAAACCATTCTTCAGACCATATTGAAGAATCCAACATATAGGAAATCTAGGTTTTATACTAATCAAGACATGGAATTTAAAAAGTAACTGTTATTATTTTGTTCAAAAAATTATATATTAGTGTTCAGAATTTGGGCAAGTATAAAAAACAATCAAATAGAAATTTCAGAACTGAAAAATAGGTAGTGCAATGACGCTGAAACCAGTAATAAAAGACTATTCCCAACTATTTAAAAGCTAAGTATACTTCAATCAAAAAAAAGTTACAAAAGTTAGAAAATATTTTGAACTGATGGATAATAAAAATACAAAATTCAAAACCTGTGAGTTGCAGGCAAAAGCCACGTGCAGAAAGTAATCTAGAGCTCTAAGAGCAGATATTATAAAGTAAGAAAGCCCCAAAGCATTTCACGTATTTGCTAAAGTTGAAGCTATAAATATTTTTTGACAAAGCAATTTCATTCCTAGTGCATAACTCAGAAAAATGTGTACATATGTGTCCCAAAAGACATGAATAATAGACATGTACATTAAGGCATCATTTTTAATTACCAGAAATTGGAAAAAGCTGCAATGTACATCATTATAGAAGTACATCAGTAAAAGAATTTATGGTATGTATCCAAAAGTGGTGAAAATGTTGAGCAAAAGAAGCCATCAAATAATACACGTGGTAGATTCCAGTTTTACAAAGTCAGAGCAGGCAAGAAACTAACCTACAGTGCTGCTGAGGCCAGCGTTTCCTCTGGAGAGTGTAATGACCACGAGGGGATACACTGGGGACTTGCGGGGTCATGGTAATAATTTATTTCATGGCACAGGCAATGGTTACATGAATTTATGTACCTGGTGAACAGTCTTTACAGCTCTAAAAATCAAAGATAAACAAGCTCTGGCCTCAACAGCAGTTTTGTCAAAAAGATTGAGGGTAAAGATCAGGAAACAACCCATGAGAAAGTGTGATAGACTAGTCAAGGTCTAGGTAAAGATCAGGAAACAACCTACGAGAAAGTGTGAGAGACTAGTCAAGGTCTAGGTAAAGATCAGGAAACAACCCATGAGAAAGTGTGAGAGACTAGTCAAGGTCTAGGTAAAGATCAGGAAACAACCCATGAGAAAGTGTGAGAAACTAGTTAAGTTCTAGAAAGGAATGACTGGTGACAGGAATCTGGGCATCTTTAAATACTGGGCCATCTGATGAAAGAGCAATTGGGTCCAACTCTGGAAGTCATTTTAGTACTGTAAGGGAAAGTTAAGCTATCAAACCTCGGGTTTTGATTCCATATACTAATCGCAATAATAAAACTGCCCAATAACAGAACACACTTGGTCTCAATACCGAGGACAATGTCAATCACAGAATAAGTTCTAACAAAGGCAGAAACACCACCCATCAGAATAAGCGGAGGGAGCTGCTACATAGAATGGACGTGGCAGGCGACCACTCATGCCCCTTGTCCACCTTCAGAGTCTACACACATGTTCAATGGAGAGCCACGATAAAAACAACTTACCCTTAATCGCGTAGTGGAGATCTCGGCTTTTAAAATATCAGGATCATATTTAGTACTAGATGAAGATCCTGAGAACACTTTCAAAGAGAAAAGAGAAAAACAAGTTGCATAACTAGTTCTCAGCTGAGAATTCACAAACTCCAAAAACAACAAGATTCACATGCTTCTGTGATACTTACTTACTTTATCATTTCTTTATTGTCATTCATCAGACACCTAAATATAAAAAGTAATCTTCAAACCTTCATAATTTAAAAAAACTCAAGAAAGACAAATGTCATAAAGACCAGGGTACTTCATTTTCTTCCGGATTCTATACCAGTGCATAAAATCGTCAAGGTCCTCATGGCAGATATAGTTTATCAGAGTTTTTGGCATTATCCAGAAACTGACCATTTCAGTGGGACATCTGAGCCCATCGTGCTGCTCTTTAAACAAGCCAGCCCCAGATGACCAGTTTTGGAGACAAGAGAGAGCTAAGTCAACTCAGTGGTCAACAGAAGCATCACTCTAGCTAACGGTTCCAGTTCCTCCCCACCAGGAAGAGTGTACAAGAGTGGCCACAGGGCCGAATTACTCGCCTTGGTCTGAAAGGGTAAAATTTGACTCATAACTAAAGAAAAGGCAAAGAGGAAGAGGGGGGGCAAAGACAGAAGGGATACAGAATCCCCAGGGAGGAGACGCGATCGGGAATGAGGTCAAGGGGATTTACTGGGAAGTCTGGGGTGCCCTCCCCAATCTTCCTGCCGAGGAAGGAACAGGCCCCAAATGAAACTCCACAGAAACCCAGGGGCCACATGTCATCTACAGTTTGGTCCCCATGTTTGCAGTGAACAGCCACACTGACTTACAGCTTGTGTGAGAGCTGGACTTCTCCTTATAGGCATCGTTCAATCGCATGTATTCATCGAGGGCCAGCGCCAGCCTCTGCTCCTTCACGTGGTACAGCTCCTTCTGCGTCCTGAGGGCATCCTGAGCCACCGAGAGATAGTCCTTAAGCATCTTCTCCTGCTCGCCCCGCCATTGCTTTCTCGGGTCTTCAATCTGGGTGGTTTCTGAAAATACATTCGGTGGGTTCTTTTTTAGGATCTAATTATGCTCTTTTAATTATTATTATTTAAGCTTTAAAAAAAGTAGCTAGCTTTAATTCTTACATCCCTAAGTAATTTATTAGTATGTGGGAAGTGACTTCTCCAGGAATTGGACAGTTTTTGGTTTATTTAGCCCAAACCTCCCCACCCTCCTCCCCTTCCAGGTCCTTGTCAACTATTTATTCCTCTTGTGAATCCATCAGATGCAACTGTCGAAGCAAAAACGTCCACAGCTGAGATCTGGTCCTTCTTCTCTAGAGTTTCCCGGCTCCCCAGTCCCCATAGACAGGCCCAGGGTGACTAAGGAAGTGGCCTGGGTCAGCCAGACCCAGCTGCCTCAGGCCCGGGCCCTGCTTCCCCATCACTGGGAAATAAAAGGGGAACTCTCTCTACAGTGGTATGTATTTTGAACACTAATCTTTAAAGATGTAAATATTTCAATATGCAAAGGAAGACTATCTCATTAGCTGTGGGGGGAAATATGCTGGCGTCGAGGTCTAAAGAAGAGATCTGGAGGGACAGCCCCGAGTGGACGGCCCCTCCCGCCAAGAATCTTCAAGGACCTCATCACCATGGGGCAGCCCAGCCACGTGTGAGATGGAGACCTGGCCGGGACCAGCCGATAAGAGCCTAAACATCTCTCTTTTAAATATTCATTACAACTCTGATCTCTGGCTATCGGAACATGTAATATTTATATTCCCTTCCAATGTTTATATGTATGAATGCAACCTGGCTCAAAGCAGACTCAGCCTCTAACAAATATAACTTTGTGGTCTTCAGAAAGTTTCCTAACTGGGGATGGCACACAGTAACGCTCCCCTCCCAGTGCTCATACCCTTGAACACGGGCCAGACTTTGTGGCTTGTTTCTAAGGGACACAACAGAGACCAAGGGATGGGACGCCACCTGAGACCAGACTACAGAGGCCACGGCTGCCATCGTGCTCTCGCTCTCTGCCCCTGCTCTTGGCTTTTCTGCTCTGATGAAGCAAACTGCCGTCCTGTGGAGAGGCCCGCGTGGCAGGGAATGAGGGGCCACTGGCCAGCAGCCACGAAGGAAGGGAATCCTGCCAACAGCAGCAGGGGAGCTGGGAGCCTCGCTGTGGATGTCCCCAAGCCAGGGGCTCCAGCTAGGTCCTGCTTGGATCCATGACCCACAGAAACCATGAGATAATAAGTGTATTTTAAGACACTAAGTTCTGGGATAATTTGTTACATTAAGATATATAACTAATAACTGAACCAGATGAAGAGATAAATTGAAAGTATGTGAAGAACTTGCAATGTTTATAAGTTATAATAGTTACGCTAAGATTTGCACATCCAGTTCCCTCTCAGTATCTTCAGAGGCTTTATCTAATCTTATTTCCCTACATACTGGGAACTGGGATACTTTCTATAAAACACCTGTCAACAGCTAAGCTGCTACAAAACACTGCCTGACAGTTCAATGAATGACATAAAATACTACTACTACTACTAACAACAAGCCATCAGCACTGGTTTGGGACAGATCAGCAGAAACACTCAGGAGACTGAGTGGCTTAAACACGGTGCATGAAGGAGGCTCAGCAGGAAACGGTCCCATTTCTGAAACATGCACGACCACAGAAGAGCGCTCCCACAGGCCCCTCAGGAGGCTCCATAAGGCAGGCTGGCCTCGTCTCCATCAGCTGTATTTGCTGAGTACGTTTATGAAGTTTATTAAATGTAAATATTCCAAAAAAGTCTATTATACAAATGCGGTATTTTTTTGTTATTAAGACCTTGGGTAGCCTTGGGAGATCACTGTATTACATGCAATGAAATGTGCACGTTGTCTACTGTATGAAAGAAGCAATAACTTAATCTCAACACCACGTACCTCAAGGAACCCACATTCCATCAGTTGTACGGATGTGAAACTTTGCAGACAGAGAACACACTGTGAGTTACAGAGCTGGTGGTGGAGACAGTGTTAGACTCTTCAGAGGAGTATCATTTGGGTGTATTGTGCGTATTTCTGTTCCCTCCGCTGTGCTCAGGAAGAATGAATGAAGGGAACAGGAGCAACTCTCTTTGTCTCAGAACGGTCTGCCATGTCTATCTATCTGTTCCTTACTGCTACAGACAACTACTGACCACCCGCCCCACGCCACAGGGGAACCAGGACATCAGGCAGGACCCCTCCTTCCTAGAACTTACATTACACAGAGGAAATTGTGACACGAGTTTAAAAAACACAATAATAATTAACACATACAGTAGAAAGTACGAGCCATGAGAGGAGCCCGGGTAAATGCCATGGCAGCTCCAAGGCACAGGGATGCCCTCTGGCTGGGCGAGGAAGGTCCCACGGATGGGCAGTGATTAAGCGGGGCTGTGAACGGTCCCAGACAAGCGCCCCGTCGGGGCCCAGCCCGCTTACCTGTCCGGCCCTCCTCGCCCACCCGTCCCCACCCCTCCCCACCAGCTGCAGACTCTCTTCTTTCTGTCACCAAGCCCTGCTTTCTGCGGCCTCTCCAGGCCTTTCACTTTACTGTGGGGGTTTCTCCTTTTGCCAACCCCAGACCCCACCCATCCCCGTGCTCGAGAGGCCTGGCTCACTCGTTCTGGGGTACCGGCTGACAGCCCCTTCCCGAGGCAGCCCAGCCTCACCCTTCGGAATGGACAGGGTGCTTCTCCCTGCCTGTGTGCCGCTAGTGCGATGGTGGTTCGCTCCGCGTTCCACGGTGCTTTTCATTTCCCCCAATCCTCCAAGAGGGACTAGTCTAGGGTTTCTTTTTTTAAATTTTATTGTTGACAGTACTCCAGATGTCCCCCATTTTCCCCAGCTTTGCCCCCCTCCACCCAGTCCGCACCCAGGTCTTCACCACACTACAGTCTGTGTCTGTGGGCTACGCATATATGCATGTAAGTTCTTTGGTTAATCTCTTCCCGTCCCCTCCAACTCTTCCCATCCCTTCCACCCCTCTCCCCTCTGGGATCTGTCAGTCTGTTCCATGCCTCTGGACCTATTTTGATCGTCAGTTTATTTTGTTCTTTAGATTCCACATACGAGTGAGATCATGAGATATAGGTCTTTCTCTGACTGGCTTATTTCACTTAGCACAATACTCTCCAGGTCCATCCATGCTGTTGCAAAAGGTAAGAGGGCCTTCTTTTTTACAGCTGCATAGTATTCCATTGTGTAAATGTACCACAGTTTTTTAATCCATTTGTATCTATTGATGGGCACTTGGGCTGTTTCCAGAGCTTAGTTATTATAAATTGCGCTGCTATGAACATAGGGGTGCATAAGTTCTTTCTGATTAGTGTTTCGGGATTCTTAGGTTATATTCCTAGACGTGGGATCACTGAGCCAAACAGTGGTTCCATTTTTAATTTTTTGAGGAACCTCCATACTGTTTTCCACAGTGGCTGCACAGTCTGCATTCCCACCAGCAGTGTACTAGGTTCCCCTTTCTCCACACCCTCGCCAGCACTTGTTTGTTGATTTGCTGATGTAGCCATTCTGACAGGTGTGAAGTGATACCTCACTGTGGTTTTAATTTTCATCTCTCTGATGATTAGCAACGCTGAGCATTTTTTCATATGTCTGTTGGCCATCTGTATGTCGTCTTTGGAGAAGGGTCTATTTAGGTCCTTTGCCCATTTTTTAATTGGATTGTTTGTCTTCCTGGTGTTGAGAAGTATGAGTTCTTGTCAGAGGCTGGAAGGGGAGGGGTTGTAACAAGACAGAGCTTCATGCTTCCCAGAGTAGCCCGGGGATCAAGCCTCAATCCCACACCCCATGGAAGGCAGCCTGTCCCAGGATCCTCTCCTCCCCGCTCTGTCCCAAAACAGAGGCGGTCGTGGGATGTATTCAGGAGCGTGGCAGGGCTAGGCCTGTCTTTCTAGCGAGGACACTAGGAAAAGAGGCTGCGGGAAGCAGAGAGGATGGGGGGGCAGAGAGGAGAGCTCAGGAAGCGTCTCAGTGTGCTGCCCATTTTTAAATTGGGTTGTCCTTTCAATGCTGATTTTCAGGAATTAGTCATATGCTCTGGATAAGGGGCCTTTGACAGTATGTGTACGGTAAATATTCATCCATGATACTGTATTCAGTAGTATATTCTTTTAAGTATGTCGCATGAAGACTCTATTCACAAAATAGAACACACTCCATTTATATGAAGTTGTAAACCAGGTAAAACTAAGCTGTGATGACAGAAATTATAACAGTTTGCAACACTGGGAGGGGGTGATGGGAAAGGGGCAGGAAAGAACGTACTGGGGTTGTGAGCATATTCCATGTCTTAACTAGAATGGCATTTCTCAAATTTCACTGAAATACACACTTAAAATCTGTGCATTTTCTTATATGTAAATGAGACCTCAATTACCAGAGAAAAGACAAAAAAAAGTAGGGTATAATTCTGACCTGATCAAAAGTTATTTACTTCTGGTTTTAGTAATAAAATCAAAACCTTATAAACACTACTTCATAATTATCTTCTGGTCAGCTAACATCCCCCACCAGTATCTACACCCCCACTTTACACACACACACACACACACACACACACACACACACACACACACCCCCAAAGGTAAATTCCACCATAAAACACGTAAGGCCTATTATAACTACTATCATTGTCAAGGTCAAATCTTTTACTTCTAGATATTTAATAGTGTTATACAGAAACAGTATTAAACAGCCAAACATTCTTCATTTCATTTTTTACTAAAATAAAGAGAAAATAGTGCTGAAACTAAACAATGTCAAGACACAACATATGTGTGGACCAGCTGTTAGGAGAAGATAACACCATTTGCTCACTAACCTGCTTCCCGGGACTGTCTTGAAGATTAATGAGATAATGGAGCAGATCTTTTTAGTGGGAGAACTACTGGCTGGGGGTAACCTGGGCCCTTCAGGGCACGGTAAATCCGTCAGGCCGCTGGGAGGCCATTACTGCACTAAAGCAAACTGGTAGACCCAAAAATTTATATTCTGATCATTAAGACTTTAAATATTCAGACTGGTGCTTTCTGAAGCATAACTTATACTTGAAATGCACTTTAATTTCTCCAAAAACAAACAGGAAGCTTTTAATCTGTGAGTGAAACGATAAAGCTCTTCCTTCCTTCTCACATTTAAGAGTTTATCATTACCCTCGGTACCAAGGATAAAGAAATCCAACTGTGGTCCCTGGCCTTGAGACGCTCACGCAATTTAGTGAGAGAAACACGCAAATAGGTCATCTAAATGAACATGACAAGTGATTTTTGAACATCCTTAAGTACCTGGTGCACGGGGACAGGGCACCTAATTCCGAATGGGGGCGGGGACCTGCATGGTGGAGGGCTGGGATAAGAGGTGGCCTTTGGGGAGCAGAAGGACCCTGGGTGGACGTGGCAGCTGGGCGGGGGGTGGGGGGTGGGGGGGCTGGGCAGAGGGTGCCTGGGGCTAAAACCAACAAATGCAAAGAAAGGCTGAAAGCCAAGGAAGCAGAGGGCAGAGCTGGAGTGTCCTCCAGTGCTTGGGCAGGGCAGGACAGGACAGGGCAGGGCAGGACAGGGCAGGGCGGGACAGGGCGGGGCGGGGCTGCCCGGGATAGGAAATGCGGGCCGGGGGCAGACGCACTGCAAAGAGCCTCTGGTAAGGAATCAGATATATGCACCTGGAACTCTGGACAAGGCTTCAGAGGCAAATTTGTCAGCCATCCGCCTCAAGGGAATAAGTGAAGTCATCGTCCAAGGAGGTCTACAGGGTGCCAACAGAAGACTGTTCCAGAAACCCCACCACCAGGTGGGGGTGAAGAAGGGACAGGCGAGAGTAAGCTGGGCGGGGCAGCCAGGTATGCAAACAAAATTCCAACAAAAGGTGTTATGCAATCCAAAGGAACAGGCAACCAGTGACGGGGGCAAGGTCACATCAAGGAAGACAAGGCAAGACCACGTGTTGTCTAGATCCATCGCGGGGGTCTCAGGTGGCCTTGGCCGGAGCAGTTTCTGTGAAATGCTGGTGAACGTGAAGGAAGTGAAGTCCTGCAGAAGGTGGCTTCCAGCAAGTTTCCCGAAGGGAAAAGAGAGGACCACAGCGGGTAAGGGATCTGGGTCGAAAGACGGTTTTGGGTATGAGGGAGGGAGGCAGAGGGGGAGATATTTTTATCAGTTTTTTACTTTTGGTGGTTTTGGTTTGGTTTTATATTGAGAGTTTCCAGTGTTTAAATACTAAGACAAAAGAACCACTAAAAATAGAAATATAGAAATGGTGGAGAAAATTTTAAAACTGGGAATAATTGGTAAAGATACGAAGTAGGAGAGAAGGGTCATATAAAGGTTATTAAGAGGATCTTGGCAGAGGGGGGGAGCTGAGAACGCCTCTTTCCCTGAGTAGAAGAGAGAGCCCTGAGGTGGGCTGGGAACCCAAGTTTGTATGTAGGTGGTGGGAGGGATATGAGGGGATTCATTTTCTCAATTTCATGCCATGAGAGCTCATTTCTGTTGAACCAAGACAGGTAGGTTTGTTCCTGATGTCCCAAATGATATTTAAGGGAAAAAAGCTAAACTCTTATACATACAAAATAAGTATAAAAGTGAGATTTAAATAGTTACACATTTCAGATATTCCACTGTATTGTTTTATGTACAATCACATAATAATGAATTATGATCATTTTAAATGAACTTAATTTTAACAAAATCAGTCCCCTCCACCATAACATTAAAGCATTTGGTTGTCAATCACTGATAAGCAATAAAACCTAGTATATAAATAATAACATAGTATCATGAAAGGGTTATCACAAAATACAAAAATAAAAGCTAACTTTAAAACCCACAATTATGAATTCTTCACGGACTTTGTAGGAACTTTTAGGGAGAGAGAGAGAATATCTCCACAAAAAAGTGACACTTCTGATCAAATGAAAAAGCAGCAGGGGCGAAACGTACAGACTCAGTGTTAGTATTTGTGTTGAACAGATCAGGCGCCTTTCTCTCTCTCTGCCCCCATAAGCCCAACTCTACACACACACCCCAAATTCCAAACTGGCCATTTCAGTTAAATATTAGTCACTGAGAAAGTGGGGGTTAAAATAAAGCAATTCACTTTGTAAAATGTTTGCTCTTTTGTACAAGTCTAGATTTAGGGGATTACTTTTCTGATCTGGCTTCTTTTACCGAAAAGAAATACTTACTGTTGATGTGATCGATGTAGTAGACACCAATCTGAGGGTCGAACCCCGCTTCCCAGCCCCATGGCAGCTCATCCCCAACACAGTCAGCAAATGACAAGGGCTTCGTCAACCTGCAAGAAGCCAGAATGAACACACAGGTGATTTTCCCATAAACCACATGGTCAAAATCCAGTACCCGAACCCCAAGCTGTGTCTGGGCTGTTTCCTTTTGGTTCCTGACCGTTTCTAGGGTTTGCACCACTGTGTCTGAAATCTTTAAAGGGGGAAATAAAAGGAGAAAATACAGAGATGAACATCCGAAAAGTAGCAGTAGGTCTTAATATCCTTTTGAAAGTTCACAGCTAAGGCTGTGAGATAAATTTTTACAATAAATCAGTAAAGCCATCTTAAATCAGCGAGAACTCCAAGCTGAGAGGAAGGAGGGCAGGATCTAGCTCTATCTAGCTCACAGTTCAACAGCCATCCCATCAAAAAGAAAAGTCTGTCCCTGATTTGAATGCTGGTGTCATGGAAATCATCCCACCAGTCTCTCTAAGACAAGACATACACCAGGCCACCCTAGCCTGAGGCTTGGATGCTCCTATGGAAATTACTAAACACTCACTGCTGAGGTCCACTATGAGTTCTTCTTGAAAGGAGAGACAAACATTTTTATAAGTATCTTGTATGTAAAAGTCATTCAACAAAATTTTTAATGGAACCAAACATATGAGATATTTATATATCAATGTGCTTTCACCTTTTGAAACTGCCTAATACCTTCTCTTTAAGAATTAAAACCAGTGGGGAAACTACGGTTTCCTAAGCAGAGGGCAGGTTTCAGACTTAATGACGGGTTGATTTCCTCTCTCACTCCCTTCACTTTGACTTTTGAGATTTCCCCTGGCGGCCAGAGCAGACGACCAGCACGGACTAGTGACGCCCTGCTGTAGGGTGGCCGACCGCAGTGGACATGTCTTCTAATTTAATGCGCTGGCACCCAGCACGGTTCCTACACAGGAAATCACCTGGAGTCCCTTTAATCCAGGCAAACGAGTGTCAACTATCTCATGGCTCAACCGAAACACGTCCCTTCCAGAACCATGTCACTCATCAGAATAACCAACTGCGCCACCCGCCCTCAATGCTGGGAGACAGTGCGCAACGAGGGAAACCCTTTCTTCCCAGGCCCGGCCTGCGGGGGCCCTCCGCCGAGGACATGAACACCCATGGGTGAAAGGAAGCAAGGGTCTCCCTTGCTCTCAGTCTTCCCTTAGCATGACGATGGCTCCAGAGCTGTGGCCTCAAAGCCGGCCCTGCGAGTCCGAGCAGCCCTGCCACTGGCTCACCCACTGGGAGACCACCTCCCCCAGCTCCTCTCCCCGCCTCAGCATCCTTCTGAGTGGTGACCCACCCGTCCTCTCCCCACACTTCCACTGCCGTCCCGGGGGAGTGGGAGCACAAAGGGGGTTGCTCCGGAACGGTGCCTCGACGTGGCAAGGAGCCAGTAAACCTTAGTGATGGTTGACACAAGCACGACGCCTGAGCTCTCCCGGGCACCCTCCAAGGAACCGAGTCGCAGCCAGCAGCACCGAGCTCTGGGAACTGGTTAGAGGTGACACATCCCGGGCTCTCCAGGTAATTCTGGAGAATTTGGGGACCACTGGCTCCAAAGGGAAGAGCTTGAAGTTTGGCATCAGAGACACCTGGGTCCTGCCGTGTTCTGCCACCTACTCACTGCACAGCCGGGGTGAGGTTTGTAAACTTAAAAGCCCGTTTCCCAATCGATGTCCTAAAAATGGGGGGGGTGTACTATGAAGTTTAAATGAGAACTGGGCCGTCTAACGCCTGACAAATGGTAAGTCATTAAGCTTCAACATACACGGGATGAGTAAAAGGAAGCTCCGGCACGCTAAACAACGTGCCCAAGTAAGGCAACTCGCCATATTTATTGTGTAAACCTGGAGTCAATTTGAACTTAATCTGAGTAAAAAAACAGAAAGTTGAGGTCTTAGAATTGTGCTCAAGTTCCATATTACATAAACTGCTCAGGAAAATTGAGTTTTCTGTTGACAAAGGAATTGGACACTACGTCAAAAAATCCCCAAACCACGAGAAGTGGCCTTGTCTCCACACACCGTCTACGAGGCTGATCTTCGGCCACCTCGATGAGACTAATTAGATACCGTTCGTGAGCCAGGCCCGCTCGCTTGCTCTTCTGAGGGAGGGATCTCTCTCCCTAACTCCCGCAACGCTGTCCGCAGGCACGCGCACTGCCCGGCGTGCTCAGCGGCTGAGCGTCAACTGAGGATCCAGGGGGTCACCGTTTGGTTCCCGGTCAGGGCACATGCCCAGGTTTCGGGTTTGATCCCCAGCTGGGGGCCTGCAGGAGGCAGCGGATCAATGTTTCTCATCATTGATGTTTCTCCCTCTCTCTACAATTAATAAAAACATATTTAAAAAGTACGTGTATCCTAAAAAAAATGACAAATAGAAGACATAGAAATAGTACGTTTAAATAACAAGAGAGAGGTTACGCAGGTTCAAGCCCGGCGCCAATCGCACAGTTCAAGCGTGGATGTGACATGAACATACGTATCACCCAGCATCACAAGTCACGAAAGCTCCGGAGCATCTGCTATAATCACAGGTTACGGAAACCTGACTGTACTTGGAAAGAATCCAGTTTTCTCATTAATTGCTCAGCAGTAATAAGCATCTTATTACCTGTCACTGTTCTAAGACTAGAATTACACCTCCAAGATACATGTAATTGTGAAGTTGGTGAAAATTCAGACATTTCCACCCCTGGAAGTTTCACATAAAAGTTTCTTTGCAGCATCACTCCCAACATCAATTTAATACTCTATTTTCTATATCTAAGAAAATACATATCTTTTCTTCACACTCTATCATTAAGTGAATCCATTAAATAAAAATTTATAAATGTCAACATTTTAGGATTTCACTCTTACCCAAATGACAAGATATAAACAGAATAACATTCTCAGGTACCAAACAAAATTCGGCGCTCAGTTATGCTGCTATCCTGACAAAGGAAACGTATTATTATGATATTCTAAGAAGAAACACAAAACAAAGAGAAATAACAGGGGCACTCCAGAATGAGAAACAGTACAAATGAGAACAAATCCATCCGAGTGAGCAGAGTGCTGATTAGCTTCTACATTTCTTCCTCTTGTTTTGCACGAAGAAGAATCTCGGAAATGCTCAACCCTCCTTGATGTCACGGGAGTAAACGTGGGTGGAGCTTGTTGTTTTTATTGGTTTCCCACCAGGAGCAGCATCCTGCAAAAGCCTAAAGTTAACGAGAGTCTTTCTGCAGAATTCCAGAGATTACGATTCGCTTAAAAAAAGTCTCCTTTCGCACCGTGACTGATGCAAAGAAAGTGGCGATTTACTGCGGCACTTGGCCGAAGTTTACGTATAAAATCTGAACTCTGCGTGGCACTTCCTCCCCTTCTGGGCACTGTGTCCTTCCACACACTCTGTCGCCGAGCGTTGCTGTCTCGTCACGGGTACCTGTCCTACGACGGGAGATGCCACGCGTACCTACACGTGCTCTTCGCGGTCAGGTGACGGTGGGCAAGCCCAAACCCGAAGGACCGGGTTTGCACTGATTGCAGCCCGTGGAGAAGCGCTCATGGAGAGAAGCGATTTTCAGGGTCCCAGAACCGGCCGCACGTCCAGCTTGACGCGAAAGGTCTCACCAGCGAGGTTTACGTGGCAGCATCTGGACTCACCGTTCAGCTGACTCAGCCCCGAGGACGGCCAAGCGTCTGGTGACTACGGAATCTGTCCCCGCATGGGGGGGGGAGGATGGGGCCGGCAACTGGGATTTTCGAGGGAGGGGAAGTGCCAGAAACCTTTCCATAATTCTGAAAGAATTTTAACTTGCCATGATGTTGCTTAGTCCCTTCAAAAGGACTCCTGCCTGTTCCTGTCACCGTCCCAGCCAGAAAACCAGCCATGTGACAGAACAAGAGGGACAGGGACAGGAGAGAGGCGAATTCTGTGTCTGAGGAAACAGACTCTTCAAAAGGAATCACATCAGGCAGAACTGGCAGGTAGGCCAGGCCCCGGCCCGCGCAGGGGGCCAAGGAGGAGGCTGCCCCCGGACTTCGAGGCCGCATCCGACGTGCGCAGCCAGGCTCGTGTCCTCGGGTTTAGTTCACACCCTCTGTGAGGGGCCCCAGGTCTGGTCTTCAATCCCCTGGTGCCACAGAACTACTTTAATCCCTCCTCCACGCAATGGGCTCGCAGATATCTGAGCAACGCTCTTGTTCCCGAGCCTGCTCTCCTGGAACCCAAACGCCCGTCCCTCGCCGCCTCTCCTGTCCCTCCTCCCCTCAAAGCCCGCCAGCCTCCTGCCCTTCCTCCCATCCATCCCCCCTGCTCCGCAACCCCCCTCCAGCAAGGACTACCAAGAATGAACCTCCTCTCACACAGTTCCTTTTTTCTCTCTCCTCCCACAGATCTACTCAAATCCCCAACCCTGGAAAGCCTTTCCCCAGATCTTCTGGCTCCTCTCCTGACACTCATTCCTAACCGTTCATTCTAACCCAGACACTAAACTGGAGGACTTTCGGAGGCCCTGCCCACATCTCCCTAACGCCAACCACTCAATTCTATGGTTACTCATGAATATACTTCTGAGAGCAGTATTTGTGGGTCATTCACCTTTGTCAGAGCACCGCGCTGCTTCTGTTGATATGGGGACACATATATTACCGGCAAAAATGTCAAGGCTTCCAATATTCCATGTAAAAAAGTCGACTTTTACATATAGTAATTAGACTGATAATACAAAACATTTACTGAGTGTTTGCCATATGCCACACATCTTCAATACATATGAATGTGTGAGTTAAATCCTCATAAAACTCTGCAGCATAGATGCCTTTCATCACCACTGGAATAGCCAATGCTATGTGTTGATACAGATATAAAAAATAGGAACCCTGTACATTGGAACCCTGTATATTGCTGGTGAGAATGTAAAATGGAGCAGCTTCTGTAGAAAAGAGTCTGGCAGAGCCTCAAAAAGTTAAACACAGAATTGCTATATGACCCACAATTCCACTCCCAGGTATAGGCCTAAAAGGACTGAAAACTGGTAGCCAAACAATTACATGTACTCACAACAGCCAAAGGCAGAAACAGCTCAACTTTTGGGATGGATACAGAAGGTGTGGTATGTACGTGCAAAGGAATATTATTCAGCCATAAAAAAGGCATGAAGTACGTATGCATGCTACAACGTGGACGAACCTCCAGAACATGCTAAGTGAAAGCAGCCAGACACAAAGGGTCACTTATAGTATGACAAATGCCTCCATGTATATGAACTGTCCAGTAGGGATAAACTTGTGAAGACAGAAGTGGATCAGGGGTTGCCAGAGTGTAGAGAGAGGGACACATGGAGAGAAACTGCTTTCCCGGGCACTTTGGAGTGATGGGAATGTTTTGGAACCAGCTAGGTAGCTGCTGGTTACACAACATTGCAAATATACTGTGTCACCTTAAAGTAATTAATTTGGGGTTATGTGAATTTCACCTCAATAAACTGTTTTTTTAATAGTAACAAGTTAGAACAATGCTAAGATTCCAAGTGAATAAAATATTTCCCCAAGAGGAAGCAAAATAATAAAATTATGGGAAAATGTTGAACCTCACTAAAATAAAAAGAAATGCCAAATAAAACAATAATCAGGCTTAATTTTAAGCCTATTTGACTATCAAGTTTTGTTTTGTCTTAATAATAATGAAACTTGGTTCTGGTGAGGGTGTGAGTAATCAGATACTTTCATTTATTGCTGGTGATTCTGTAACTTGATACAATCCTTTGAAGAAATAATTTGGCAATATTAAAACCCATTCAAATGTTGATTCCACTTAACCTAGGAATGCTATTCTTACACGGTGTTCCTGGATCCTGTCCCACCTGACACCCCCACGAGGACTCAGCAGCCACCTAAGGGACCTTAGCACACTGCTGTCCCTCCCCGCAGCCTCTCAGCTTCTCCGGGTCTCGGCCCCGGCTCTGCTCTCGGTTTCTCCAGCACACTGCCTGCTTCACAGATAGTCGGCATATAATCAGCGCTGATGAATGGATGCACATTAGAAAGCAAGACAGCAATGAAACAATGTATCATGGAAGGGTTGTCATTCATTTTTAATTTTCTATTTACATATATGTCATGGTAAATGCATTTACTAAAAAGAATATGAAGGTTGATATTAAGATGACAGTTGATAAATGTGTTTCCTGACAATGGGACAGAACAGGAGACAAGTCTTTCAAGACTGCATTGAAATACCTGGTCCTGTAATAGTTTAGTTTGTTATAATTACATTTAGGTATTGTAAATGAATAGCTAAGTAGAAAACAGATTCTTAGTTACAGAGAGGTAAAAGACTTTACCTCAGGTGTCTCAATAATCCAGCAAGGTTTTTTTATTTTTTTGTTTTTAAGTGTTTTACCTACAGAAGAAAACAGAGCGGTGTGCAAACACTTTAACCTGAACCTCTTTTCTCTCCTAAGTGCCAAGAAATGTTTGCTTGTTGGATTATTTGGTTTTGGGAAATAGTTTGAGAATTTAAGTGGCTATGCCAGCAAAGAAGGTAGGAATGCTTGAGAGAGGACGAGCGCTTAAAAGATTATTGTCTAAACAAACAAACAAAACTCCACCAAGACTGTCCCATTCTCCTACCTAGAGTTCCAACAACACACAAGCATATGGATTTCAGCTCATATAATAGCTGTTCAAGGGCCAGGACTGCGGGAAGCTCCAGCATCACTATGGAGGGGGTGCTCCAGCCAGAAGCGCAAGGACCTGGCGCATGGCACCCCCTCAGGATGCAGAGGGCTTGTCACACTCAACCTCACTCTTAAAGACGCCAATCAAAATGAACCTATATTACTTTTATCAAATGCAAGGAACTGGGGAGATGGCTTTGAATGCCTATAACCTTATTACGTAGGGATAACCCCAGCTAACACTCTTTCATTCCGGACTATGTTTTTCTTAAATATATGTACATATGTGTGTGTATGCTAATGCACAAGTAATACTGTGCACATTTTTGCAAGACTGGTATTAAACTAAATAAACTATATATACACACTACAGATCTGAGTCCTGCTTTAGAAGACACAAGTAGTACATTCTCATTATGAAGAACACATAGAATAGGACAAACTATTAGTAAAGTCCCCCCTTCACTTCCTGTAGAATGAAATATATGCTGATATTTTGGTATCTTTTCAGTCATCTATAAATTCACATAGTCTATAAAACATACAAATAGGCTCATGCTATGTGTATCTTCCCCGACGTTATTCAGCTTGCAGTACAAGTTAGAAATTTTTCAAAGAGCATACATACAGTTTACCTTAATCTTCTAACATCTAACACACACTGAGTGGATTACAGCCCACCACTCACGTAATCATCAATTAATAGACATTAGTTTCAACTTCCTTCAAGAGATGCCCAGCCAGCATGGCTCAGCGGATGAGCATCGACCTAGGATCCAGGAGACTGCGGTTCGATTCCCCATCAGGGCACATGCCCGGGTTGTGGGGATCAATCCCCAGCAGGGGGCAAGCAGGAGGCAGCTGATCAATGACTGACTCATCATCGACGTTTCTGTCTCTCTCCCTCTCCCTTCCTCCGTCTGAAATCAACAAAGATATATTTTTTAAAAAAGAGAGAAACCAATGTTTCAATTAATATGCTTGTAAATACTTTCAGCTGTATAAGTATTTTTTAGAATAAATTCCTGGCAATGAGTCAATGAATATATATATACTTTTTATTATTTTTATTTTTTAAAATCCTCACCCAAGGATATGTTTTTACTGATTTCAGAGAGAGAGAGAGAGAGAGAGGAAGGGAGAGAAGGGGGGAAGGGGGAGAGAGAGAGGAAGAGAAACATCGATGTGGGAGAAACATCCATCAGTTCTGCCTCTCGTAGGTGCCCCAACAGGGGATCGAACCTGCAATGCAGGTATGTGCCGTGACCCAGAATCAAAGCCGCAAACTTTCGGGGCAAATGACAATGCTCTAGTCAACCGAGCCACACCAGCCAGGGCCATACACCTTCTAAATTTAAAAATGTCAACACACTTTAAGAGATGACATATGGGCATTCACATTTTTTATTCTGACAGATGCTCCCCTCCCGTGGGCCTTCCCAGTGGGCACTCGCACCCACAGTGCAGCTGAACGACATTCACCCACATTTCCCCTCAACACTGTCGTGGGGGAGAGGCGATCCAATAATTGTAAGGTTTGTAACGTTTCTATATGTTCATTTGCTTCTTTTGTGAACTGTCCTTTTTAAAACTGTATGGTCTGTTCTTATCACTGGTTCATAGCAACTGTCAATATGTTTTTGTATTAATATACTTTGTATTAATCCTTTGTCAAGTTGCAAATATTTTTTCCCAAGGATATTACTTATTTGTGAACTTTGTTTACGCTGAGTAGAAGGTAATATTCAAAAGTGTTGGGAAACCTGGGCTGACAGTCCAGGTTTTATCCACAGGGATAAAAGCTAGGTCCTATCTCTTCCTTGCAACAAATTTAATTGCAGATACATCAAAAGAATGACATGGGATAAATGAAAGTATGAGAAAGGTGTTAAAGGCACATTAGCAGCAAGCAGACTTTCTCCTTGATCTGATCTGAAGAGTTGAAAGAGGAGTAAAGTAGGAAAAAACCCCTATAACTAGAAGCTGCTTAGTGTGATGTCGGAGTTGCACCCCACGCACCCTGATAGCATGGGCCTAGGCCAAGGGGAGACCCCAGCAGCAGTGGTCTGAAAGCGGTGCACGGATCAGAGGAGTGGTCCCCAGACCAGCAGCATCGGCATCACAGGGTCCTCCCCAAAGCTACAAAGTCAGAAACCCTGAGGGCGGGCGCTGCCCCAGGTGAGAGCCAGTGACCAGAGCGAGGCTGGGACAGGCCCAGTTTCCCATTTCCATCAGGTGGGGCCAACAGCGACCGAGGGGACAGGTGATCCACGAGGTGGCGGGAGGAGGGCCGCTGCGAGGAGCCCGTCCTAGGCTCCGAGGTGGCCTCGGAGGAACACGGGCTCCTGGTAAACGCAGAGGCCCCGCCGCTGGGCATCTGGAGGCGGCAGCCGGGCCATGAGAAGCTGGGGGTATCGTGGAAACGGTGCGCGCGACACGAACAGGTCACGGAGAAAGTGCGTTCCAGGGCTCGGTGGGGCAGAGGAGCGGCGGGGGCCGCGGAGAGGGGGTCAGCGAGCTCACTTCACAGCGTGTTGGGTGCGAGGGCCGCAGGGACGGGCAGGGGAAATACGGGCTACAATTCCCACAGGGAGAGCAGAGGACGCGTGAGGTTAATGAGCCCGGCAAGCCCGGGGACGTGCCCACATGTAACGGGACAAAGGACGAAACAGTAAGAATGCTTAGAAAACCGAACTCGGCCAGAAGGAAAAACACCCACTTCAGCCTCCGTCCCGCCTCCCTGCCAGCAGGAAGCAGTCCCCAAACTGCCGCCGTCCGGCACCTGCCCAGTGCCTGCCACTACTGGGTCCACGCGACGTTAAGCGCGGTTCCAGCCCTCCGGCAGCCTTTCCTCAGCCAGCCAGCGGCTGTCCTCCAGGTGTAAGCGTCTCGTGGTGTAAATGCCTCCCCAGCGGCAGCAGGGTGTTTGGAAACAAGTGAACTTTCAGTGGCCCCCCTGAGCCACGGAGGGGGAACCTGCACACCAGGGAGGCAGTGTGTGACGGCGGAGGTGGGGGCACCCGAACACAGTGACCCGGTGACAGCAGAGCGCGGGCTCCCTGGGCGACTCCCTGGGTGGCAGCAGCCGTCCTCCAGCTTATTCCCCAGGAAGCTCCGCGTGAGTTCGGAGGCCAGGGTACTCGGAGTGGACGTCGGGGGGCCTCCTCTGCACACACGAAGTCCACGTTACCACCCTCGGCCCTGATCGCCCGGACCCAGGGAGCAGTACTGGGCGTGCTGGAGTTTAACAATCCCTAGCTGACCTTTTTTTTAAAAAAAACCACACAGAATTACTAAAGTTTAATTTATGTACCATAAAATTTGCCCATTATTTACTAACAATCAGAAGTTTTTAGTAAATTTCTAGTTTAAACCACCATACAAGCTAGCTCTGGCACTTCCTTACGCCACCCCCGGAAGAGCCCTGTGCCAGTGGCGGGCACCTGCGCTGTTCTGCTTCCCGCTGTATGAATAATGCCTAGCTCTGAGAGCAGGAGCTATCAGACTTTCCACCTAGCAGTCTCCAAATACTAAGCATCGAGAATTAAGAAGAACCAGCCAGTACCAACAAGACGCCTGGTAACGCGGGGAATTCAAGAGACAAGCTGGCAAAGGGCGGGGGTGCCACCTCCAGGCTCAGAAGCAGGGCCTCTGCCCTTCGGATGCCAACTCCAATGACTGAAAAACCCACTGAGGATGAGCCTCGGGGAGGGCACAGACTCCCAGTCTGCCCGATACCAAGGTGGCAAAACAGCCTTTTATTGTGCCGTTCCCTCTGCCCGGAACATCCTTCCCGCCAAGAAAGTTTTAAAAAAAACCTTTCTTTTTACATAAACAGGTTTAGTTAGAAACTGTATGAACCCATCCTCCCTGTAAAATACTAAAATACCGCCCACAATGCTCAGTCTCGTCCCGTTTGGCCACCGGCTCTCCTCCCAGGTCCCGCGCTCCCTCCTCGGGAGCGGATGTCCGCGGTCGAAGTCGCTGAGATGCGCAGGCCGCTGTTGACGCAGCAGAGCTGAGTAAGCCTATCACAGGAGCCGCTGCCCATCGTGCTGACGTCCCTGGTGTTTTATTATAATGCCTGGTTTCTCTTGCTTATTGCTACAGTCTTTCTTCCTCCCACCCCACAGCCGCCCTGTCCACCTCTGTGGTCCTCAGGGCCTCGGACGACGCTGGTGCCCATGCCACGTGTGACCACCACGTCTGTACCGAGGACCCCTCAACCTCATCAACCACGCTCAGCATACCGAGCTTGGCACAGAAAAGCACCTCGTCCTGGCCCTGAGGACAACTAACACACACACCAAAAGAATCACTGATTTTTTTTTTTTTTTTAAAAGCTCAAGGGTTGGAATTTCAAGAATCAGATATCAGAAAACTAAGAAATGCTCCTGAGCAGCCTGAGGAACGGCGCTAACAGGCTCCAATGAGCCCCGTGCCTGGCATTTGCTGTGCTGACCACAGGACTGGCTTCTCACGACTTATGCGGAGACCTGCTCTGGTGGTATTTCCTCGTGTTCTCCAGCCCCTGCTCTCCTCTGGCGTAGCACCAGATCCTCCAAGCGCTAAGAAGTGGACGTATGGAATGCCAGGAATGCCTGGTAACTACACTCACTGCAGGGATCAGCCCTTAGTCATAAACAAAAATGCACGCCCTTTGAGCTGCGACTCCAGTTCAGCGCCGCAAACAAGAGTCATGGGGCTGAGTGCTGGCAGAGCGCGGGTGGTTAAGGGGGCGGGCGGGCAAGGCTCTAAATATAGTTCCTCATCGCTGAGAAAATAAATACTCTTTCTTTATCTAAAATGTTAATAAGCTGCAACTGCAAAGCGCTGCTTGGTTACCTTTTAGATTAGTAGCACCTGAGCTAGAAAAACAAGCTATTAGAATTACTTGATAAAATAAAGTCCATCCTATCCCCACAGACCTTCACTAACACCCCCTTCCCGGGGCCTCATCTTGCGTTATTTATTCAGTCCTGTAGGGTCTGGTGTGGCTCAGGATTAATTATGCCTTTCGAAGGCCACTCTACCAAGATGAGAGAAGAAACCGAGGCAACTGGCAAACATGGGACCCACCCAGGGGAAGGTCAAATGGAACCTGCGCGCTGGCAGTGAGTGGAGATCCACACACGCACAACGCGTGGGGCAGTCAGAGATTCACCAGCCTGGACGGGGCACCAGGGACACAAGGGGCCGGAGGCTTGAAATGGGTCGAATGCCTGTCGTGTCTGAAGGCCTCAAAAGGAGGTTTATAATTCTGTCAGTAAATTGGTGACAGGGACATAGAATGTTAAACCAATGGGAAAAAGGAGACAATTATTAACTACAGAGAAAACCAAAGGGAACTCAATTACAGTGCATTAGATTGGTCATCCAGAAACAACATTTACATAGTCATAAAAGTGTACACACTGAATACCGATCTGTTTACCAGGCGAGACAATGCTCCAAGACAATGGGGGGGGAGGGTGGTGCAGTGGGCAGGGCGCCAGTCAGGGCTGAATCCACACCCAGCTGGGAGGTCAGCTCTCAAACCTACCACTGAACAACCAAGACATGTAACATGTTTAAAAATACGGAGGTAACTGCCAAAGGAATCTACTCAGTATGGAAGTGTGGTTAGCTCTGGGCAGAGAGAACCAGGTGTGGGGAAGAAGCTGTTTTGCCCTGGGAAACTATTTTGTGTTTATTAATCATTTACAGATACAACTTTGATCAAAATAAAGTTGTAAAATCTCCCGTAAGTTTCCAATTTTAATTTCAAAAGTCAGAAAACTTTCTCAGCTGTCTCCATTTACTGATTCAGATTTATGCCTAAAGAAATCTCATATAAATTTTTAAAGTTACATCTGCTCAGAACTCATTTAAAGCACATTTTTTCGATACTCTAAAGCATATAACCTAAACATGAGAAGATACTGCCAAAGTAGTTTTTTAGTATAAACCAAGTTGCAGTGAACCTTAAATAAAACAGAAAATATATTATACCCTTTTCTTCTAGCTTTCATTTAGAAGCCGTTACATGTAATACAGTGTTGAGATACCAGACAATATATGTGAAAAGTACTCTGTAAAGTGTCAAAGCACAACATAAATGCTTTTATTTTCATTTTTGACCCCCTGGCTCTGTCTCAAAGAGGCTACTGTGCAATTGGGAAGATACAGCTTTTGCAGAAATACTCACATGGCAGTTTGAGCTGGGAGCCCTGTGAGTGGTGCAAAGAAGAAATGAAGGCAGTTTACACCTGGCTGCATCTGAAATGGTGGTCATCAAGCTACGCTCTCATCAGTTACCCTCTCTCCATTTTATAGTGCAGAAAAGCAAAGTAATCCGAAGAAATTACTCTTTTAAGGTATCATAATACAATGACCATTTCTCTGCCCTATTATTTCTAGCATGCTCCCAATAAACAGAATTAAAAATCAATTATCAATGAAAAGCTGCAAAAATTTTGTCCAAAAAGTGCATTTCAACATCCCAGGCTCCTCCAGGCTCACCTTCTGGACGCTGTCTTATCTCCCTGTCCCGCCCTGGGCAGTGCTCACCAGTCCCCAAGCCACTCAGAGGTGCTCTCCTCCTTACCCCACCTACCACCACGCCTCTTCTCCAGCACTTCAGAACTGAGGAGCTTGCCCATGGGAGCCCCTGCGTGTCAGGTATCTGCGGATCATACTTAGCAGAGGCTTTCTATACACTCTGAGCCCATCCCCAGAGTGACCTCAAGTGTCTGCCCCCTGACTCTGAGATCTGAAGCCAGACAATGGATTGGAGAGGACTTCATTATTTTCTAGAGTGGAAATCAGTCTCTGGTCAACGGCACAGCAACTGCTCATCTACTGCTTTTGTCTTTGCAAGCTAATCAGCATCTGGAATAATCCTCCCAGCATTATCTCTGCAGCCGCTTTATGTGCATTTTGTCCCCAAAAAACTATTTTCTAAATAACTTGAAAACCTATTTTCCAAAGAAAACCAAACCATCCTTTTGAAGTGCTCTCTTCTTCTGAAGCTCAAGTCGGTGCCCAGGGACTGATCTCAGAGCAACTTCTCTACTTAGGCTCACACCTACCTGACTGCTGAAACTAGAATCAGGTTTCAAAGGTGTCCCTGGGATGAGAACGTAACTGCATGACATGGGTGCTTGATGGTGGAACGATTAGTGGTTTAGCAGTTCACTGGTTAAGACAGGAAGGTGTAGCACTTGATTTATTTACACCAGGTCTTGAATCTCCAAAATTAATGACTTCTTTTAACGTAAATTCTGTGTGCCATAAACAAACCGGGTCTGTACGCATAAAGATACTCACCCATTGTTTGGGTAGAGCATGACAACTCCAAAACTGTATTCTCATAGGATTTCTCCGAAGGACATCCAACAACATAATGATAAAAAAAACTTAACTTTCCAAAATGGTGTAAAAAAATATACAAAACATACTTGTTACTCTTCCTCAAACCTTAACACCTAGTAACGCATTTAATTGCAATGAGTATCAATAATTATTACATGTAATTACAGTAAAATACAGTTCTCGCATGCCAATGATTTGTAAGCTTATACTTATTTGAACAGTTTTGCTTATTTTACTCTTTCAAAATGGTTTTAAAAATGCAAAGATAGCCCTGCCGGGCATGGCTCAGCGGTTGAGCATCGACCTAGGATCTAGGCGATCGGGGTTCGATTCCCGGTCAGGGCACATGCCCGGGTTGTGGGCTCGATCAATGACTCTCTCATCATTGATGTTTCTATCTCTCTCTCTCCCTCTCCTTTCCTCCCTCTGAAAACAATAAAGATATTTTTTTTAAAAATAAAAAAAGCAAAGATAGACTTAATACTTCATGCTGTAAAGAGATTCATTTCATAAAGATAATTTTTAAAAACTCTTGTCTTTCTACACATGCCATGACTTAAAATCCCATTTCAATATGTGAGGGTGGTATCCAGTCTCCTCTTCCATGTTGTCCTAAATGATCTCTACCATGGCCAGCACGCACGCCGACGACCCACAGGGGCACACGGAGGGACCCACGAGTTTAACCATCTGCCTCCTCAATGTCTGTTCTCTCCAAAGAATTTCTGGGCACTAGGCATTTTTAAAAATAAGCTTCAACATCCTTGACGTAGACAGGCCTCTTTACCACAACTAAGCCAAGACACAGAGACACTGACGGGACTAGGCCAAAGTTAACCACAGAGCCCCCCAAACACAGCTCCGTAGTGAAGTTAAACAACCCATTACAAGGAGGCCCGAGTCCCTGGGTTCTTACCCATCTCTGCAACAGCTTGCTGGGAGAACTTAAACATTTACCAACCCCTCTGACTGTTTTCTTCATCTATACAGAACAGGATTTGATTCAGAGATGCAAGGCCAACCATGCTTTGAAGCTTAATGGTTTTTTACATTCTGCAAAACTTCACCACAGATTGTGGTAATTCATATCTTATTTTCCCACTGACTAAATGCGAAATCTAAATGATCCTTAATTGGCAGTGGCCCCTGACCATTTTGTTTTAAACACAAAAGAGCCCTGTACTAATACAAGGTCTTTTTAAATCTTAAAAAAAAAACGTTCACTGACTTCCATTGCCAACTACATAGAACCCGAAGTGTCTGGTCTGGCATCAGGATACTCAGCATCTGGCCTCACTCACCTTCCCCACCTTTGTCTCCAGTGATTCCCCTTTCCTGTTCCAGAAGCTCCAAACTAAATGTGCTTTTCCTAACCACACCAGCATCTTCTCGTTGCCCATGTTTTTGTTCCTGGTGTTGTCTTGACTGTTCTCTCTCTCCACAGAGTCAAGTTTTACCTAATCCTCAAAGTCAGGGGACCATATAATTTATCATCCAAACCAGACAATTTTAGCAGTGAAAGGGGATATTAATTGGGTGGGGCAATGGACACTAGCGGTAAACTGGGACTTACCCAAGCAGACTGGGACACATGGTGGCTCTACACAGAGCCCAACTCTAAAGCTCATCTACTGGAAAGAATCCCTCCCTCTCCTACAGCTCCTCCCACTTTAAATTTGTGTATCCTTTTGTTTATTGTTTCTGCTGTGTATTTGAGCTATGTGTCTAACAGGCTTTATCTCTACCCAGTCTGAGTCATGAAATGATTCAGCGTTATATTCCCCACAATGCCTAGCTAATAGTGGGGTAAGTTCTCAATAAATACTAGATGCGTGAAATAGCTCCTAGGTATGTCTAATTCTTGTATATAAAATTAGCTTCTTCCAAATCGGTGCACTGAATCACCTTTTCAAAACCAGCACCACAGTCACAGAGAAAAACCACACTCCTTGGCCACACCAAAGAGTCGTCTCAGTCAGAGATGTCAGTCATTGTGATGGCTTGTCCTAATACGAAACACCCCTGGTGGATCTGTCACATTCACATATAATGGCATCTACGCTGGGACAGAAACCACACCCGACCACTTGGTGCCTTGCTACCAGCTCTGTGTCTGAGCTCTGTGCTTCCCATTAGTGAGGAGACTTCCCTCGAAGAGCAACGGCCCACTTTCGGGGAGCTTCAGACACGGGGTAGAGAGCCGAGACACTGCTTACTGCCCAGCGGGGTCTGACCGCTCTGCATCCCCCAGTTTTCATCTACCCCTCTAAGATGCCAACTCCTTCCTAGTTAGACATTTCAGACACCTTGGGGTCCAGATGCATACTCACCGATCTGTGTGTCCTCCGGGGCCCAGAGAATGAAACACATAGTATATACTCAACAGATACTGAATTAATTTTTAAAAATCAATGAGTAAACGACTTGAAGTTGGGCAGCAATGAGAAATCAGAACTCCCACGGCCCTGCTGGAGAGTGCTTCAACTATCACCGATTCAGACCTGCTGCAGTCATGTATTCTGGCTCCCTCATGTGCAAAAACTCTGTGCAGCACACAGGAGTCCCCTTTTACAAAACACTACAGTTCACAGGGACCAAGAGCATCGTCCAGAACGAGCTGCTACGTGATGGAGCCAGACCCTGAATCCAGACACTGAACAGCAACCGTCCGCCTCGGTCCACACAGGACTCTGTAACGAACCTGACAGGGCGTCCCCGAGCAGAAAACACCCACGAGCCCACAGTTACTCTTGTCCCTGAACCCACAGGGCAAAACAGACAACTGCCTACATGCTCTATTCGTTTTCCAAAAACAAGACAGGAAAAGGCTTTCATTAGCTGATTCTTCCAGCCGCTAGTATCGACAGACCTGGCTAAGTCGAAGTGCGTGTGTGGAGGGGACATAAATGAGTGAAAAAAAAGAATTTAACACCCTACAAAGCTAGAAGGAAAAAGCCTGTGTGCCGCAATACCCCGTAGCACTTCCTTCCTCACAAGCACGCACTACACTGTTGCTACATAAATGTACTGAGTTTATTTTGGGGACAAAGTAAATGAGACGCTTTATCATCTGGAATGTTCACCTGGAGATGGACTCTTTTACTAAAACAGAAAGTCTTACGAATTAAACAAAAAAGCTCTTTTGTTTTTTAAATCAAACTCTTCTTTTTGTCCAAGGAGATGTCATTATACCATGCATTCAAACGCCACATACAGGATTTGGGTGGAAAATTAAAACTCGTACTTTGTGCCAGTTTTCAAGGTTCCTTCATTACCTATACGGTTTCCACATTCTTTCTCCGTAACAGTAATTAAATGTAAGCCTCGGCGGGCCCCGTTCCCATTTGCTACGAGTCTGCAGGCATGAGAACTATGTAGCATTTATATAACAGGAAATATCTAAAAGCATTCTGCTGAGATTTCCTTCCCCCACACCCCCCTCCACACCCATTCCTTAGACTGCCTTCAAAAGGCCTGCTGTGTTCTTTCGAAATGAAACGCCAGCTACAAGTAGGAAGAGGCCGCGGCTCCTGGGCTTGTGCAGACACCGTTCAGCCTGCCGTCCGCGGCTCCTCCAGCCCAGCGCCGACCCTTACCGCTCAGCTATTTCAATTCCATGCAGGTCAAACATGCTTCTCTGTTGTTACAGCACGGAATTTAGGAGAAAAGAGGGAAGCTTACCGACTGGGCCTTCCATTCTCCACATACCAAGCCCCCATCGAGGGCCCTTCCAGCGCCGCATGACTGTGGCCCGGCTCTCGAGTCAGGAGAGGCCCTTCACGCGGTCCCACCCCTCCGGCCCGCTCCCGACCCACCCTCGGAGCAGCTCTGCCCAACCCAGGTCTGAGCCCCGTGCGCGTTTCCCCAGGAGATGCAGGGCCGAGCCGAGGGGACTGTGAGGCACCGCTGGGAATGTCTGCGGTGCGTGAGAGGCGAGGGCTGCTAACAGTGCCTGCCCGAGTCTAACACTAGCTACGCGGCCTCCGGCAGCAGGACCTAGGGACAGTTATTAGTACTTCTGGTTGACTGAATGTCCAAAATGTGTCTTTTCCACAGGATACCATTGGTCTAAAGAGTCACTAAGGTACTGAGAATGTGGATGTTGACATACTGGAGGCTGTCACATGGGATTGGCACACAGCCAACCACAAATTGCCTGGTTTTTGGAAACATCTAACCATGTCCCCAGAAGCCAGCCAATGTCACGGATGCCTAGAGGGTCTGGCTCCACTGAGGAGCATCCTCGTGCTCAGTGGGTGGAGTGGCCTACACCTCCTCTATTCTGGGACACCCCCCCCCCAGGAAGGACTTGCTTGTCTGCTGGCTCCAAAGCCATACACAGCACAAAGCTCTTCCCGCCAGTGTAGACTGGATTAAGTTTCCGAAATTGCCTTGGTTAAAAAAAAGAAAGAGAGAAAAAAGGAATCCCTAACTTAGTTCTAGCTTTCTCTGGCTTTTGAAGACCAACTCCCAGTCTCTTCTTTCTGATCCCCTTACATTAAAAAACAAAACAAAATACAATAATAACCAGAAAAGCATATATCACATAATACAGAGGACACTCTCCTGCATGAAGTCATAACATTTTCTCAGTAAAATAACAGGGAGCTTAAGATGACTACATCTTATTCAATGAAATTCAGAGCAGAAAGTGAATTTATTTGGAACAGCTTCGTTGCTGATCACAGAAACTATTTTGTCCAAACTGCAAGGGGGAATTTTAATTTCAGTTCCATTTTCTCATTACCCTAAAAAACTCTAAAAGTATCATTTTGTAAAATTGAGTCAGTCCCAACTGAATAGAGTAATTCAGTAACTTGGCTCAGCTGTCCGTGGGAACGCTAATTTCATTTTATCTAAAATTAATACAACCTGCAACATTCAAGCCAACCACTCCCACTCATCTCCCTACCTGATGTGATGATTCAATTCTATGTATAACTGTGTTACACCACTTCCTAATTTCCTGACAGGGTTGCTTTTCTTTTTCTTTTCTTTTTTTAAGAGGTAGAGAGAAAAAGAGAGAAACACTGATCAGTTGCCTCCCTTACACACCCTGACTGGGGATTGAACCCAGGCGTGCCCTGACCAGGAAGCGGGCCAGCGACCTTTCGGCGCACAGGAAGACGCCCTGACTGAGCCACGCCAGCCAGGCGCTGCTGGGGTTGCTCTTCAGCCTTTCTGATCAACGTTAAATATCTGATGGCCACCATCATCATCACCTGCCTTAACTAATCCTTGGACTCTGGATACAAGTTTCTCAGCAGCATCCTTACCTGTGCTTCAGTTCACAGCCTAACACTAACCAATTCATGCCAACTTCTGAATGAGGAAACCAGTCTTTATGGACAAAAAGGATTTCTTCTCTAATATCCACATAATTACCATTTTATTTCAACGTGGCAGGGAGACAAAGCAGCAATGCAACTGGTACACACTTTGCTGTCTGTGCATGAGCTGAGTACACACTTTGCTATGTGTGAACTAACACTCGGGCACAGCTGGGAAGTACTGGGATCTGTCACTACCGTGATGCACACGGGTTACTTATGCAGTGATTTGTGGGCTGAAGCAAAGTCTGTACTTTACGCCGTTACTCACAGTTAACGCACTGTGGTAGCTGAAATCTGAACCATATTGCCGGGGCACCGATACTGAAGTAAACCATGGTAAATTATGCTCATGCACATCAGGAACCTGCAAAGCGAGGACTGCTTTATTTCCCTCCAATCTCTCCTTAAAAACTGCCTAGGCCAGTTAGGCTAAAGATTTAAAAATGTTAGCAAAACAATGAAACTACGGAAAAATAAAAAGAACCCTAGGCTCTGACCAAATGCGGAGAAATTATATAAATAAGGCATATGGAAACAGAAGAAGAGAGGAAAGGAGGGGCTGTAATAAAACTTCCCTATAAAGTACATGGATTCACAAAATCCACTTACCATGATTGACGTGTTTTTGAGAAGAGGAATTCTGTAAGAAGCTGAGTAGCAGCAGGACGGCGGCTGTGTTAAAGCACAATCTCCCAACACATTCTCCAAAATACAAAAAGGCATTTTTAAAAAGCAAGAACAAATAAAACCATAAAAATCATGCCCTCAGGGTAACCCAAAGACTAGGATAATTTCAGATTACCTATAAGAAAATAAACATCAAATTCTGGATAACTACTGTCAGCTCTGCTGTAAATGTGTTTTGAAAATACAAAATTAGGGCACAATTAGAATATAATGAGAATGCTGAGTTTTGCTTCTACGCATTTTCATCTGCAAGAAACACTAGCTGAATGCAGAACACTGCACCTAGCTGGTAGGAACACTACACACACACACACCCATAAATCTCCCAGCTACCTGTTCTCTGCAGGAGTTAGGAGCCACACCCACCGACACCTGGTGTTACCACTTTCCCTCTGATAAAGCAGCTCACAGGCCGCACTCCTTCCGGTGGCCATCCCACAGGCGAACTTCAGGTATTTCTAGAGTTGACCCGCCATGTTTATTGGAGTAGTTAGTATTTCGAATGACTCCACAGGGGTGAAATGGTGCTATAGGTTTTATTAGGGTCTTTTTTTTTTTTTTTTTAACATGCCAGTGATTGTTTATTGAGTGTTATATCCTGTTATGGGCTGAATTGTGTCATCTCCCCTTCCACACCCCAAATTCATATGCTGAAGTCCAAACCCCAGCACCTCAGTGTGACTATATGGAGGCAGAACCTTTAAGGAGGTAACTAAGGTACAGTGAGGTCATGCAGGTGGGCCCTAATGCAACACGTCTGGGGTCCTTTATAAGAAGAGGACATTGGATGCCAGACCACATGAGGACATGGGCAGAAGACGGTCATCTACAACCAAGGAGATGGGTCTAAGAAGACAGCAGCCCTGCTGGCACCTTGATCTTGGACTCCCAGCCTCCAGAACTGTGGGAAACCAGACTGCTGTTGCTTAAGTCCCCCCGCCTGTGGTACTTTGTTTCTGCAGCTCTAGCAAACTAATAGATGCCCCAAACCCATTTTCTCCTAAGCCCCGTGGTTTTGCTGTGTGATTCTGCATAGCATGAGGATTTCTAAAAACGCATCTGCTACATTATAGCGGAACTGACTGCATATCCCCTGTTCCTGCTGTAAGTCCTCACAGGAATAAGGGTAGCCCAGGAAAAACTGAGCGGAAGAAAGAAGGGGGTGGTGGCTGAGGTCCTAACATGGATCTGAAATCAGTGCCTAAAAGAGAAAGTCCACCCTCACTGTGAGATCACTCGGAGGGGATCACAGCGTACCAATGGGGAGGAATTTTAAAGGGAATCCCAGACTCCAGGAGGCAGGCTCAGAAAGGCAACCATGTGGGGGAAGCAGGTAGAAAGGAAGGAGAGGCCCTCTTTGGGAACGGAACGGTAAAGAGAGAAAAGCAGGGGGGAATTTAGGCACCTGTAAGAGGGTCAATTTTTCCATAATTGAGGGGCATGTAAATGGTCCCCCTCCCCCAGAAAAGCCATCCAGCGAAGCAGCCAACTAGAGGACCCTGGCAGACAACCCCCTAAACAAAAGATAGAAGATCCCATGGCCAGCAGCGGGACAGACCTCAGGCATCCCCGACAGGACACATTGAGAAGCACACAAAATCGCTTCCGGCGTATTCCTAGCAAAATGCATAACCTGAATCTAATCGTGGTTAAACACTGAACACACACCAATTGTGGGCCATGCATCACGCCAGATAAATGGCCTGTACTCTTCAGAAGCCAGGCAAAGCGTGAGCCTGACGGGCACGGGCCTGCGCTCTGCAGAGGGCAGTGCTGGGGCAGCCGGGCACCGTCTGCATAAGGCACGCGGGCTAAACCCTGCACTGACTGCGGAAGGGAGGGAGCCTCCTTAGTTTCAGAAAGTGCAAACTGACGGGTTTAGAAGTAAAGGGTATTATGTCTTTAACTTACCCTCGAATGGTTCAGAACAAAAATTAATGTGTATCAGGAAGCGTGTATGTGTGAGAGTGTGTGTGGGGGGGTGAGTGTGTGTGTGGGGAGATGAATGAGTGTGTGTGGGGGGAGGTGAGTAAGGGGGGGGTGAGTGTGTGAGTGTGTGGGGAGGTGAGGGGGAGGTGAGTGTGAGTGGGGGGAGGTGAGTGTGTGAGTGTGTGGGGAGGTGAGTGAGGGGGAGGTGAGTGTGAGTGGGGGGAGGTGAGTGTGTGAGTGTGTGGGGAGGTGAGTGAGGGGGAGGTGAGTGTGAGTGGGGGGAGGTGTGTGGGGAGGTGAGTGAGGGGGAGGTGAGTGTGTGAGTGTGTGGGGAGGTGAGGGGGAGGTGAGTGTGAGTGGGGGGAGGTGTGTGGGGAGGTGAGTGAGGGGAGGTGAGTGTGTGAGTGTGTGGGGAGGTGAGGGGGAGGTGAGTGTGAGTGGGGGGAGGTGTGTGGGGAGGTGAGTGAGGGGAGGTGAGTGTGTGAGTGTGTGGGGAGGTGAGGGGGAGGTGAGTGTGAGTGGGGGGAGGTGAGTGTGTGTGTGTGGGGAGGTGAGGGGGAGGTGAGTGTGAGTGGGGGGAGGTGAGTGTGAGTGTGTCTGGAGGGAGGTGAGTGTGTGGGGAGGTAAGGGGGAGGTGAGTGTGAGTGTGTGGGAGGTGAGTGTGAGTGTGTGGGAGGTGAGTGTGTGAGTGTGGGGGGGTGAGTGTGAGGGGGGGTGTGGGGGAGGTGAGCGTGAGTGTGAGTGGGGGGAGGAGAGTGTGTGGGGGGAAGGAGGGGAGGGAGAGAGATAAAGCAAACATGGTAAAATGTTAACATTTGAGGAATCTGGGTGAAGGGTGTATGGGATTCTTTGTACTCTTTTTTGCAACTATTCTGTAACTATTTCAAAACGAAAGGTTAAAAGAGGGAGATAAGTTTCCCTCGCCGCCCAACTATACTCTGGTCAAGTCGTCCAGTCATTCCCAGCGAACAGCGAGGTCACAGCCGAGCAGAGGGGAGTAGAACTAAAGAGCAAAGAACAGAAGGGAACTGGAAGTTCACAAATAACAGCATCCCATCAGCTTTAAATCTGAATTCAGAAATTAAAACAAGAAAGCAAACTCGTGAAGCAGTCAGGCTGTTCATCGCACAGGCTGGGCCGCCCTGATCGGAGCCAGCAGCCTCGCCAGGTCGCACAGGGAGAAGCTCCCTCGGCCTGGGCTCGGGTGCCCCTGGCCAGCGACCTGCGAGCAGACTCTGGGGGGGCAGCGGGCGCCCGTCCACGGGGAAGGACCAGGCAGAACATCTGTACTATGTGACATTTTCTTCAAGTACATCTGATCTCGTCCAAGTGGATACAGTCCAAGCAACTGCTGGCAGAGGGGAGGGGGGAACTGTCACACAACTTCATCCCAGTGCCCGCGCCCAACCCAGGCACCCTGACCACCCCTAGGTCATTAGAGCATCGTCCAAACTAGTCTCCCTGCCTCCAGTCACTCCCTCCCTTTCCATCCCTCCTGCGACACCTTCCAGGCTCTTCTCTGAAACACGCCTTCCACGCCAATACGCCTTTGTCAAAACCCTTCGAAAGACACAAAGAATTAGGTTCACATGCCTTACCCTCAACAGCCACGGTCCCCTACCATCTTTCTAGTCTTTAGCTTCATTTCCAAATTTGTTCTCTAATCGCCCTTCAGCCAAAACTGTGCCTATGCCGACCCCTAACAGTCCCTGCTGATCCTCAAAGCCCACCTGTGGCCCCCCAACCCCGTGAAGCCTGTCCTGTCCTCACCACCTCAACTGTCCCCCTCTCCTTGAAGATGCAGTACTGAGAACCTGCTGTATGGAAGTAAACAAAATAAAACATATAGGAGCCCTACCGAGTTCTGCTGGTTTTGAAGTTAATTACCTAATTCCTGGCCCATCAACCCCCTTTCATTCTTATTGCTCCAGCTTTGCAACTGCAGTTCTCCAAGAAGCAGAAAACAAACAACGGTGCTGGAAGGGCTGGGGTTTGGGGTCTGAGAGAGGGGCCAGAGGGTAGGCGAGGCAGCAGAGCAGGGTGAGCCCCACCCACTGGGGGCACCATACTTCCCGATGCCACGGGCACAGGCCACGGGTGGGGACACTTCTCGCAGCTGGGGAGGGGCTGATGGTGAGTCAGCAAATAACGCGGCCACAGAAGAAAGGGTGAACCCCCTCCTCTCATCAGTTCACACTGTTAAAATTTACAATGAGATAAATGTAAATTAATGAGATGTTGACACATTTCAAAGAACAGCAGTATCAAAGGGTAGATTCCCAATGAAAGATGTAATCATGTGGTCACAGAAATGGAAATCCTGCCGGTGATGAGGAAACCCAGCACTGGGGGAGTCAAGACTGTACCTGAACACCCCCCTTCATTCAGGACAAGGGCTTCAAGGTGGTTCAAGATACTCCCTGGGGGTACCTGTGTGAGGTGATGGAGGTTAACCAGATTTACTGTGGTGAGCATTTTGCAACATGTACAAATATCAAACCAGTATGCTGTATAGCTGAAACTAGCAATGAAATGATATATGTCAATTACGCCTAAATAAAACATAAATTAACTTTTGAAAAAACAAATAAATTCTTGCGATTTCAGTCCAGTTCCACAAAAATCAAAAGCCGAACTCAAAGAGGGAATTTTTCAAACATGTTTTCCTCTTCGAAAGGTTTTTAAGATAACAAGAGATTAAAAAGCGGTTGAGTAATGACATTCTGCAGCCCTCCAAGAGTTTCCGAGGACAAACTTCATCCTAGGCCGGGAGAGCTTCTCCCTTCACTCCCGACATGTTTCCAGGTTTGAGAGTCATTCATCCCCTGCCCATCTCCCTGAACAGACTGCCTACTACTCACCACTCCCTCTGCAGCTCCCAGCCCAATTTATGGGTGCAATAAATGTTTGTTATGTGAGTAAATATTTATCTAGAATGGCAAGCTTATAGCAAAAGTAGTTAAGCATTTTGATTTAAAACATTTCATCAAAAAAAAAGAAAGAAAAGAATCTCCGGGAATGGCACACAACCCAAACATAGTCCTCACAGCTCTAGGTGATGCCGTAAGTTAACGGATTTGAGCAGCCAGCTAATCACGTAACCTCATCAACAGACCTTCGCGTGAGGTGAGCCTAGGACCTAACACAGGCGGAAGCCGAGGCCCAGAGAGGAAAAGCAATGCCCCAAATCACACGGCCCGCAAGGGGCAGAGCCAGCGTTCAAAGGCAGGCAGGCAGGCAGTCTCCAGAGTTCACGCTTGCAGAGTTCACAGATCAAATGAAAGCAATTTAAGAATTACCCAAAAGGTATAAGCTCTTATAAAATGCCTGGGGCCCCTAAAAGTTTGTATTTGCCCTTCTCTGGACAACGAAATCTCTCCTGAGTGTGGGGTGAGAGGGTGAGGCGAGTCTGTTCTCAATTGCTCATCTGTACTAAAAGCTTTTCAGGTCTTTTCTTCTAACTCCTTCCAGACACCCAGGGTTGGGAGAGAACTTCTTCAGGAGGTTCCACTCGAATAAGAACGTCCCCTTGCAAAGGGGTCAGGCTTGGGGACAAAAGTGGCAGAGGGACACGGATCCTCACTTCATGAGCTAAGAGCTGGAGCCAGGGTGCACAGAGCCAAGCTGGACCGCGACTCCTGCAGCCTGGAGCCCGCTGTCGCTGGTCTAGCGCCACCCCCAGGAGGGGGACAGCGTGGCTGAGCTCGGCAGAGAAACGAGGCGGCAGAGGGAATGCGAACGCAGGCTCCGGCCAACTTCACACCCGCTAAACGAAGGTCAGACGTGGCTCGCTGTGCGTGATCGAATATTCAAATGGGAAGGGGCACACGGAAGCTGTATGATACCTGACTATGCTCAGTAAGAAACCTAAGATCTAGATCAAGGTTAAGCCGGCGACGTAAACCCGGGATACGCTACGGCCAGATGAGACCCTGGAGAGCTCCGTGGGGCCTGTCCCAGTCTCCTCCAGTAGCACCCGGCATCCAAACACCAGTGTTGCCCAGACGGGTACTTTCCTCTGCAGGGCAGCCGTGAGTGCCACGGCCTCACACACCCACACACCTCGTGTCCTCGGAGGCAAACTGGAGTCTGAGGCGCTTTTAGGAAGATCGGCCAACTGCGGAGCTGTGATTTCACAGTTCTAAAGTTTCTTACAACCTGCTCTTATTTAACTACTGAAAGCAAAAGGATTATTCAGAACGATCATGCTATTTATTTTCTAAAGGCTGTTCCCCTTCGTACTGAACAATGAAACAGAATGAAATACAGTTACATGTGCAAATCTATGCTTCACCAGAGAAAACACGTTTCACTTCACCGTTCTTACATTTTGCCCTGATAGGCTTTTGTTTGTCTTCATGATGTTTCAGAACACAGAGCTTAAACAAAATAAATTATTTGGACAATTTTTTGTTTCAGCATCATTCCAACTCTCTCACAACAAAGCTGAAATCCTAAATAAAACCTGCCAGGAATTTCTGTACCATCTTCAGATCGGTGTTAAACTTTAAAAAATTTCATTATTTTTCACCATCACCTTTTTAGAACAGTGTTAAGCAAAAAGTTGAAGAGGTTTTACCAATTCCAAATCTCTGAGATTCATGCGGTACAACCGGCAGATTTTAGGTCCTGGAGAAGGAAGAAATCTGTAATAATAACGAGTCTCAGGGTAACTTGCCTGTTCCTTACGTAGATGCGGAGGCTCCATCCACTGCCCAAAACTTCACCATTGTACAGTGACTTATACAGAAAATAATATGAGTTACAATAAGGATCTGGCATTAAGTCAGAAAACCAGTCATAACACAGACCAGTTGTGTGGCTCTGGGCAAATTACTCAGCCCCTCGGAGCCTGCGCAGCCCCACAGGAAACAGAGATTATCTGTCAGGGTCCAGTATCACCCCTGCTACGCGAGCCGTGTTATTTCCAGGCACTATGTCCAGCACTGGCTGTAATGGTGTTTTTATGGCTTCATCGGTTTCAAAGGGAGAAAACTGTTTTCCTTCTTATGTATTTTTATTACTACTTACGCATTTTTTTCACTTTTTCTATCAGACACACCCATTTCTTCTTTTTAGCGATCAGTTCTTTTAGGTAAACTGCTACAAGGCAATCCTGATAAACAGGTACTTTTTACTTATTCTGTTCAGATGCCATGAAAACTACAGGAGGAGGGGGGGGGAGCAACAAAAAATAAAAAAACACATCTTGATATCCAATCTTAAATAAGCATGGTATCAAAAATTATCCAGAAGCAATTCAGTAGCGCAGGACAGGATAAATTTAGGGGTAGAAAAAAGTCGACTAATCTGATGCTTCATTTAACCCACGAGGGAACCAAGGCCCAGAAAGCCTGTCCAAGGTCACAGAGCTCAGACTGGCCCACTGGACTCCGTTCCCCTTGGCCCTTCAGTCTAACACCCCCCCTACCATATTGGTACTCAGCTCAAACCCCTGAAAGAGACCAGATCTTTGCAGTACTGAGAAATCACTCTGGTCATCACCACAGTGATTCTACCTATTTGATAAACACAGATTCCTGGACAAGAAAGCCACTCGCAGTCTGAGAAAGCCCGCTGTTCACTGTAGTCATTCCCACTGCTTTGGCTGCTAGTTCCCCTCTTTCTGAGGACAGACTGCCCTGCACCCCCACTCCTGTGTGGCTCTGCTTGGGACCTGCATGCCCAACCCACTCCCTAACAAGTATGTGACCAGGACGGGCCAATCATATTCGGTTGCCCAATGCGACTGATTACTTTATATGTTATGACTTCAACACTATAAAACATGCATGCAAATAAACTATAATTAGAAGGTCACATGCAAACATTATTTTTAAATATTGGGTATACAGATAATTATTTTTAAATTCTTCAGAACTGCTGATCTATCATCTTTTCAACAACAGTGAAAGAAAAAAGTATTGCCATGTATATTTTCAAATGGCTTAAAAATAAACATTGCCCGGAATTTTCCTTATTTAGTTAAAGGTCATTTATATTCACTTACTATGAGGCAGTTGTGATCCTGAACGTTTTCTAAATAACACATATTTAGTCCCTAAAACAACCCTCTGAGGAAACAGGCAGAGAAACTTGCTTCGGGGCTACACAGTCGGAAAGCCACAGTGCTGGACTGACACCAGCTGCCTGCCACTGCGGGGGAACGTCACCGAACCTCCCCCCATCCATGGGGTCCAACCCAGGGAAGCAGGGAGAGAGAATTCTGTGAGCACCTATCTCACCGGCGACCACTCTTCCTCGGGCTGTGATTTCTGTCCGAAACCAAATCCACAGAACCAAATCGAACCAGGACTTAGAAACATGAGAAAAGCTCAGTGGTTTCAAGAATGTCTGAGATGTTCCTGAGGTGACACTCTTTTCCAATACTGAAAAATAATTATGTTTGTTTGCATGTTATCTTCTAATCACAGTGCAATATATATTTACAATGAACGGTGTTGCATGTACAATGAACATTAAACAAACTGTGTCCCACTGGTATGAAAACAACTGAAACCAATATAACCTCTTATTAGTAAGACATTTCATGAATGAGTGTGACATCTGGGACCATACATTTTCTCTCTACGAAAATTTCAATTAGTCCTGGCAGCCATGGCCTTAATTATTACTTTCAAATATTAATTTTAACCTTCAAAAGAATGATTTAGCAATGCTCCAAGATTATGGATTAATGCCAAGCGGTTTTCTTCACTTCAGTACATTCCCGCACTAGTCTCTTAGTAAAACACTCTCTAGATTAGATTTCTTCAATTTGCAATTGAAAATCCAAAACAGAATACTGAACTAAATACTAAGGTTTCGCAGTAAACCATTATTATTTATTCAACTCAAAATGGTCCCATTTCACAAAACTATTACCTTATATACCTCTGCACCCAATTCAACACATAGGCACACACACCTGAGGAAAACTCCCTGACTCAGACTAAAACGGAAGTAATGAAATCTGTTAACCAACTGTTTAAAAGAGACTTAACCTTGTTACTTTTCAAATACTAAGTAACTCAAACTAGGGAAACAAATTATTCAGAAGTTCTGAGGATGCGCAACGGGCATATCAACGGTTCCCATTTCCGCAGGATCCTGAAATATAAGCAAGCACCTGAGAAGATGCCTGAAGAGCGTCTTACGATTTCCTTTACGCCCCTGTATCCATTACCTTCATGTCATATCCACTGTGTCCGGCCTTTCTGTCAAGAAGGAGTTCATGCCAGGAACATGGATCCATAATGCAAAGTTATCACTTAGTTCAAAACACGTACCATTTTCAATTTTAGGAAAAACTTCCAATATATTGCGTTTAATAGTCTAGAAATAGAACTTAACATCATTCTTGCCTGAAAGCCTTTGTATATTATTTAAAATATATAAAACAAAAAGGGTGGTAACCACAGCCTACTACTTGCTTATAGCTGGCTCCCAATTATTCACAAGTTCACATGTACTCCACACAACCGAGTCAGCCATCGAGTCCCAGCTCTTGGGCAACGCTGGCCACTGGTAACGGCTCCTGGAGCAGCTGCTGAGAAGGACCGAGGCAGCCGAGAGCCAGGGCCACGCAGGGGAGGGTGCAGCGGCCTGGGCCGAGTGGCCCACGCCCACTATTCATAAATATCCAGAGACTGCCAAGTTAATTTTAACATTAACTCAATAAATATAATTTTTCAAAGAATATTAGCCTGCAAAGGTGACTGTCACATTACGAATTCCAAAGCCAAGAAAGAGTGATGTGGGGGAATGCTTGTCGCCTCCACATTTCCCGGTCCGTTCTGGGGAGGGGACTGCGTTTCCTTGCGCTTCGCGTCGTGCGGCTCATTCTGGGAAGAAGATGGCATTTGCTTGGCTTTTACTTCATAATTTATGGAAGGAAGCTGAACATTCTTGTGCTTCGCTTCACAGGATACTCACAGTGAAACCACCCTCGTGGGCCCACACCCTAGGCCCCTTGGGTAACATTAGCCGCGCGGAGCGCAGCCGGGACGTGCTCCACATGGCGCCACGCCAGGGCCTCCTGCCGGCGCGCCGGGGATGCGCCTGCAGGCAAGGGCAGTCACATCCACAGCAGACGCGGCCTGGGAAACAGTGTTTCTGCAGTAAAGGAGGCACAAATATATTATTTAGAAGAATGCAAAACTGGCGTGAATCTTTGGAAAAGAAAGAGGTTGCAAAGAAATGTTCCCTTTATGGAAAGCTCTGTGCATGCGTGCACACACACACACACATGCTTTTGGGTTCAATCCTCTTTGCATTAAGGACACTTTGGTGGCAAACTTAAGAGAAGCACAACGGGACTCCACGAGCATGCATGCACTGGGGACTGGCTCAGGAACCGTCACAGCTAGCTGGGCTTTAAAAGGGGTGGGGGGTGGAGAGCTGATCCCTGTAACTGCAGCTTCCCACAGAGTACATCGGGGCACAGAAAGTTCTGTTTATTGCAGTTATATCTGCACCATAATCACATGGATAACAGCAACATTTCACATTTATTGAGCATTTTGAGGCAACCGGACCCCAGACTGGGGACATCACCCCTTACACAACTTGCCAAGAATATTCCAGCTAGTAGGCTCTGTATTTCATGTAACATCCCCTCGGTCCAGGATGTCCTCTCAGGTATTCCCCTGGCCCACGCCTTTACCCTCCTACTGCTTTTCCAAACTAGCCCCACCCCACCAGGACTGCTTCCCAGTCGCTTCCCTTCCGTCCGTCTGCACAGCATGTGGACACTGTGCCATGCACTCCTTTGCCTACCTGTTCAGCACCTGTCCCTGGCTCTAGCAAACACTCCACAAGGCACCCCTTGTTCTGTTACGCTTCTCACAGTGTCATCAAGCCTATGAACAGGGCGTGGCATACCACAGGAAGATGAAACATTCGTTCATCGAGTAATTACTGGGCTGGATCGATTTGTTCAAATGCATGACATGAAACGTCAAGGTGTCAGGTGTGTACACCTACTAAAGGATACACAGCAGACATCCTCCCCGGGGCTCCACAGCAATGCCACAGCCTTATTTCAGCAACACAAGACTACCTCGCTGCCTACACGAATGCCAAACACTGTGATACATATGAGAACCTGATCGTCCTGATGATAATTTTTTTTTTAAAAGATATTTTATTGATTTTTAGAGATAAAAGGGAGGGGGGAGAGAAACATCCGATTGGCTGACTCCTCCATGCCCTCCACCAGACATCAAGCCCGCAGCCAGGGCATGTGCCCTGACCGGGAATCGAGCCTGCAACCTTTCAGTGCACGGCATCACACCCAACCAACTGAGCCACACCGGCCAGGGAGGTAACAACTTTTTTAAAAGGCTAACACTCACTAGAAAGTAGCAGAAAACCTATTTAGGCACAGAGGATGTTATAGTTGTCCCTCAGGGTGGTGGTGGTGTGCTATGGACTGAATTATGTGCCCCCAAAATTCGTACGTTGAAGCCCTAATCCTGAATCTGACAGGTTTTGGGAGATGGGGGGTCTGTAGGAGTTAATGAAGGTTAAATGAGGCCATAAGGGTGAGGCCCTGACCTGCGAGGACTGGTGGCCTTGTAAGAAAAGGAACAGAGAGATATCTTTCTGTCTTCATACACTCTTACCAAGAAAGCCACGTGAGGGCACAGTGAGAAGGTGGCCATCTGCAAGCCAGGAAGAGAGCCCTCACCAGACATCAAATTGGCCAGCACCTTGATCTTGGACTTCTAGCCTGGAGAACTAGTGGGATTTTGATATGACAGCCTGAACTAATACATAGAGTAGAAACCAGATGATCCTCAACAGCCTTGAAATCCTTCAGAAACCCACTCCTCTTCCCCTGTTAGATACTCCCCATTTGGCTCCCCACAAACCTGTCCATCCTCAAGAAGGCAGTACTCATTCTGGTTAGGGCCCCCCCCCCTTCAGCAGCAGAAGTCAGCAGTCTGGAAAGGTTCTGTTGCCTCTCTTTCGAAGCCCCTGTAAACCTAAAATGGGGATATTAACCATACACTTCATAGGGTGGCTGTGAGGATGAAGTTATGCTGTGATAAATGTTTACAGTGGTATGTGGCATAGAGTAAATGCTATATAATACTGGCTACTATTATTAGGAGCACAACTATAGAATTTTACTTCCAAAATAACACTATGCTGTGGGTACAACCAGCACCCTCATTTTAGGAAACTGAGGCACAGAAAGGTCAGTTGTTAAGTAGAGGAGCCAAGTTTCTAAATCAGTCAGACTGTAGGGTCTAGACTCTGAACTCAGTGACTGGCCCAGAGTGAAAACTCCGCAAATGTGTTGCTTTTATTACTAAGATCACGCTGTAATATTAGTAAAAAAGCAAAAGTGGGTATAGATCAAGGAAGCAATTTGTTTTTCCTTCCCAATGCTGTTCTTATAAGGTCTCACCAGTCATTTCATCTAACAGTACCTCCTTAATTATAAAGAATGCTCCTTTGTGTACACTAAAAGTAGTTACTATCCAATACGTTCTTGAAAGTATCTAGAAGTTCTGAGTTAACAGTTCCTACTGATGACTCTTGTGTGAGTCAATCCTTCCCGCTCAGGGCAATGCAGCAAACCTGCTTCTGTCTTCCTGTCTGTGGCAGCACTTGGCCACTTTCCCTCTGAAGCTGTGGCCTCCAGTCCTGTGTGGGAGTCACTGTAACAGCTGCCTGCAGAAAACCCATCACATTCAAGCACACACGTAGTGCTCACTACGACAGCAATGTGACAGGCCAGAAAGGAGGTTTCAGCAAAGTTGGAGGAGGGGCCCTGTACGCACACAGTCTCTGATCCCGATTCAACTACATCAGAACCAATGACAAAGAGCAGTTTGAAAATTCAGCATGACACGTCTAAATAGTTATGGGTAAGAGAAAAGAAAATAGCTAAAAATTACCAAATTTGTAAAACTGAGTAATAAAGAAAACCCTGCATGTAAAAATATACGAGATTCAAGTATAGCATTGTGTAGATTTACTATCTAGTAAGTGCATTTGTAGAGAGAACAGACCCAAATCTAATGTGTTAAGCATCCCTTATAAGAAATTTAAAAAAGAAAATCAATAAAATCAACCCAAAGTACAAGTGTGGAAATAATAGATGCAGAAAGTAATGAAACAGAAAATAAATGATAAAGGGAGTGAAGATGTCTATGTCAAAACTCGTTTCTTTGAAAAGATCAAAATGGACTAACTCTAACCAACACAGTTAAAGAAAAAGAGAAGGGAAATGACAGACAGACAGATGGCAGAAGCAGAGCAGACCCAACTGTAGATGTAGCTATGTGGCGCGGCACCTGGGTCTCGCATATTTTTACACGCAGGGTTTTCTTCATCATTCAGTCTTACATTAAACATATATAAATTTATTCTGAATGCCTTTATGCTAACAAATTTGGACATATGGATAAAATAAAAACAATTTTGAGAAAGTAAAATTCAAAAGAAATGAATGGGAAGAAATAGAAAACCTGAACGGAAATTTCATAAGCATTAGAGAAACTCTATCAGCAGTTAAAATGCTACACCCATATGACTTTACAGACTTGTTTAACCAACAACAAAGAAAGAAATCAGGCCACCATTGCATCAATTATTCAATAGTGTAGAAATGTGGGCACATTCCTCCACTCACTTTATCACGGCGCATAACCTGAGTACCAACACTTGACAAGAATGAGGGAGGACAACTGTAGGCCAAGTTCACTTATGGACACGGATATAAAACACAAAGCAAGAGGACATGTAACTGGCATTAAGACATACATTTTAAGATATTTTAACATCTCTGAAACCAGAGTACATTTTACAACCTAAAACATAATCATTATTAGCCATCTAAAAAGAAGAAAACTTAACACCCATGAAATAGGAGTGCATCTTACATAAATGGTATTTTAAATCCTTTTTAAAAATATTGGCAAACCATACTCTGGCAATAATCATAACAATAATTCATAACCAACTTGGGTTTATCCCAGGAATACAAGGTTGGCTTAACATTAAAATGTCAATTAATGTAACTTGTGCCATTCACCGGAAAAATAACCATTTGATTATCTCTGAAAGAACAGAAAACCTTTTGACAAAATTCAACATCATTAAAAACCAAAACAAAACGAAACAAAACTCCGCAGCCAGAAACAGAAGGGAACTTCCTTAACCTGATAAAGGAGTCTACAAAATACCTATTTACATTGAAAGCATTTCCTGTAGGATTTAGAACAAAACAAAGATGCCCATTATTACTAGTTCAATTCAACACTGTATTCTAAGCCCAAGCTAGGACCTATGGCAGGAAAAAGAAATAAAAGGATTAATGGTATAAGCAAGGAAGAACAAAGGTGTCATTGTCTGCAAGTGTTATCACTGTCTTCATATAAATAATCTAGGAGACTCCCTACTCAATATTAAGATTTGCTATAAAGCTGTAATATTTAAGACAATGCGATCATGGAGAAAGAGCTGGATGAACAGACTGAAGGAGCTGCAGAGCAACACAAAAACAGACCCACAGACTGACATCTGATGCACAGAAACCAATGCCGAAGACGAATCACTGCGGCTCCGCAGGAAAAGTTGGGCTTTCGAGACCTAGCGCTGTGGCGACAAGTTAGACAGACAGACAGGGAGAAACGTGAAATTGGCCTCCCAACCCCATGCTCAAAAACCAAGTCCGAGTGATCTGAAGGCCCGAATGTGAAGGGCCAGCCTTAAAGCTCTGCAAAGGTGATAATGTAACAGGATACCTTACGGCTTCAGGATACGGTTTTTGAGAAGAGGCGCGGATCTGACTATATTCCCTTCGGACTGCCATTCATCAAAAATTCCATGAGGACAATAACAGAAAATAAACAAACTGGGAGAAGATATCTGCAGCACATATAAGTCACAAGGATTTGTTTCTAAAATATAAAAAGAACTTTTAACAATTAATAAAAAACTAACACACCATTACAAAGACGAGCAACCAAAAAACAAAAACAAAAAAAACAAACCTCCGCATTTCAAAGAGAAAGGAAACAAATGGCCTGAAAACATGAAAATATGCTCAACCCCATTTAGAACTAGGGAAGTGAAGAATTAAAACCACAGTGGGCACCAGTTCCAACCCACCCGAATGAAAATAATTTAAAAAACAACTCTCTTTTGAAAAGTTGGCTGTACAACCCAACAAATCCACCCCTAGATGGACACTCTGGGGAAGCTGCTGGGCCCACGTGTCCAAGGAGACGGAGTGAAAATGCTCAGAGAGCACTGCCCGTAACAGAGAAAAGCTGGACACAAACCAATGCCTACCACTACCTATGGGATGGAAGAGCTATAACTATACAAGAGAAATTTAATTGTGTGTTCAGCTCATTGTGTCCTTTTAATTATAACCCGTGCATGTCTCTCCACTGACTTGGATGTTCCTGATTTCTTACATCAGTGCTTAGGCATTTTAAAGATTACAGTTTCATGTACATTAGGTTTATATCAAAGTATTTCATTTTTTTGAAGCTATTGTAATGGTACTGTTTTATTTTATTGCTTTTAATGGGGTGACGTTGGTTCACAAAACCATAGAGCTTTCAAGTGTCGAACTCAGAAAAACATCTGCACGCTGCATCTTGCACCCAAGCACTCTTTCCGTTCCCATTTTTCCCCCTTTGCCCCCCTCCACCTACCCTCCACCCCCTTTCTCTCTGGCTATCACCACATGGTTGTGTCTATGTTTCATATATATATATATATATATATATATATATATATATATATATATATATCTGTATATACATACACATATATGTGCACAAATACAGATATATGTGTGTGTGCGTGTATATATATATACATATATATAAAACCCTTCGCCTTCTTTCATCCGGCCCCCAAGCCCTCTGTTTCAGTTTATGTTCATACCTCACCCTCAAGGAGGGAGTGCGTAACTCCCCACTCCCTAAGTGTGGGCTGTACACGGTGACTTCCTTCCCAAGGGGACAGTATGGAAAGGGGGAAGAGAAAAGTAACTTTATAAAAAAGAACAAAAAACTGACAGGTACCACCTCAGCCAAATGAAGGTCAACATCAACAGTGGTAAGACTTACAAAAGCACCTGTGCTCATGGTGGCAGGTGACAGGTTAGGGGGCCAATGACCATCAGGTCAGTTGAACGGTGGTTTAATGTGAAGGTTGCATGTCTTTAGTTTCATTTATATTCTCTGTGTCCCTAGAGAAGTGCTCTCTAAATCCAGACATGCTGCAAATATCAACTAACAGGCACCGACAAGATGCCTGTGTCGCTGTCGTCACTGAAGACAGTATCTCTTCTCCGTGACTTTCCAATACACTGAGATACGGCCCAGACGGTGGTGTCCTTCATGTGTGCAGTAGGTAACAGCCTTTTCTATAAGCCCAGCATCTACTACTGTGGTATGAAGATTAAAAGAAGCAGAATTTCCTTATACCACCATCTGGGAACTTCCCAAAATATATAACAATACAATAAGGGCTTTCAGAGGGGAAAAATAGCTCATTTGTCACCAGATCATTTAAAATACAACATTTGGCATCAGAATCAGATGCAGACAATGATTATACAGAAGAACTTTCGCGGAGGAGGAAACTCCATTTCTTGGCAACGCTTCCAAATTCAAATACCTTTGTTAAAGGTATTCCGAAGGCAAAACCTGTATTTCCACCACCCCTGTTTCTCTAGGCTCCACCTGATAGGAGATAACACACTACACTGGAGCCTGCAGTGAGGGAGAGAAATCTCAGCTTTAGCTATAAAAAGGCAAATGCTGCATTAAAACATCTTCCCCTATTGGCTGCCACAGGGACTGGGGAACTTTTACTAGAAGTCAGACTGAAAACAATAGGCCACCTTCCACTAAGAAACAGAGGCCGCCTTGCTTTTGTTCTTTCTCTTCATGCAAATTACACCTCAACCTGGCGTTAGCAACTCCCAAGGAAAGCAGGACTTCCAATCCCGGGGAACCCAGCCCCGCCTCTGGGCTCAGGGGGATGGCCCCCAAGCCCTAGGCACCCCCCATTTAGCCCTCCCAATTTACACTGGTCTTTCACTGCCCCTTGGGCTTCGTGTGTGTGTGTGTGTGTGTGTGTGTGTGTTTCCCTGAAGTTCTATGGTTTTATTTATTATTTTATATGTGAATCTTTCAGCATCCAGACCCCACTTGGTGAAAGATGATTCCAAAATGATCGGCACCTCGGATGCTTCCAACCTTCTCATACCCATAACCATTCAGATTTGACCCAGGCCACTGTATTTGGAAAAGTCAGGCTTATTAAAGTTAGTATAAATACTATAAAATTCACCCTTTGTGGGGACAATTCTATTAATTCTGACAAATGCATACAACTACACAACTACCACTCCAATCAAGAAACTTAACGTTTCCATCACCTCCCAAAGTTCCCTCGGCCCCTATGTAGTCAGTCAGCGCTCCTCCCGCCCCTGGCAACCACAGGTCTGTCTCTGCTGACAGTTTCTCCTGTTCAACAATGGCAACTAAATTGAATTACCGTATAGAGCCCCTTGAATTGGCTTCCTTCACTTAGCCCACACATTGTCAATGCAAAGTGAGGGTGACACTGACCCCAAGGAGGTGAAATTGGTGCTTGGCAGGTGCAAAAGCCTTAGATATTTCGACTGTTTTCAATGGTCTGGGTCCTCCACAGGCTTATGGTATATAAACAGAGAGGCAATATATCTGTGGTAGTAAAACTTCATGAGGGGAATGGGCAATTAGGAGGGAAAGATGTGTAAGAGGAATGGGGGGATGAATAATAAAAAAGGTTGAGACACCCCGATTTAGCACAATGCATCTACACTTCATCCCTACTGTTTCATGTATTAATAGTTTGTCACTTTTACGACTGACAGTACTTTGGTACAGAAGTGCCTGGTTGTTCATTCATTCCGTAATTGATGGGCACACATTTACCTTTCTCTTGAGTAAAAACCTAGGAGTGGGATTGCTGGGGTGGAGGCAACAGTGTATTACAATGTCCCCCAAAGTGGCTGTACTCTCCTGCATTCCCACGAGAATGTGTGTGAGTTCCAGTAGCTCCCCATCCTCGCCAGCACTTGGTATTATCAAGTTTTTTGCTTGTTGTTTATTTATTTGGCCAGTCCAATAGCTGTGTGGTGGAATCTCATTGTGGTTTTAATTTGCAGTTCCCCGGTGACTAAGAATACTTTCTTAGCATCTTTCATGCATTTATTTTCCATTAACATATCTTCCTTGGTCAAGAGTCTGCCCAAATCTTTTATTGGGGTGTTTGTTTTCATTATTACTGTGTTATGAGAAAGGGGTCAGTTTTCATATGGTTAAAATAAAAAGTGTTTTAGAAAGTTAAGAACCTGAAAAGAGGGAATGTGTATCAAATAACATGCTCTGCATCTACTATAATACTTTCCTTATAAAACTATTATACTTCAACTACTATAGTATTCATAGTTCTTGAATAGTTACATAATGTTTTTGTTTTCTGTAATGTCTTTTATTTCTAAAATGGTTTTGTTTTGTTTCTTTCTAGGGTGAGGACAGAGCCTGTATCATCTTTTAAAGTTAATGCTCAGGTCAGAGTTGACAGCCATCATGCTAGGCCAAGGTCTCTGACATTTCTTTGATTATAGCCACTTTAAAGAACCTATATTCCTCAAAAGCCATCTCCTCCACCCACCATTTCTACTCTTTTGTGGAAAAAGAACTCAGTACTAACAGAAACTTGTAGCTAAGTCCTGGAAGACTATTATATGTATTTCCCTGTATAGCAATAAGCATATTTTTGAGATGTTTCCTATTTTAACCACAATTCATGCATGTCTGAAGTTTTGTTACCAGAAAAGCATGGATAAAAAAATACCATTGTTGTAAACATGCATCACTACACTGAGTTACAATAACGCGGAGGACGGGACTAAATTAAAGATAATGACACTCAGCTAACGGAAATTATTAATTAAAAAGCAAAAGAAGCCACTGGAAACAATGACTACCCCAAGACAACACTGAAAGTGAATATCCTTCATGAACACTGCCCTAGACAGGTAAACAAGGTACACTCAGAATGTGTTAAATGAATAAATGAATGTCTGGAAGAAAACTGCAAAATCCCAGCCATCTGTTAGGCACTGGTCATAAATAAGCTTTGCAAAGTTGTGAGGCTGCCAACTTCTTGGCAGAATACTGAATTAAATTCCTCAAATAACTCTACTAATGTGCTAATTGTTGTTAACAAACAACAAATTGTAATTATCTCTACAAACCCATTCAGTCAGCTTTCAAAACAACCCTATAGAATTGTATGTAGCTTTCTCCAAGACTAAAGGACGGGCCTTTTTTAAGCACTTTCCGCCACATCGACAGTTTGACCAGGTCACTAATCAGAATGATATCAACCACTCCCAAAAGTTCAAGGCCTACTGTTGTAAATGTGCATTACTCTACAACAGTATCTCCTAAATTTATACCTTAAAACTAATCCTCTCTCCTGAAACTAGACTTTAACAGTCAAGTGACCACTCCACATCTCCACCTGCATGTTTCTCAAATCCCTTAAACTCAACAGGTCTACAATTGAGCTCAACCTTGCCCTTCCTTTAGTGTTAACCAACTTGCCACATGACATCATCATCTGCCCAACTGCTCAAGCCTGACAGGCTGGAAGTCATCCCTCTGTTTCACTTCTAATATCCCATCAATCAACAGATCCTCTTGTTGCCTAGTGCTGAGTCTCTCTTATATAGAGCCACTTCACCTCCATCTCCACGGCCACTATCCGGCCCAGGTCAACACCACTCCGGCCCTAACTGCTGCAATGGCTTACGAGCTCGGCTATGCTCTACCTCTACAGTCTTGCCCCTCCCCCTCGATCTATTCTCCACTTCCCCCAGACAGGCCAGATAAACTAGAGCCCGTATCTGCAATGGAATACTATGCAGCCATAAAAAAGAATGAAACAGGTCCTTCCACACTGCCATGGAATGGTATCTAACATGGTAACTGAAAAAGGTAAGATATGCAAGACAGGTATATAATACTTTGCTACTGTATAAAAAATAAATAGCTATGGCCCAGCCGGGCGTGGCTCAGCAGTTGAGCATCGACCTAGGATCCAGGAGACTGAGGTTCAATTCCCGGTCAGGGCACATGCCCGGGTTGTAGGCTAGGCAGCCGATCAATGACTCTCTCATCATTGATGTTTCTCTCTCTCTCTCTCTCTCTCTCTCTCTCTCTCTTTCTCTCTCTCTCTCCCTCTCCTTTACTCTCTCTGAAATCAATAAAGATGTAATTTTTTTAGTAAAAAAAAAAATAGCTGTGTATTTTCCTGTGTGTGCACGGAGTATCAGCGGGAGAGTAAGCAGGAAGTGGAAGTACAGAGGTCTCCAGGGAAAGGAGCTGGGGAGGCAGACAGACAGGAAGGAGGCAACACCACTACGCCCTTGTTACTCTTGCAAATCAAATTATGTGATAGTTTTACCTATTCAAAACATAAATAACATCAAAAGGAAGACAAAAAATCTTGCTCTCAAGATAAACTACCAAGACCTTGGTCTGGCCCCTGCCCAACTCTCCAATCTTGTATCAAGCCGCTCCCCCCCCCCCCCACACACACAATTCTTTCTGAACCTCCAAGGCTTCAAGTTTCTCCTGCTCAGAGACTGCAGTGCTCTCTCCTCTGTCCCCCCAGAATGTCCCATCCAGCCCCCTTTCTAGCTTAACCTATTATCCTTCGGATTTCCATTTAAATGTCACTTCCTCGGCGCCCCAGGAAAGCTTCCTGACTCCCAGAGTAAGTCCCGGACTGGCTGCCCTTACCCCCTGTACTTCTTTTCTTAATACTTATGTTTAAAACAAAACTGCTCTGCTCTGAATGAATTTACTCATCTAGGCTCCACACAGCATGGCGACAGTGGCTGGGTCCGTCTCACTGACCAAACAGGAAACATGCAGCCCCCTGAAGGTACAGAAAAACATCCAATGTGACTGGAGTGTGTATTTGGGGGAAGAGGGGCCCGGTGCCTTGTTATGAGTCTGTTTCGATGCCTCATACCACCCAGGGACTCGGACGCTGGTGGAATGAACACAGGGACAAATGAAGACGCGTGGGTCTGGATCCAGCTTAGACACCCACTGGCTAGGTCCCCTCTCTAAACCTCATGTATAAAATGGGAACAGTCACATCTGCCTCTTGGAGCTGCTGTAAGGGACTAAACAGGCTCCAAGGAATCCCTCACATACCAGTGCCGGTGGAAGCCGAGGAACGGCCCAGATACCAGGGTAAGAAATGAACAGACTCAGAGTTTATATCCCTTAAAGTATAAGAGACTGCCCTGCCATGAAGATAAAAAGAGATGTTTTATTTAGCAAAAAAAGACAAATAAAAATAAAAAGAAAGGTCCCTGGGATTAGTAAAGATGTTACAGTGAACACAGCAGCAGGGACTCCAGCAGCGGTAGGTAGGCTCCCGGGTGCGAGAGAGCAGGTGCTGAACGGAAAGAAAAAGGCCAGAGACAAAGGGCTGGGGGGCTGCACTCGGCGACTGGGAGGAGGGGGCTCGGCCCCACACAGAAAGGACGGTTCTGCAGCTGCCACAGGATCAAAGGAATGCGGAGCCAGGTCCATCATAAAAGCCATCAGACCTGGATGCAACCTGCCCTGTGAAAGGCCGGGCCAGGAGCACACAAATGAGAAAACAGACATCTGCACAGTGCTGGGGACAAATATGTACACAAATATTTGACGGATTGTAGAAATTGATTCATCTAACCTGCGTATTATCAGGACTTAGAAAGGGCAGCTACACAAATTCTTGGCATCAGCTGTGAAGGGAAACATACCACCTTGTAAGGTGACCCATTCGCTTCAACAAGGGAAAGAACCGGCCTGTGGTTTGTCATAGGAAAAAGATGCACGTCCTGTAGCTGTGCCCACCGGCTCCCTCACTCCCACAGACAAGGTCTAAGCTTTTCTTCCCATAACAGACCTTCAGGTATTTGAAGATTATTATAATCAGGTGACCATATGTTCCCATTTGCCCAGAACAGTCCTGGTTCATGCCCAGCAACCCAGCATACTTAGGAACAGTGCTTGCTCTCTTTCACTCTGAGAGTCCTGCTTTGGACAATAAATTATACGTTCACCCAGAGGGGAGACACCTCCCCACCCCACTCCCAAATACTCTTCTTCAGGCTACACATTCCCCTTCTCACCATCCCCTAAGCCCTTAGCTCTGAACGAGCGCCAGGTGACTGATATCCCGAAAGCAACTGCAAATATAATCCTAGTATAATGTCACAGGAAAAATCAGAATTTATTCTTCTGATCACAAAAGGGCCCCTTAGCATTTTCAGAAGGCAAGTCACTCTGTTTACTTAAGTTGAGCCCAAATTATCAATTCCAACTTTTCAGTCCTTTGCCCTGGTATTTCCACCAGGCAGTACTATACTTACACAACAGAGTTTTAGATTCTAATGCAAGGCCTTACACCACTGCATTAGATTTCATGTAGTTCATGACTCCGACCAAGCTACAACGCACTAGGTACTGATTCTGCCATATGCTTCATCCTGCCCTGCTTTATCCTATGTGCCAGTCTGATAAACATACATTTCCTCTAAGACAGGAATAAAAAAGACTGAACATGGAGCTATTATCAAAATCCTGAAACAAGCCCAAAGAAACCCCTTTCCAGGTTCCACTGATCCCTTGCGACACCTTAGGTGCGGTCACTCTGTTACAACTATGCCTAACTGAAAGGTTAACAAGTCCATACTCCACCAAGTTCTCCATAAGATGGAAAAGATCTTGTTCAGATGTACAGTTGTCCTCCCTTACCCGCAGGGAATACATTCCAGACCCCAGTGGATGCCTGAAACCGTGGATAGCACTGAGCCCTATATACTACATTTTTTTCAATGCATCCATACCTATAATAAAGTTTAATTTATAAATTAGGCACAGTGAGAGATTAATAACTAATAATAGAATAATTATAATAATATAGCTTAATAAAAAGTTATGTGAACAGGCCTCTTCTCTCTCGCTCTCTCTCTCTCAAAATACCTAATGAGTGAGACAGCTACTGAGTGACTAACAGGCGGGCAATGTATACAGTGAGGATACACTGGACAAAGGGATGATTCACATCCCACTGGGACAGCGTAAGATTTCATCACGCTACACAAAATGGTGTGCAATTTAAAACCTCTTAATTGTTTATTTCTAGAGTTTTCCGTGCAGTATTTTCAAATCACAGTTGACTGCAGGTAACTGAAACCATGGACAGCGAAACTGCAGATAAGGGGGGACTACGGTCCTATGTCCACTGCATGAGACTGTTTTGCAACATGTTATCTTGGAGGTAACACGTGGAGGTCGATGTGGACACACCGTCAACATGAGAACAAGGACGGTACATTCGCCCCAATCGCTCACCGAGTCGCTCAGGAACCGCAGCCCCCCGACGCGGCGAGCATGACGGCTGGCCCTCACCACACAAGGGCAACGAGGTAAAGGCTACACCGCATTCTGAAAAACGCTCATTTTTAAAGGGTTAGAAGACCCAAATCAAAAAAATAATAAAACTGAATGGAGAGTCCAAAGATTAAGGTGGAGAACAGGGAAGATGTCTTACAGCAACAGCCGGGAAGGAGCTCAGTGCGGGGAGAGGAGTCAGAGAGCCCCAGCCTGGACCACGGAGGCTACAGGGGACACGCGGCCGTGGAAGGCAGACCAGTTTCTGAGGACAGGTGAGAGCGTGGCCGGGAATATGCTCAATGGTCATGGGGGAAAATACTCCTGTTGAAGATTAAAATGTAGAAAATAAATCCTTTTTAGAAAAAACAGATGAATATTTTCATAATCTTCACACAGAGAAGGCCTCTCTAGGCATTTTATAAAACCCAGAAGCATAAAGGAAAACACTGGGAAATTTGATTAAATAAAAATTCAAAACATTCAACCCTGTGCCTACTTCAAAATGCAACTAATCTTACAGTGTAGTGGGAAGTAATAGAGAACGTTGGTGCCCCATGCTGCTTCTTACTTACAATTCTCTCCCCTTTCTCACCCACAAGTGAAAATAAACGGGTATGTGCCTCAGCGGGCCACAGAGGACTGTCCAAATCAGCAATTCACCTTCACTCGGCCAGGTGTGACGCCAGTTAATCTGCGCTCTGACGTGGAAATATTAACATTTAAGTCCTGGGAAGCGCTAAGGAGCTGGCTTCCATTCCACCTGCACCCGCTCCTCCGCTGGTCCTAAGAAACCGCTAGCTGCATGTGCCTTGAAAATGACGCGAGTGGGGAGAGAGAACGTCGCGTGCCTGCCACCAGTCACGCTGTGAGGCAGTACTGGGTGTTCTGGAGCCCGGGGTGCCTGCAGAGAGCGAGGCTCGTGCATCTGACCGTCGCCCTTCTCAGCCCCACCTGGATCCCGGGGGATTACATCCAGCAACAAGCTCCCGGCGGCGTCTCAGCACTGTCTCACCTCTCACACAGTCCGTCACAGCGCCTGGTTCTCACCCAGCTCTGGTCAGATGTGGACAAAAGTCATCTGAATGGGCAAGGTGGCGGCTTCTCAGTTACTCTGAGGACAAGCAGGCTCAGGTGACAGTCTCTGCAGACCAGGAAGGGTGGACAGGTGGAGAAAGTGGACAGGTGGAGGAGCCGAATGGGGCCCAAGGGGCCAGGGGCCTAGGGCAGAACCCGGCCCTCGGGCCTCGCAATGCAATAGGGACCTGAGCTGCACGAGCGGGCGACTGGGTGCCTCCTTCCACCTGCACCCTCAGCCTCGCCCAGCCTGGGAGGTACGGGGCCAACACGTCCCATCCCGCCAGTGGGCGCAGCATTAGAAAGCCCCGAAGGCTTCCGCTCCAGTCCAGCCGGGAGCGCGGGGGCTCCTTCTCTCCCCGACTCGCAGGGAGGACTCGGAGTGAGCACAGATTCTGCTGGCACACCGACGACAGATAAACACCAAAGGCCAGAGGAAATTCACACAAGAAGGAAAAAATTCCTAAAAAGCACTCTAAGTTGAGCATGCAAAGGTTTCAATCGGCCTAATTATGTGGGGGTGGCAGGAGGAAGCAAGAAAACTAGACAATATTATGAAATTGTAGACCAATATTAGATGATGTGACACTAACGTAAATATCTCTAATTTTAATTTTCTTTCACAAGTGAGCACAACTGTCTTAAATCAATAAGTATTTGATTAAAGGGACAGATTGATGACATTTTTCATTAATATTAGCATTTTCGAATTTTTTTAGCATTCATTTTTATAAAATAACAAATTTATTTAAAATATTTCAATAATTATGAACTATAACAGCAATATGTATTACATAGTTATAGAATATAATAATTATGAAAAAAGCCCCTCCCAGGCAACGAGGGCTCCGATACCAGAACAGGAAGCGGGCAGGGGCACCCACAGACAGCGGAAACTGCCTGCAGGTCCTGAACTCAGCACCCGAGGGCAGGTTTCGCGGTGCCCTTGAACTGGGGGCCGCTGGGAAACAGAGCTGGCAGCGCCTGGGGATGCACCTGCGCCCGGGTTCAGGACACTCACCTGTTTGGCGTGAGAGCCCCCGGCCCTGGGCGTGAAGGGGGCCCAAGGGGGAGACAGCGATTCGAGCCCAGCCGCCCCCTCCCCAAAGCCCAACACACATGAAAAGCAGCCGTCACCACCCGGTGCCATCTCCAAAGCAGTGGCAGGGCGTAGCACTGGGGACATTTTCTGCCCTCGGGACCGTTTCTTTGACCAGACATTCCACCAGGAACATGGTAGCTACTCATTTCGGTGCTTCTGGGGAGAAGTCTGCACCATCACAGATTCTAAATCCTGGCATAAAGAGGAATTCAAAGCCAAATATTGATGAATGAGCACAAAACAACGGTGAAATGGTAACGTTTCAGAAGCTCTGGTGCAACAGGAGCAGTAATCAGTGGGGACAGAGGCGGCTTTCCTCAACCCCCTAGGGTCCCTGGCTGCGACAGAAAATTAACTGACAAAGACAGATTAGCAAGAGAAAAGCACAGTTTATTTAATTTATTTAATGAGTGTTATGTGACGCTGGAGCCCGCATAAGAAAAGAAGGCCCCAAGAAACAGACCTGTGGTATTTTTAAGCTGGATTTGATGAAGAGCGGACAGTCAGGGAGGAGGAGTATGTCCGGATAATGTGTCCTGAACCCCATCAGAGCAAAGAATATTTATAATATTTAACTGTTAATACCAATAAATAATAATGAAAATAAATTAAGCAATCTCAAGTAGTTACAAAAAATGAAAAACAAAGCAGAAGGAATAAAAAAAGATAAAAACAAAAACTACTAAATTATAAAAACAGTAGTTAATAACAATAAATTGAACAGCTGGTTGCTTTAAAGAGAAATACCCAGGTTAACTGAGCAATTAAGTAACCTAAACTAGAAAAAAAAATTAAAGAGCACAAGTACACTAAGTAATAAGGGAGAACAGGAAAACAACCACAGATACAGCAGAAAGGAAAAGAGCATTAAGGGATTATCTTGTCCAGTAAACTGGAAAACACTGATGATTTTCCAGGAGATATAAACACCATATTGATCCCAGAGGCAGGGAAAATCTAATCAGCCATATAGATACCAAAAGATGCAGTTATCCAAGAATTAACCTCCCTGAAAAAGCGTGAGATCAAGTAAGTTATAAATGTGAATGAACTCTACCAAACTGCAAGGGACGTGCAATTCAACAATGCTTAAATTGGTCCATGGAAAAGAATGAAAGCTTCCAAATTCTTTTTAGGAAGTCAGCATAGCCTTAAAAACCACAATCTAATCAAGGGAGCATCAAGAGAAGAGAAAAAATTATTCTCATGACTATAAATGTAAAAATCCTAAGTAAAATATTTGCAAACAGAATCCAGCAACACATTTCTTAAATGACCAAAATTCAAAACTAGGAGATATCATATTAATAACTTAAAGCACCAACTATCTATATCTGTATATGGTGAAAAGGCATGTGGAAAACTCAAATTGTATATTTCACATCTATCAAAAAATACAGAAACAAATGAACACCGTGTCTACAACACCAAGATTTAGGTAATGTTTTTCCATTCTTGCCTGCGGGTTTAAAAATACAAAGAAGTAGAGATATTAGGACAGGCGCCTACACCCTTCCCTCCTCAGAGGCAATTACTATGCTGATGTCAGAGTAGATCACTGCTGCTTTTAAATCCTGACCACATACATATGTATCCATAAATGCTGTATGCTCCAGGTTTATGGGATTTTAAATTTTTTACATGAATGATATACGTACTATGCAGATAGTTCTGAAACTTGCTTTGTTTCTCTAAACACCCATCATCAAGATTGATCTGTTGACACATGTAGGAAGATGCTAGTTTGTTTAGTTGCTGTAATTTTTTATTGGTTATATGCAACACTGTTCCCCCCCCCCCATTTTATCTTTTAATGTCATTTGTCCTTTCTGTCATGCCAGAGTTTTTCTCTAGTCAACTGTATTCCTGCTACTATGTCATACAGACAAGCACCTACCTATAATTTTCTAACAGCTTAAAATCTGTTTTCCCATGTTGATTTTCCACAAATTCTTGCAGATGGGAAAGCATAGGGATCCAAATTGCATTTTTTAAGATAGATGGCCTGTTGTACTAGCGCTGTTTCCTGAATAATCCATTCTTGCCCTACTGATTTTGTAGTTTGACTCATTTATAAATAACATTTACAAATCAGGAATAAAAACAGCAACTATCCAACAACAAAAAGTAAAGAATATGAAGACTTAGTTCACAGAAAAGTCTTTTTCCCCAACCTGCAGTCTTGCTTCCCAGAAGGAACCTCTAATAAAGATTCCTTGTTCAAAACCATCCCAGTTGACAAAGGTCGGACTATGTGAGTCTATCAGTGCATGCATGCATGTTTTAACTCACATGAAATCACAGTAGGGATCTTTGTCTCTCAGCACCCATACATCTTTCTTTATCAATGCGTACTATTTCATTCTGAGTCATGATTACTTAACACGGATAAACAAAAATTTATATACACACACACACTCTCTTTCAGGCAGCTGACCTTGGAGATTCTAACATAACTGGTTTTCCAACTAAATGAGTCTAATCCCCAAATTATTCATAAATTTAGAAAGAGTTAATCTTAAAGTAGTAAAAACATCCTTTTTTTCACTTGCAAAGGTAACTTTTCATCTCCGCAGCTAGGACATCACCTCTGATATCTTGGTGAATTCCATTGATGATTTCCATTCCCACTGGGTCTTTCTTTAAAACCCATCAACAAATTCAAGTTCTTTAGATGGACTGCTTAAGAACTATGTCATTATCACTATGGATGAAGATCAGAATAAAGAATATGGGAGTTAAAGATGGACCTTGGGACAAGAACTGAGAAAGTGGAAAGGAAATGAACTTAGCATACAAGAGGCATGGTCTTCTATGATTCACACATAAAAACTCTCCTTAGTGGTTCAAGAATGTCCACCTCAAATACCACATGCTCATTTTAAGTTCCCACTCTTATCCCAGAATATCTTTTAGAATTAACAACCTAACACTAGATCTGTGTTTTTTAAACTGGTATTTGACTCTCACAGTGCCCTCGGCGGTCTCCTGGATCTGTCTCTTACTCCAACAGTGTTTGGATGGAACAGGCCCAGGGACACCCCTTCTTCCAGCTCTGACCACCCTCCAACCTCTTTCCAGTAGCCACCCTTGGCCTCCAAGCGCAGCCAACAGCGTTTATTGAGCTCATTTCCTTACTGCCGAGCAACCACGAGCTCCCAAGTTCTGCAGAACTGTTCCACCCAGGTGGAGGCTGCCGTCACCCACCTGGTCACCTGCATCTGCGGGCCTCCTACAGCTACGTCTCTCTGGACTTATATTTCCACCGGGACATGTGGCCCTGGAGGGATGTGGGCCACTTCTCCTGCGAGTTGGCAGAGAAGAAGCTGAGGGTGCTGAGCATCTCTTGAAGATGCAAAACCAGCGTGGTGGCCATGCTCTCTTCCTAAAATGGGAGAAGCCCTCCCAAGATGAGTGGGGTGACACTCAGGACACCATGGAAGTTGCCATGGTCCTGAAGAACCTGAGCCAGGCCCTTTTGGACCTGTAGGCCCTGGGTTCTGCCCACACAGGCCCTCAGCTCTGTGATTCCTGGAGAACCGCGTCCTGGATGAGCAGGTGAAACTCAGCAAGATGGGTGACACCTGGCTCACCTCCGGCTGCTGGCCCCCAGGCTGGGCTGGGCGAGTCTCTTCCAAAGGCTCACCCAGAGGCCTTCGAGGGGCCCCACTCCGTCTCCCCAGTGTCTGGCTACTGCCTGAGCCTTTCCCTGCAACCATTAGGCATCCTTTCAACCAACCTGGAGCCCTCCCCAATGCCTTGGTCCTTTTTTTGCAATAAAGCTTTTTTTGCAACAAAAAACAACAGAAAAACCCTGATATTTGAAAACATATATAAAAACCTAACTTAAAGTTTCAAAGTTAAAATTAACACTTGTTTTTAAAAATCACTGTCCTGAAATCTTCGCAGAGAAAGCTACGTGTTCTTCCTGCAAACTGTGTGAGAACCAGCGGTTCGGGGCTTTCTCCAGAGTGAGCCCTGGGAGAGGTGAGAACGGGGGAAGGAGACGGGGCGTCTCTGGGCAGGGTCCTGTGTTCGCAGAGGGGGAACTGGTTACATTATCCCCATAAATCCCTGCACCAGCCTACCCCAGGCCTCATGCCTCCAGCTGGGGAGCCAGCCTCCATCCTTCAGTCAAATCCCAGCACCTCCTGGAGAGCGAACCCAGGGAATCTACCAAGTCACTCAAATGGACCAACCTGTGTCCTTTGGCACCACCCCTAATTCAGGCAAACACTGCCAGTCGAAACAGCACAAAGGGGTACAATCAAATCACACAACGAAACCAACTGCAAGTGGAAGCAATCACCGGGGGTCGCCTGAATGGTGAAAGTTAGACTGAAGTTACATAGAAAGCAAAGAAGCAAACATCGAGGCAAAAGATGTCTTACAGTGTGTGGGGAGGGAGGGAGGCCAGGGTTACAGAAAGAAAAGAAGTTGGGACGTTTCAGATAAGTCCTGGCCTCTCTGCAAACTCCAGGCCCCTTCTCTCCGGCCACAATAGTAGTAACCCAGGCAGACGACTGGCTAAAAGGACTGAACGCCTGGCTGCCCGGCTGCAGCCCAGGAAGGCCTGTCCTCATTTGAATAGTATTTTAGGAATGTTTTGTCACTGTGATGGATGATTATTCAATCCTGCATTCTTCCTTCACCAAGATAATTACAGCCGCCGGAACAACTTATTTTACAGGCGGAACATTCACGACGCTACGTGATGGCCGGTTCTTTTTAACCTGCTAAAATTCATATATTTATTTGTCCACATTCCCCTAAAAAAGGAAGGTTAACTTGGACAACTGTTGCTCATAGCAACACAGGAACAAAAGATTTTTCACATGCATAATCTAAGCATTTAATTAAAATTCACAAACTTGGATCTCAAACCAAGCCAAAAGTAGAAATGTAAGAATACTAGGTTCCCAAATGGAAGCCGACACACAATACACTGTTGGCTCTCACAAAGACAAAATCAAGAGTGCAGCCCTTGTGACAGAGATGAGGGCTGTGCAGTTAAAAGCTTCCTTTATAATCACTGTCAGCCACTGCTTGTGCTCTCCCAGGTAAATTTCATGGCGTAAGTAAACCAAACGAAAATATGCCATCCTCTCCCTTAGTTTCTGTCACTTCCCATTCATGAAGGCTAGAGCCTGAATCCAAACCTAAGCAATTTAAAGCAAACTATAACGTGGCAATTTACAAAGATTCTTTTTCCCCCAAGACTCAAACTCAACTACAAGAGTCAGGCCATGAGAGGATTCCAATCAAGGTCTGTAATTTACACTTTTGTGTCGAAAACCAAGGTATTCTCAGACAGTAGACTGTCCACTAGGGTTTAAATCAATGAAAAAGAGCTCTAGTAAAGAATCTGGAAGGGCTAGGACTCGGCTTCATCGCTTCAAAAATCCCCCGCCCTTAATAATCAGCTCACCTGTCCTCAAATGGGAGAGGGGGCGTCGAGGGCACAGTGCAGGTGGTACATTTGGAAGAAGGCTGTGGTACAAGGTCAAGGGTTTTTAGAACCAGAAGACAAAGATAAAGGATGCACAGCATCTCAGATCTCAGCCTCTGGAGAAACTTAAAGCACTGGGAGGTGGCAAAGTGGCAGACTCAGGGCAGGCTTTCCTTGAGCACTTAATATGCACAAGGCGTGGTGCTGGGTGTCCTGGGAGGGGCACAAATAAACAACTGTGTGCATGATTTAACCAAGGGAGACTCCCAATTGTTTGGGAAAATAAGAACTAAATTCTGAGATAGTAACAGTTCAATTTGAAGAGTGAGCACATCACATACGATTTAGTTTTAATACGGATGCTAAAACAAGTACCCTAAGAATGAAGGCACTGGAAGACTGGGTGTGGCTGGTGTTACGGGAATCTTCAAGGATTGAAACTCCGCTTCGGCCTGAAGGGTGGCTACAACTTCCAAACCCCCAAAGGGCGGCCGGGAGCCTTTCCGATAGGTGGTGAGAGGCAGGCCACAGTTACGTGCATGGCTCTGAAGTCAGACAGGGCTAAATTCTGTCTCCACCGCTCAACAGCTTTGTGCCCTTAGACAAGTCACTTAATCTTTTAAGCCTCATTTCCTAAAATGGGGCCACAGCAGTACCTATCAAAGGCTTCATTTATTCGATAAATATTTACTAAGCGTGTGCACAGAGCTAGACGCTGAAATACACAGAGAACAAGACAGACCCGGAGCCTGGGATAATCTGGGCTCACCAGATGGGATTTATAGCACCGTCACCTTCATCACCATCTTCAGCACAGCGGTGGACAGTCTAAGACACGTTCCGGAGAGAACACAGACACCACCTCTGCTGGAACAAGGTTTCACACGACTACAGGCACGCCTCGGGGCTCGGTCCTGGGCCTTCCTTTTCCTTGCCTCCCAGGAATCTCGTCCCATCCCAGTCCTGAAACACCACCCATGTAGACCCAAGCCTAGCACCTGAGCGAGCGCCAGCTGTCTCCCAGGCTCCAGACTCGCGGTCCGCGCCTGTCACCCGCCTCCCTGTGCCTGCCTTCGGGGCATCTCGGGCCCACAGGTCCGAGACAGGACCGGCTTCCTGACCCACCTGGACACCGACCAACCCCATTCCTCCCTGGGTCCCTGCCGGTCGGTAAACCAGCAAATCCTGGCTGCTTCTCTTTCCCTCATGCCTCCCACACCCAAAGCACGAGGAAGGAAGTTCTTTCTCTTTCTCAAAAACATATCACCAGCCCGCCAGTGCCCTCCGTAGCCACAGCTGTCATTCCAGCTGACGATCTGACCGTTCCCCACCAGGCCATCTCTGCGAGACAGCTTCTGTGGTTCCTTCACAGAGCAAGCAGCTCTTGTTTAAAAATGGGAACAACTGTATCTCACACACACACACGAGCGCCATCATTCCTCCATTCCGCTGAAACCTCCCCAACGCTGGTGGTCTACACGGTTCATGATCGGGCCCCTTCACCTCCCGGCCTGGTCTCCTGAGACTCTCCGGCCTCTGCCTGCGCTGCAGCCAGTGTGGCCGCCTTCCAGTCCCTTGGGCACACCACCCTCGCTGGCACCACAGGCAGCGCCCTGAGGGAAATGTTCTGTTCCTGGACACGTGGCCGGTGACGCTGAGGAACTAAACACTGACTTACTTCCTCCCAGAGGCTGTCATACTGGACGGTGTGGGGCTGGCCTTCCCTCTGCCGGACTAGTCCCCTCCAGGATCTTCACGTGGACGGCTTTCTTGTCCTTTGTCCCGGCTCACTGTCAGCTCCTCAGAAAGGCCCTTCCTGACACCCCACCACGCAGTGCCCACTAACCCCACTTTCACTCTGCCTTATTTCAATCAAAACACGTTCATTACTGTCTTTATGATTTCCCCTCCCCAAACTACAAAACCCACCAAAGTAGGGACCTTGTCTATTTCCTTCAATGCTATGTCCCCAAGATCCGTGTGCTTGGCTATAATATCTTCATTGTATGATGAACGGCGGAATGAATGACTGACAAGGGGGTCAACTCGGTGAAAGTGGCTGGGGACAGATGGCAGGCTGCTGGCTAACCGCGGTAGCAGTGGTCTCTGGACCCCCAACAGCAAACCAGGGCACAACGTTACGTTAGATACTCAGCCGAGGTGAATATGGTTGAGTCAGGCTCTGCTATGGAAGCGTCTTTAGCAGAAAAGGAGGAAGGAGGCAATGAGGGGAGACACTCAGGGGCGTTTCCAACCAGCCCAAACGCCCTGGTGACCAGCAGAGCCGAGAGCAGCAGTGTGGACAGAGCCCCTGACCAGCCGAAATGAACCCACCCGGACGTGAGAGCTGACAAAGCTGATGGCCCACGGGCGCCATGCGCGATAGGGACTCCACACACTCACCTACGGTCCCAGTGTCGAGGAGAAACACTGCATTTCAACTCACCCCCATCAGAACTGGTAGAGCAAGGGAGAGCGCGGGGCTGGGTTTCGCCCTACAGGGAACTGCACGCTCTTCAGATCTCGTGCGGGACACGCTGTCCACCGGGCTCTCAACCTGACTGCGGACCGGGCCACGGCAAAGCCACCTAACCTCAGGGCCACGCGGCAAAGCCGCCTAACCTGAAACGGAGCAAGGCCAGCCCGGCGCCCAGTGCATAGCACCCAGAGTGCAGCGCGCACCGTCCACTGGACTCCACGGGGCGTTGAGCGGGGTCCGAGTCCGCATTTACCCCGCAGTCAGCAAGCGCGGCGACCGCAGCCCGGCCACGTGGGGAAACGCGCAGGGGCCACGGCCAGGGCCCAGGAAGGACACCCCCGCCTGCCAAGTCCCCGCACTCTCCTCCGTCCACAGACACGCCAGCGCCCCTTTCTAGCTGCAGTGGGTCGCCGTCTGAGTCACCGAAATAACGCCCACATTCCCTTCACGGTTCCTCCTCGCAGCCCGGGGCCAGGCGGTTCACGCCCCAGGGCTCCCCCTGCGCCCCGGGTCCTCGGGAGCCAAATGTGATTTTAGTTTTCATGAGTCCGTGGAAGACCCTGCCCTGTGACGGGCCTGCTCTGTCGAGACCACCCGAGGAATCACTTTCTGCTCGATCACCACCACCGACTTTGCGATGTTTCTGTTGCTCACCCGAGGGTATTTTTCCCCTTGATTTTTAGAGAGGGTGGAGGGGGTTTGGGGGGCACCATGTGAGAGAGGCTCACGGATTGGTTGCCTCCTGAACCCGCCCCGACTTGGGGCTGGGGGTTCGTGCCCTTGATCAGGACTCAAACCCAGGACCCTTGGGCAGGCGGGCCAACACTCTAACCACTGCGCCACCGGCCAGGGCTGGCTTTGAGGCTTTGTCAATACTCTCCATATGTCACAGGCACGTTGGTGTTTCCAAGGAGAGAAGTCTGTCAGTGAGCTGTAAACAAACACCTGCGGCACCTCCCGAAGTTCACCTGCACCCGCTTTTCTCCTGTCCCTAGGTACCGGGCCAGCTACATCAGGACAGAGTGGGTTTGTGAAACTTTACGTGACAAGCTGCGTTTCACGAGAAGAAAAGCAATGCCAAGGTCAGCATCCACGTCTGACCCGGTCTTGTGCCACACAGTGCCTGAAGCCGCCGCGGTCTGTGCAAAAAATGAATGACCAGCGGTCACTGATAAACATGCCATTTACCATATACGATTAACATTTCCTTTAAATATGTATATAAAAATTGTTACTTTATCTTCTCACTTTATGTAAGAGGTTGGCAAAAATTTTCTGTAAAAGGCCAAAGAATAGATATTTTAGGGTTAGTCAACCACATATAATGTCACATATTCTTCCTTGCTCTGGTTTGTTTATAGCCCTTGAATGATGTAAGCCCCATTCTTAGCTGGAGGGTTACACAAAAGGAGGGCTGCAGGCTGGGATGTGGCCCTTGGGCCCCAGTTCGCCCACCCCTGAATTTTCAAGTACACCAAGAAAACCATAATTACATAGGACGCTCACATTCTGACTAAAGAAAAAAACACTTCCAACTGTTTTGTGTGAGGTTTTTGGTAATTTTTGAAAAACAAACTTTTTTAGAACAGTTTTCGATTTCTAGAAAAAGTGCAGTAAGTAGAGTTTCCATATATCCCACAGTCATTTCCCTTATTAGAATATCACATAGAATGAATGAACCAATATTAACTAAAATTCAAACTTTTTAAGGATTTCCTTAGCTTTTACCTAAGTCTGTTTTCTGCCCTAGGATCCTACCCGCGACACCACATTACATTTACATCACGTCTCCTTGGGCTCCTCTGGGCCGTGACAGTTTCTCAGACTTTCCTTGTTTTTGATAATGACGAGTTTTAAAGAGTACTGGTCGGATATTTTGTAGAATGTCCCTCTGTTGAGATTTGGTGGGTGTTTTTCTCATGATTGCACTGGGGTTATGGTGGTTTGGGGGGAGAAAGACCCCATTTAAAGGTACCATTGTCATCATGTCAAGGAGACATCAGCATGACTTATTACTCTTGGCATTTACCTTAATCACCTGGCTAAGGTAGTGTTTGCCAGGTTTCTTCCAACCGTTTAAAAAAACCCAACAATTAATAAAAGTGAATTTAACTCTCACCATTTATAACTAGCTAAAAGGTTTTAAACATCAAATCATTTTCAATGAACTGACTGTATACAAACACACTATGATTCATTACGTGATTCACACCTATACTTCATAAAACACATCGTATCAGTGATAAAGACGAAAATGAATGTGTACTTTGTCTGTCTATTCGACTTTTAAGTCCTCCCATTTCTTCTTCCCAGGCCCATTAGAAAGGAGAGAGGTAGCCATGAGCCGAGTTAAAAGTCGATCTAAAGAAAACAGCTTGGACAGTGCGCACGCTCTCTTTCACTTTTTAAGTGATGATTATGCAAACCAGATCGTAAGCAACCCGAGCAGGGATGAATTTTATCAGCATTTTATCTCCCAGCGTCCTGGGTACCTAGCTGGCTGACACAATAAAAACTATTGATTAATTTATATCTACAACTTCGGTGTTAAAATAATTCAGAGCATTCAGACAGGGAAGGGTAATGTGAGACTCAGGAGAACTAATTCCCTTACCTAACTTTTTCTTGGTCAAGTAATAAATGAGAGGACACAGCAAGGTGGGGACAGTGTCAAGGGCTGAAAGGCTAGAGCAGCGGGGAAAGCCTGGGTCAAATTAAGGCCATGAAAACACTCTGAAGAGGGAAATGCAAATCAAACCCACAGGAAGACACTACCTCCCGCCCACCAGAAATGCTTTGAAAGAGAGAAAATAACCAGCGCTGGTAAGGATGGAGAGAAACGGGAACCCTCCGACGCCGCTCGCGGGGTATAAAATGGTGTAGCCACTTTGGAAAACAGTCTTGGCAGGTCCTCAAAACGTTAAACACAGAATTACCGTATGACCTAGCAATTCTACCTCTAGGTATATTTCAAGAGAACTGAAACATATATTCATACAAAATTACACACGAATGTCCATGCAGCACTATTCTCAACAGGCCCAAAGTGGAAACCAGCCAGGTGCCAATCAGCTGAGGAATGGATAAACAAAGTCATACAAAGCAAGGAAGGACGTACTGGCACGTGCTACGGCATGGACGCACCTCGAAAAATACCATGCTAAGTGACAGAGCCAGGCACCAAAATTACATGATTCCATTTATATGAAAGGTCCAGAATAGGCAAAACCATAGAGACATTAAGTAGATTAGCGGTTGTCAAAGGCAGCAGGGAGGGAAAAGCATGCAGGATGAGCTCCCAGGGGTATGAGGCTCCTTTTGGGCTGATAAAAATGTCCAGGAATTGTACAATGGCCACGGTCACACTCCGTGAGTATAGTAAAAACCACTGAATTGTATGCTTTAAAATGGTTAAAATGGCGAATTTTATGTGATTTTTAAATCTCAAATAAAAAATAAGATAAATAATTGGGGGGAAAACACTGATGACGTTGAAAACATTCTGAACCTCTATAGTTGGTACATCATTTTTAACCTACAACTTACATACACACTATGCCTTTAAAAATCCCTTTCCATCCAGCCGGAGTGGCTCAGTTGGTTGAGCGTCGCCCTGCGCACCGAAAGGTTGCCGGTTCGATTCCCGGTCAGGGCACACACCTGGGGTCGAGGGTTCAACCCCCGGTCGGGGAACGTACGGAAAGACACCAATCGATGTTTCTCTCTCCCTTCCTCTCTCTGAGCATGTCCTCAGGTGAGGATTTAAGAAACAAATCCCTTTCCTATCCTGTATACTTCTGTGGTAATTTTTATAATAGCAGGAGCTTCAGAAACGGATGAAAAAGTTAATCTAAAATTCAAACAGGAAACCAGTTCAACCAATATCAACCCCGTGCATAGGACTGGCACACACAGACCCAGGAGTTCGCACATTTAGAGCTAACGGCTCCCTGCCATTTCAGCAACTCCCACATCAGCAAGAGGAAGCCGGCCACGCCCCTCCGGAGCGGTGGCTTCATTTTCCCACAGCCGGTGACTCAAGTACCATTTACCAGGCAACCTCTCCAGCTCCCACAGGCGGGGCTTCCCCACATGAGATGGAAACAGTGGCCTGCGTGAGCCACAGTGGCTCACTATGTAGCTCACAACTTAGTGACCTGCAGCTAAAAAAAAATTACTTATAAATAATGGTCTTTCTTGAAAAAGCAATCATTGTCCTGAGTCTTCCAACAAAACTAAACTGCAGACTGCGGACTATTCAAGTCAGGGAAGAAATTTTAATCGTATACTAAGCAACGACTGTGTGCTCCAACAAGCATTATAGCCAATTGTTGAAACAAGAAATATCTCCTTGGGATTTTTGGAAGACAGCGTAGTTGAGTTTAAGTTAGTGCTTCTCAGAGTGCTTTTTTAAAAAATCTTCTTTTAACAACCTCTCCACACTTCAAATACCGTCATCACTCAAGCGATTCACAAGAAACCACTTGGCACCAAAGCCTGGAGCTGGCTGCAGGCATGACTTCCAGCAGCCTATGACAATGGCACCTGTGACATAGACTATAAAGGCTGATTTTGTTTTCTTTGCTCTTATAAGCAAGTAACATCCTTATACTATTAGTCAAAATGTACCAGCTTATTTCTCATTATTTTTAATCTAACTGGAAAGTCAATGTTCTCTGGTTGTTGGTGGTTATGGGTACAGTTTTTGAAAGTCCAACAATAAGACACCAGAAACAAGAGAGTACCTCAGTTAACACTTTCATTTACTTCACAGCGTTCATTAACTGAGCTAACTGATATCCAGTTAACACCTACCATGCACAAGGATACAGAAGGCAGTAGTAAGAAATCAGGGAGGTCTCTTGAGTTTACACTCTAGCAGTAGGTTTAGCAAAATTCCTTGCTTTGACTTTGAAAGAAAGACAATCCAGAGCTTCTCATATCCTAACCATGTGCCACAAACAGCTAGAGTGCCAAACGTGAACTCAATCATCGAGGACACCCAGCTGACACTCTCTTCCGCCTCACTGTCACCACTCCCCCCCCAAAGGATTTCTTCCCTTGGATTAGAAAGTACAGGTTGCTCAACATCTGACACTAGCCATAAACCAAAGATTACCATCCATTGACAAGTTTTAAGGTAAAGTCATTTTGTGTGGCGGCAAATCTTTTAAGTTCAAGTACAGTTGGGTAATATTCAATCCGAGAATAGAAAAGGAGCAGAATTCTCCTTGGAGTGTGTAAAACCACTCACCCCATCTCTGAAGCCTGCCACCTTAGCCCCTTACTCCTCCAAGAGGCGATGAATCCATCCAACCTTTTCTCCTATGTTGAATATAGTCTTTTTTTTTTAAAGGCACCACACCATTTGGCCACGATCTATGGCCCACCATAAACACCAATTGGTGTGGTCAAAGGGTGTCCCTGGTGAGCAAAATAGAGGGGAATGAGGGAGGAGACCTGCAGAATAACACTCCTGGGGGAGTTCAAGGAGAGTGGCCCACTGGGGGGGGGGGGCCTAGAAATTAAGGGCAGGGAGATTTCCCCAGGATTAGTGGAGGGAGCAATGTTGAAACTGTTACAGTAAAATTATAATTCATTCAGGGATGAGATGGAGCTCTTAACTCTTCCCCTACATAGAAGTTCTAAGGTGCCCAGGAATACACTGAATTTTCACTTCTATCTGGACCTGTGCTGTGGTTCAATGCGGTCAACTTGGGTCCACAACAACCCACACTCGCAAGGCATCCATGAACCAGACTCTGCGTGTGGCTAGCTCAGGGATCACAGGGGTGTAAAAAGTTGACAGGAACCTTTAAAAATCAATAAAGACTGCTCATTCAGCCTGAAAAATCAACACTGGGCAGAGGTTGTACTCCACCCAAAGACTCCTGAGCATGTCCAGTCCCTGCAGCCTGTTAGAGTAAAGAAAGGAGCACTGGATCAGGAGTCAGACTATCTGGTTTCAAATCCTGGCTTCACACTCAACAGCAACAGCAATCTCTCCGCGACTCCATGACTCCGTTTCCTTATCTATAACTGGACCATAATAACAGCAGCTGCCCACTAATGGGAGAATTAAATGAGATCCCAGTTAGAGCTTAGCACAGTGCTGTCAGACAATAAACGCTGAGTAAACTAGTGTCTCTACTATTATCAGGGGTAACCTGAACTATCACTCAGTTCCTTTTTTTTTTTTTAATATACCTTTATTGATTTCAGAGAGGAAAGGCGAGGGAGAGACAGAAACATCAATGATGAGAGAGTCATTGATCAGCTGCCTCCTGCAGGCACCCAACTGGGGATGGAGCCCACAACCTGGGAATCGAACAGTGATCTCCTGGATCCTAGGTCAATACTCAATTGCTGAGCCACGTCCAGCTCCTAAACCTCAATGACAACACTACAACTACTACTATTTGGCCCTAATTATGGGCCCCCAAACACCCCTATGAGGTAGGTGGTCAGACTATCGGGAGTACCCTCACTTTAGAGTTGAAAAATGGAGGTGCAGAGGGAGTCAGAAACTCACTTAAGTTCACTGGGTTAAGTGGTGGAGCAACAAAGGCTCTGATTACGTCCGCAAAGTTTGCATTATTTCACCTACCTCCAAAAGCTTGAAAGTATTTTAAGCTAATACTTCAATATTTTAAAATCACAACTTATTGAATGAAATAAGTTCTTATAAAATCCTCACCGTTCCCCCATTAAATCTGCATAATTATTTATACAACCAGAAATACCTCTCAAATTCTGATAGACTATCAAAAACACAAAATTCTTTTTCTTAACATAAATATGACTGAATAAATCATCATGATCATTTTAATTAAATGGTTTTAAAAGTTCAAAAGTACTGCAAATCCACAGTACATCAAGTCATTCTTTTTCAGGATATGTAATTTGATCCTGTAGAAGAATGGGCACACTCCAATTGGCCTGCTACCATCTCTCTTTCCATATGTTTGGTGAGTGTGTAACAAAATTAACTAGAGTTAATAGTTCCTCTGAATATCCTCTCCCAACATCTCTTATACTATTTAGCAAGGTTTGTGGACACTTCATTGCCCTAAAAGAAAACACAAATATGTCAATGTGGACTCTGATCTCAAGGAATACCTTTTAAAACTTGGGTACTGAGATCCAGAAATAACCAAATTTATAAATACTTAAAGATCCAACAGCTTCAAGAAAACTGGAAGGATAAGTCATCTTAGTCAAAACTGTTTGTCTCCATCCAATGAACTTGTTACCCAGTTTCTTGAAAGCACAGTTCATAATAACTGTTAATCCATTAACAGTTTAAAATAACAGACATGCTTAACTTGTTTAAGAAGTAGTAATATGGATAACCCAAGCCAGAGAATTAATTTCCCTTCACATCTATTTGCTTTACCCAGGCATTACATATTCTTATGGTCCTTGTTGGTAAACACAAACGAGGTGCTACAATAAAACATGAAAATGGAAGAGAACCTGAAATGCCTAAATATTTCAAGAATTCATTGCAATTTCAATAACCTGCAACTCCAAGTATCAGAAAGCGGAAAGAATCCCCACACAACTGTAAAGGTCAAATAATTATACAGGACACTGTTGGGTGCACACCATCATCACTGACATTCACTATCTGTTAAGTGGTTTCAAAGTGCAATAACTGGCTTGGAGCGTGATGTTTATGACAACAGCTATGTCTGGAGAGACTGTGAAGGTGTGATGCTTGTCATAACTTTCATCAGGCCGGCAACAGGCAGCCCGGCCGGCTGTGACAAGAAGAAACTTCAGCACAGGCAGGCGCCTTTTCTCATTTCAGGAGGGAAACCTAAACCGATACCTTCATGGATAATTTAATAAGGATTGTTCCATAAATTTATAATGTAATTTATGACTTTCGATAATTGCTCTTTAATAGCTTCCAAAAACAATATTCTTAGGATAAAAGTAACCGTGAATATACAGTATGAAACTATTTCAGCTTCAAGTTGAGAAAAGGGGAATGTTTCATAGAAGCACCTAGAAAAAGTTATAAACCCTTAAGGCCACCTTCCATAACAAGCTGGAAAAAAAGTTTCAGAAATGACAAAAAGTCCAAATGTTGGAGTTATCCCTAATAATATATGAATTATTATTTACACTTACAATTAGGAATACCTCCTTAATGGACAATTTACAAATTTACAGTTAGGAATACCTCCTATTAGTCTTATAATAATTCTAACTCTAAAGAACTTTCCTTCTAGGGATTAAAAAGAAGAAAGAAAAAAGATGGCCTAGAGGAATGACATTTGTGGACATTCAGCTAAACTGCGGCTCCTGAGACAATGATTTCGTCCTGCTGGCCTCGGCCCCTCCCAGCCGGAATGAAAAGTGTGCGTCGGTCCATAGCCACCAGAGCCCGTGCTGCGCGCGAGTCAGCGCTCCCCCTAAGCCAGGGTCAGCTCCAGCGCTCACTTCACCCCTTCTGACTTCAAAACAGAACCTGGGAGTCAGTTCCCGTCTCAGGTGAAGACTCACAATAGGCAACAAAATACCAAACAAATGTTTCCAAAATCTGAGAGGCGAAGCCAATGACACCCACGACCAGGGCCCAGAATGGAAGGGTGCCTGGGGCCCCCCCTCCGTGTCCAGGACCTCGGGGCCTGACCAGGAGTGTGCCCCGTGAAGAACCCCCGTCCAGGCCGGGAGCCGAGGGCGGTCAGAGAGATGTCCAGGTGGCCTGGACGGCCGGCGCCCCACCTCGCGCTCGGGCCTCCTCCCCGCGCTGAGGTCCGCGCCCTCCAGGCCCACGGCGCCCTCCAGTCCAACTCCGCCGACTGTAGGCGGCGGTGAGCTCGGAACAGGCTCAGGTGGCCCCTCTGGGTCCGTTAACTGGACGCAGGGCCAGCCCCAGGCGCCAATTCCCCCGGTCCCTCGGGGACCGTCGTGCGCAAAGGTCCTGGGGGGCGTCGGGAAGTGGGAGAGCCAAAGGGGCCCCGGAACAGGCGGTTCCAACTGCCCCCCTCCAAAGTGCCGGACCGGCAGAGGCGGCCCGGCTCCGGCAGACCTTCCCGCGCCTCCTCGCCCCGGCCCCTCCCCGCGCCCCGGGGTCGCGGGCGCCCCACGCCCCCCGCGCCCGGGGCGCAGCCGCTCGGCCGGGTCGCCCGGACAACAGCCGCCGCCGCGCTCCCGAGCGGGTCCCGCGCCCCCCGCGGCGCGGCCGCCCACCTGTCCCGGGGGTCGATCCAGCTGGTCCGGCGGGTGTTGTGGTCGATGTAGAAGACCTTGCCGTCGTAGTCCCTGGCCTCCTCCCAGCCCCGGGGTAGCGGCAGCTGCCCGCTCCCGGCCCTCCTAGGCATGGTCGGCGGCCTCGCCGGCGGGCGGCGCCTCCATAGGGACCGGGCGCGGGACGCGGCGGGAGCGGGGCCGTCCGGCCGGGCCGCCGCACCCGACGCGGGCGCCGGCGAGGGGCTGCCGGGCGCAGGGCGCGGCGGGGCCACGCGCGGGGGGCGCCTCGGGAACCAGTCCAGGAATCCGCCGGGGATCAGTCCACCATGTCTGCGTCGGAGCCGGAGATCGAACCCTCCTCCTCCTCCGCCTCCCCGCGGCCGCGCCGCTGCCTCCGCCTCTTCCTCCTCCTCCCCGTCCCCCTGCGGCCGCCGAGGGTCGCGGCGCCCGGGCCGCCGGAGCCGCCGCCGTCTGGGCTCGGATCCGGGAAGCTCGGCGGAGCGGCGGCCGCGGCGGCGACGGGCCTCCTCATTTGCATGCGATTAGCATGCGCCCCGCCCGGCGCCGCCCCGGCCCCGCCCCGCGCCGGCTCATCTGCATGCACATTCCTCGCCGCCACATTCCAGGGCTTAACCCTGCCGCTCCCGGGGCCGCCGCGCGCGCGGGGCGCCTGGCCGGGGGCGGGGCGCCGGGGCCAGGTGGGAGGGAGACGGCCCGGGGTGCGCCGCTCCCCGGCCCCCCACCCCCAAGTCTCTCCCTCCCGCTGGGCGTCCCGGGCGTTTAGGGTTCGGGACGGGAAAAACAGCTACGGAGAAGTCCCGCGCCCTGCTCAGCCCTCTCCGACTTCCAGGGCAGGCGCTGGACTTTGGAGAGGAAAGGGGTGGGGGGAGCTCGCTCTCTGCGGAAGGAAAAGGCCCGGCTCACACCGAGGGCACAAAGGCGCCCCTCCCCCGTCCCCCGCCGCGCCCTGCGCCCCTCCGGCCCCGAGGGCGGTCCCAGGCCGTGGCGAAGTGTGAAAAGCACGGAGAGCGCGTCCGTGGCGCGTCCGGGCCGCGTCGCCCCCCGGGCCTCTGCAGGGCGCCCGGCCCTCGGTGACCTCAGCCGGGAGGCCGCGGGCCTCGCGGCGGAAAACGAGGGCGGGCTCCGCGGCCCCAGGGCGCCCGACACGCCCGCCCCAGTGGCCCGCGGGGAGACTCCGACCCCACCCCGAGAAGCCGCTGGGCCCCACCCCCAGCCCCCGTGGCCGCCCTCACCACCCGCGCCTCCCCGCGGGGCAGGGGCGCTCCACCCGGGGCCGGGCCGGCCCCCGCGCCCCCTCTGCCGCTGGCCTCCGCTGCAGGGGTTTAGGACGGCTGGCCGTGGACATGTCCGGTATCCAGTCCCTTCCGTCCAGCCCTCGCCCCGGGAAATCCCCACCCCGCGCCCGCCAAGGCCGAGAAGGTGTGGGCGGCGCACGGGAGCGGGCCGCGGCGCCCGGGGAGCCAGGCCGCCCTAGGCCCTGCTGGCCGCGGGGCAGGAACGTGCGTGGGTCTTCGCTCGGCCACGAGCTCTGGTTTATTCAGCAGCTACTAAGTCCTGGTCAGCACAGGAGTGGCCCGGCGGCGGGCTCCGGGGCGCACGGGCCCGGGCACAGCATTCACTGCCCGCAGCCCCTGGGCCTGGGGGAGCCTCCCAGCCCCCAAACGCCTCTCCAGCCAGGTCTACACCATAGTCTTCGGAGCTCAGCCATTACCCTGTTGGCGTGAAGTCGCCTAATCCTGCCAGCTAAGAAGTCATGACTGCCCACCTTGTGCAGGGTACGGTGCTGGGCAGGGGCTTACTGAAGATTTGGGACAACATCTCCCCTCCTGGAGTCACAGGCCCGCACGAGCCGAGGGAACCGAGACTCACTACAGCGCGGGCGCGGAGTGACCCTAGGTGCCCAGGCTGTCTGGGCCTGTGTGGTCAGCTCCCAAGGTGCAGGAGGGTGGTCCTGGAGAGTAGGGTGGTCCTGGAGAGTAGGGTGGTCCTGGAGAGTAGGGTGGTCCTGGAGAGCCAGGCTGGGAGCAGCTTCACCGAGGAAGGGGGGCACCGAACCTGCCTCCTCTGGAGGGTCTGTATTTGCCCTTGGAGCGGTCCCAGCCCTGCAGGAGCTTTAAACAACGGAAAGTCTGGAGAACTAGGAGCACCTGGAAAGGAGTGGGATAGGGTCACCTAAGACTAATTAGCTCACTTTATCTTTTTGGGTCGGTGCTTTTACACCCAGGAAACTATGCTTCGCCCTTGGGAACAAGAAGCCCCCACCTTCTGGGCCAGGGTTCTGCCCACTTCATTCATTAAGTGGTGATCATACAAGGTAAGCTTCCCTAGTCCCCGGTGAGATATGACATCCTTGTAGGTAATCTCAAGGTTGGGCCTCTGAATGCTGTGGGGGAAAACATGAGAACTGTCAAAAATTAATCTCTCACATTAAAAGGATGTGCTTTATTTTGGACTCCTCTAAATTGGCCCACTTGCGTTGTCAAAATTTACCTTATGGTATACTAGTAACACCATTAGCAAGCCAACCAGACCATTCTGGTTTATTCCTTGCTTTCAGGCTCCCCCACCTCCAACAAATAAAAAAACACTTATTATACTAAAATGTCCACGTACTACTATTTTTAAAAATAGTAACATACTTTGTTGTTTCCACAATTTGATTTGTTTCACTGCAATGAGAAGAATTGCAGCACAGTACTTCTTGGTGTAATTTCAAATTTGATCAGCTTTCAGTTAAATATTTTTACCCACTTTTAAAACCATTGAGGAATCCCAAATAGCACAGAGTGGTAAATGGCATTTATTGTTCCATAAATCTTGAGACTTCAAAAAGGGACGCTAAATAGTCAAACAAAACTCTAAAGCAATTAAGAGAGGGGCTCGCTTCTTCTCTCCCTCTGGTTGGCACAGGAAACACTTGGTCGCACAAAAGTAGTTAAGATGACAGAAAGGAGAGTCGCTGCTCTGGAGGCTCCTTTGTCTTGATCAAGTTTGAACTCCACTGTTCTGAGTTCACACAATTTACATGCATCCCTTTGGACAATTCCTAGTGGTTAAGACAATGAAGTTTCATTTCATTTATATTCGTATCTGTAAAAATAAAATAAGTATAAAGATGATCCCTTTTTGATAGTTGTATATATTTAGATTTGGCTTAAGCTTCAGTTGATCACTCACAAAGAAAGATGATGTAACCTGCCGTCCTGGATGCCAGGCTACCCCAGTCTATGGAACCTTACACTAACCCCCCGGAAGTCTGTTTCCTGGCCTTCAATTCCCTTTTCTTTTGGCTTTACATTTTCTCTCCTAATTCTCTGTGGGGATGAACCACCATGAAACAAAGATCCCCCCTTTGTCAATGTCCAAACCCTGGGTGGCAGGAAAATCAGTGATATAAAAAATGAGAGTGGACAGTGAAAATTATTTCAAAAGGTAATTTAGTTATGTCTATCCAAATTTAAGATGTATGTATATACTTTTTTTTAAGGGACAGCAGTCCTCACTTTTTTTAAAAAGTATTTCTTTATTGATTTCAGAGAGAGGAAGGGAGAGGGAGAGAGAGATAGAAACATCAATGATGAGAGAGAGTCATTGATCGGTTGCCTCCTGCAGGATGGAGCCCACAACTGGGCACGTGCCCTGACAGGGAATCAAACCGAGATCTCCTGGATCATGGATCAATGCTCAACCACTGAACCATGCCGGCTGGGCTATGTATATACTTTTAATCAGCAGTCCCATGGCTATTAACGTTTCTCAAGATATGCAAGGATATTCACTGTAGCATGTTTGATAACAGCAAAACTGGAGAAACCACCAGCATCCATCAGCACTGGTGGGACTGATTAAATGAAATATGGTGCATCCATACTCAGTAGGCATTTAAAAAGCATTAGATAATCACGTATGTGCTCATAAGGAAAGATGTCCAGGATATATTAAGTGAAAAAAGCAAGGTGCAAAAAGACACTCACTCACATCACTGGAGGCAGAGCCAGTCGTTAAACATAAAGAACAACACAGACTCCCAAGTAATTCCTGGTGTCAAAATAAGAATTCAGATCGTGAAATACAGGAGTTGTTGTAGTGAATGCGGGCTGTCGGGGAGGTCCCAGCAAAGGAGCAATTCTTGAGGAAAGTGATCATTAAAGAAAACGGGTGGGGTAGAGATGAGCAAGGCACAGACCCAATACTGGAGCAGACAGGCCGGGCAGGGCGTCCCTGCAGCAAGACTGGGCCGAGAGCTCAGAAAGGAACCTGGCCAGAAAGAGCCCAAGACTGGCTGGAGCCATCCGGTTAGGAGGCTGGGTAGGATAGTGCAGGTATGAGGTAGATAAAGGTCTGGATTAGGACTAAGGTAAGGCAGGGGGTGGGGGATGGAGAGGAATGATCTGGCAAGAATTTGCCACTGATTAGATTAAGAAGGGACGAGTGAATAGACCGGGAGGAGGAATCTGGCGTGGTTCCAAGATTTTAGGCCGTCAAGAGAGACTCGAAAAGCTGAAATAAACGAGGAAGTCCAAAGGGGGATCTGATATGGGCTTTGCTTTTAGAAATTAGAGATACCCGGCAGAAAGTTAAAGGTCAGGACTCCAGCTCAAACGAAAGGTCAGGACTGCGAATACGTGATTGGATGTCGCCCATCGGAAAGTGTGCAGAGGCCTGAGGATTCAGGGCTGAATCTTGGAAGGGCAACGTCAGTGCCAGTCAAATAGAATTAAGGAGCCCATCTACAGTTCTATTTTTGGCCCATAACTCTTCAGTAATTTGATACGTGTTAGTTTATTTCTTTGTAAAATGTGGTCTCCATTTTCAGCGATGTGTGTTAGGAGTTAGTTACTGGTGTGTAAACCATCTCTGAATGAACTCCTGTTATAACCTTTATAGTTAGGCTGGTGAGCCAACTCACGTGTAGGACAAGAGGAACTGATTGTCTATATTTTAATACCCCTGTTTCCTCGAGGAGATCAGGGATTATATAAACTGGAATTTCTATATAATGAGAATGTTCCTTTTTTTCTGAGTCAAACCGGTGACATTTTTGTTTTTCTTCTGCAACCAAACTGGTTAAAGTAAATAACATCTCTAATTATTATAAATAGGTAACCCTAATCCACAAACCCTAACTTTTATTGTCTAGACAGCCTTTAAGAAGACAGGCATGTGATCTTCCAGAATTCCCGGTTCCGGGCCAAACCAGAAACCTCCATTACCATAACCACTTCCCGTCCAGTTAATTATTACACCAACACCTTAGGCAACAACAATCATTCCAACTCATTAATAAACAACATCAAACGCACTGGTTTTACCTTACTCACTGCAGATAGGAGACCCACGCTGAGCAAATTCTGTGGTTGCTCAAAAGATATTGGAACATTTAAAATCTTTCTCATTAGTGCAAAGGAACAAATCTCAAATCCCATGTTCACGTGTGTGAGGCTCTCAGATGGCACCTCTGATGCTCTGTGGGATAGACTGTTAGCATAAAAATTCATTTACATCCTTTCTTATGTAATGAAATAATATGAGGTTCTATTTTCCTTTTACCATTTTTAATTTGCACTTTTCTTGTTCCAATTTACAATCTATGAAAAAACTCATCCTTATGTTTTAAAACAATTTTGTATCTCCTTTCCCATCCTCTGGATTTTCCATTAGAATTTTTATTTCTACTTATTATTTATCAGTCTGTCGCTCTTCTCTCCTTCCCCTCTCTTCCCCTCAGTTCTTGATTCCCTGATGTTGACTCAGCGCTGTGAATCTGGCTTTACGAAGTTTAGCTGAATTGTCTCCCAAATTTATCTGATTTGGGGATATTCAAATGGAATTGTGGGGGGAGGCCTACATAACAAAACATGCTCAAAGAAATATATTTTGCCAATAAACATATGGAAAGATACTCAATGTCATTAGTAACCAGGGAAATGAAAACTGAAACCACACAAGATACTCATACAGCCAGTATATTGGCAAAATTTTTAACGTTTATTAATGTCGAGGATTGGCAAGAGGTGGAGCAGCAGGAATTCTCATCAATGACGGGTGGGAATACAATTGGTACAGCGACAGTGTGGCCTTATTTAGGAAAAGTGAGGCCCCACCTAGTGTCCTACGCCCAGGAATATCCCTAGAGACACCCACTCACAGGCGCATCGGATCCATGGACACGAAGGATGATAGGGGTATTATTTACGTAGCCCCAAACTGAAGCATGCAGATGTTCAGTAAAGGGTGTTGTGGATAAATACACTGTCGTATCGGAGTACAATATAGCAGTGATAAAAGAATGAACTACAGTGACACAAAACCATTAGGTGACTTTATAAACATAATGTTGGCTAAAAAGCAAAAACCAGGAGACTTTGTATAGGATGATTTTATTCGTACAGCGTTCACAAAAACAGGTAAAACCAAACCTTATGGGTTAGGGATGCCTACGCAAGAGGTAAAAGTATAAAGAAAAACCAGGAAATAATTACCACGAAGATCAGGATAGTGCCGACTTCTAAAGAGAGAGATGATGCCGACTTTGAGGACAGGACATCAGGTGGGGAATTCTGACAATGTTCAATTTTTTCTAACCTGTTCGCTTTATATTTATTTGTTAAATTGCATGTGCATATTTTATACACCTTTTGGTATGTTATATTTTGTCTCTCTGTCTCTGTCTCTCTCTCACACACACACACAGAAATACTATAGTTTTACCTTGAAGTGTGAGGACTATCCAACACCCATCCCAACACCTGGGAACCCTGCTTTACTGGACAGATGAAAAATTTACATATAATTAGATAATTTTCTCATGATTAGATTCATATTGAAATTCTTGTCAAGGAAACTCCATGGTTAGGTTCTATACTTCCCTCTTCATCTCATCAGGAGGCACATAACGTCGTCGGTGGTGCTCGGTTTGATCCCTCAGCTAAAGTGATATCTGGTACCATTTTAAAGGTACTTTGAGCCGTAGCCAGTTTGCTCAGTGGTTAGAGTGTCAGGCCGCCAACTGAAGGGTCCCGGGTTTGATTCCAGTCAAGAGCATGAGCCTCAGTTGCAGGCTCGATCCCTGGCCCCAATGGATGTGTCTCTGTCAATCTCTCTCCCCCTTCCACTCTCTCTGAAAAGCAATGGAAAAAATATCCTTGGGTGAGTATAAAAATAAATAAAATAAAGATACTTAGAGACTGCGTGAGTACCCGTTTCCCCGACTAATCTTTCATCCAATGGATTTGGCATTTATTGAAGATTCATGCTTACGTGCGTCAGTTATTACACTGATAGTCCCAGGTGGTGGTTTTCCCCTATATTTATCAGCCAACATTTTTACGTGAAGAACTTTATCACTTTTGCCATTATTTCTATTTTTCTGTCATTAGGGACTCATGAATTTTTTTTTTATTCAGTGTGCGATAAACCATTACCACCGTTTTTTTATTGTGGTAAAATATACATTACACAAACGATACCATTTTAACCAACTTAAGTGTACAATTCAGTGGCTTTATTTTTTTATTATTATTTTTATTTTTAAATATATCTTTATTGATTTCAGAGAGAGGAAAGGAGAGGGAGAGAGAGAGATAGAAACATCAACGGTGAGAGAGTCATTGATCGGCTGCAGCCCGCAACCCCGGGCATGTGCCCTGACCGGGAATCGAACCCCGATCGCCTGGATCCTAGGTCGCCGCTCAACTGCTGAGCCACGCCCGGCCGGGCCACATCAGTGGCTTTAAGTGCACTCACACTGTTGGGCAGCCATCACCACCTTCCACCTCCAGACCTTCCTCTTCCCCGGTGAACTCTGTCCCCATCAAACACCGACACTCCGTCTTCCCACCCCCCAGTTCCTGGCAACTACAGCACCTTTTTTTTTGTGCTCAGATTGTCTCAGATTTGGCCCACAGGAGCTCCCTCCCTCCGGCTGTTTCCTGTGCCCTCTGACTTGTCTCCATCACTCTTTGAGCACTTCCTTGCTTTCTGGCGGGAGAAGACATTCCAAGTGCCTGTGCTTTCCCTGTCCCAGAGCTGGAGTCAGCCGTGTCTCCAAGGACCCGCGTCCCTCTAGTGGGACATGGTACTGAGAAAACGTCTGAGCACCTGGGCGCACTGAGACTGTCAGCTGGGCTCTCTCAGTAGACACTTTCACATGACCATTTATCTAATGTATCAAAGCCACAAGTTTACGTGAATCCTTTCCATTCATATCCAACATTCATGCCAGTTTTGCTTCCTTTCCATATTTTTAACTTCCTTCTCGAACAGGGAGAAATCTGACTCTCCTTACCCTTAATGTACTTACGTGTTTAATCAATTCCCCTGGATGTAACCAACCTCCCAAAGCTACCCCTGGGCCCTGTAACCAACCTCCCAAAGCTACCCCTGGGCCCTGCTTCATCCCTCCCTTACCCCTCCGGCCTCTACACCTCATGCCTGGCCCACCCACCCCAGAAGCCTTCTTACCCTCAGTGGGCTCCACACCTGGTGCTGGGCACAGGGCTGTGCAGGAGCCCTCACCCCACACGAGCTCCATCGCCCCATACCAGGGCACCCTGCCCCCTCCATGATGGTCCTCTGGTCTGCTCAGGCTCTGACACCTGTTCCGGGCAGCCTCTCGATGGGGACACTGTTTTCACCCTGCTTCTTTTACTCTCCACCTGTGCACACACTCTTCTTACCCTCTTGGGCTTCGATATCCCACACCAGGCTACCCCTCTGTGTGGATGCTTCCCTTACCCAACCAGGGCTCTGACTCCCCACGCTGGTTAGGGAAGCATTTCCTAAACTTTAGTGACCATAAGAATTTCTTGATGACCTTGTTAAAAATGCAGATCACCAGGTCCCACACCCAGAGGTCTGATTCAATCGGCTGAAATGAGACGTTGAATTTCCACATTTTCAACAGGAACCCCAGGTTGCTGCTGATGCAAGTGGTCTGAGTGACAATTGAAGAAATGCTGTTTTCACCTGGAATTACTGGATCGAAGGATGAGCATATTTACTATTTTGACAGGTATTGCACAACTGTCTGCCTGAAGGTTGTGTGGATTTGCAGTTCCAGCAGCGACGTGTAGCAGTGTTGCGTCCCAAGACTGTCTGTGACATGTTCTCCCAGTGTCCTTGCACAGGGCTCTATGAGTGGTGCTCAATGAATGCTGGGCAGGTCCTCTTCCCTGGGCAGCAGTTTCCTTTTATAAAATCAGGTTCTTGGGTTAAATCAGTGTTTCTAAACTTGCCTGATGGTGCACATCGCTTGGAACACTTGTTAAAAATTCAGATTTGCAGGCTCAGGTCTATTGGCCCAAACGCTCCAGAGGAAGGGAGTGGGAACCTGTGTGTTTACCATAATCCTGAGATTCTCTTGAATAAGTTCCACATTAGCCCGGCCGGCGTGGCTCAGCAGTTGAGCATTGACCTATGATCCAGGAGATCGAGGTTCGATTCCCGGTCAAGGCACATGCCCGGGCTGTGGGCTCAACCCCCAGTGGGGGGTGTGCAGGAGGCAGCCGATCAATGACTCCCTCATCACTGATGTTTCTCCCTCTCCCTTTCCCTCTCCCTTCCTCTCTCTGAAATCAATAAAGACACTTAAAAACAAAACCAACAAAAAATTCCTTTAAAAAATAAAATAAAAATAAAAAATAAGTTCCAAGTTACTCCTTTGATTGAATTTTGTAAATATTGCCCTGATGGACTCTGAATATTCTTGGCTCTATAATATTTTGATTGTGCCTAACTATACGAGGCCTGATTTAATTTTGAACCAAGAGCCATGAACTTTAAAGGATAATGTGTGGAATGTGTACAGAGCAGCTACGATGCTCAGAGGAGATAAGTATAAATGACATAGTCAGAACATATCTTTTATATCTTTGTTGAGGCTAAATATTTTAGATATTTTTACGTTTTTAAAGAAACAGCTACTGCAAAGATTTAAAATATTCCTAAAATGTCAAGGTTGCATGCCCACACTCTGTGTTGCTTTCACACTGGGAATATTGAAGTGATGCAATACCACACACACAAAAAAATGAAAGACTTCAGGGGGAAAATGTCCAGTTTCTCAGTAGAAGGGAAGTGAGTCCAGTAGAAAACAGTAATAATGATTTAAAAAAAAAAAAAGAGGGAGAGGGATTAGATGTAGATTCGTGACAACACACTAAAGGAATAATGCGTGATTTGGAGAAGTTACAGTTACTAGGTTTGCCACAGAGGAAAGCACTGATTCACACAGAGCAAATATTAAACTGCTAGAGGTTTTCCATACTGAAATGATTTTTCTTTATGCATTATATTGATTTATAAATCATATTTACAAGCCCTCTCAAAATTCAAAGTCATCAGGTTCTTGTTGGCTATTAGATACTTTGGTCAAACAAAGCTTCTGGTATAGACTTGTTTTACAAAGTTAATTATAGAGCACTGTCCACGAGCCAGGTATTGCTATAACTGCTTCACTTATATAAACTAATTACACCTTCCAATCAACCTATGGAATATGTACTATTATGACTCCTTTTTGAGAGGGGAAGGACCGTAGGCACAGATCATTCAGCTCGTCCACCCAAGGTCACACAACTTTAAGTGAGGAAACTGAGGCCCAAACCGGAGGAGACTAACTCCAGTGCCCATGTTCTTGGCATATCATAGCAGAGCAGTGGTTAGTGTGGACAAATGTTGTGAGCAGCACATTGGCTCTTTACTTTCTGTCTTCATTCAGAATTGAGGTTTGTATAAAGGTTTATTAGTAAAGGTCTATTAGTAAAGGTTTAGGTAAACCCAAGGCAGGTTTCTCATTGCCAAAAAATGAAAGACAAAAAAAGGGAGTTACAAATAAGCAAGGGGGGAGTCTAGAATGAACCTTGGTGCTAGACTAATGTTGGATACATCAATATATACTCCTGTTTAGCTTAATATAGACAGATAGATGATTAAAAATATGGGTGTGCCCATGAGTTTGTATACACACATCCTAGTTGGTCTTAGAGGGCCTAGAAATAATGACACCTCAGTAGCAAGGACTATACCTATAACTTGGATTAAATGCTTAAAAATTATAATTTTAGCCCTGTTGGGCGTGGCTCAGCAGTTGAGCGTTGACCTAGAATCCAGGCGACCGGGGTTCGATTCCCGGTCAGGGCACATGCCCAGGTTGCGGGCTAGGCAGCCGATCAATGACTCTCTCATCATTGATGTTTCTATCTCTCTCTCTCCCTCTCCTTTCCTCTCTCTGAAATCAATAAAGATATATTTTTAAAAAATTATAATTCTAAAGACCAAATACACTGCATTACTGAAGATATAAAAATGAGGTTTGTATAAAAGTCTACTTAAATATGTAATGCGACACATCTGTGCACAGTCCTCAGATAAAAGTTTTTGTTTGTTCTTAAAAGTTCATTATCGTGTAGAGGAAGTAGAGTTCAATCACTTAGACAGCCAAACAGCAGATGAAACAGATGGACTCCGAACTGTCATAAAGGCCAGAAAATTCTCCTGATGACTTTGGCTCTTCAATTGTAACTGGCATGAAAAGTCCATCCTTCTGCCATTGTGGTTGTAAGCCTCATGGCCTTATGCTTTTTCATTCTTTCATATTGACCCATAAAAATTTATATCATGGATAATAGAATAATGATTTATAAAGCATTCACTTAAAAATAAATATGGGAGATTCAGCACCATAAAACTAATTTGGGCTCCATGCCCAGAGAAATCGCATGTTGAGATGTCCTTGACTTAAATCTATCCACCAGAGCTACGTAATAGTTAAACCTCTTGATGGATTTCTGTTTGACTCCAGGAAGGCAGAGAAATGTATCGAAGGACCAGTAGTGATTTACACTGAAGTGTAGAAAAGTGGTCCACATTACAGTGATTTTGTATGTGAACACACACAGGCAATATACACGTGTATTTGCAAACACACAGTAAAAGTCATAGTCACCTGATCCCTGTTGGCTTCTAAACACTCTGGCTGGTCTTTGGTTTTTGAGTGAAACAGCTACAAAGTTCACTTCTATGTGTTGCTCTGGTTTCTCAATGCAAAAAAAAAAAAAAGTGTGTCGACAAGCGACAACGGAAAATATGTTGACAGCAGGGGCTTTTCTGTTAGCAGGGAGCACTCTTGGCCTCTTTTGAAAAATCCAAGGTGAAAGTTGGAAGACTCTTCTGACCGAGGGGTGAAGCAACCTCCTGCCTGCTGGCCAAGTCCAGCCTTTGGCTCCATGCTGGGGCTCCGGGGCGTGCGTGCCTTTGCTATGCTGGCTTCACTGAGAATCGGCAGCTCCCTGGCTCGAAGTCTCTGCAGGTGTCCAGGACCAGGACCAGGACCACACAAGCGCAGGTGTAAAGAGCTGCTGAAGGACTTGGAAGAACAGACCAGACATAAGAAGGAGTGACTCCGAATCCCCCAGCCCTGGTTCATGAAGAGCGGCAACTGGAGAGCTTGACCATGGCTTCAGAATCTGCCAAGTTTCTTCTCTTTTATTTTTCTCTTTCAGTGAACGTAGAGATGAGACATGTGCATAAACATGGAGATGCATGTGTGTCCCTTTCTCTCGCTCTTTTTCTGACTGTATTTCTTTTTGTGAACATACGCCCCAGGACTTTTCTTAGGAGCTCTAGATGAAGCCGCCGTGACCAGGGGGAAAGGTTGGACTCGGGGGGTCAGAAAGATCTTCGCCGGAGTCCTGGCTGCACCACACACTGGCTGGGTGGCCCTGGCAGTCTCTTTACTTTGAGCTCTGATTTTCTTATTTGTTACCTGCGAGCAGAAGCACTTTTCTCGCAGGACTGCAGTGAGCATTAAGATACCGCCCAAAGGAGCCTGGCACTGGGGAGCACCCTCAGAAATTGTTCCTGTCCCTGCCTCCCTCCTCCCATTCTGGCCTCTAATAGTCCTGACTTTTCCGTCTCCCCCTGTTTATCTCCTTACCCAACAGGTAGTTCGCATTATCTTGGAAAGGAAGTGTAGGTTTTTAAATATTTTGTCCTTAGTGTATAAATTTAAAAATTCGAAGTTTCTGATTTAGAGATCTTGTGACTTTAAACTTTTCAGTGTCTCTGGCAATACATGTTTAAAAGTGGTAGTGGACTTACTTTATTCCCAACACCTGAACCCTCTTCCTGAGCTTGGATACAGGTGTGGCTGCCTTGATGGAAGGCAGGGAGCGCCTCCTGCTGGAGAAACCGGAGAGAGAACACAGGGGAGCTCAGCTTAGCTCAGCCAGTCAGGTGCTCCCAATGTGGTCCTGAGTGGGGCTCAGCAATCAGATGCTCCCAATTGGTAATGATCTGGCCTCAGCCGATCAGATGCTCCCAATGTGCTAATGATCTGGCCTCAGCCGATCAGATGCTCCCAATGTGCTAATGATCTGGCCTCAGCCAATCAGATGCTCCCAATGTGGTCCTGAGTGGGGCTCAGCCGATCAGATGCTCCCAATGACATGTGACCATAAGATGAATGATTTGAAGAAGCAAGGAGAGCAAAGGGAGCTGCAATACCTGTCTGCAGGTGCAGAGAGCTCTGGTGCCCAGGGTCCATGGCACCTGTGATGGGCCAGGCACTCAACAGTGGCCGAAGCCCAGGGCGCTGATCACAGAGGAGGCCCTCCCCACCCTCAGGAGTTCCACCCAGGCTCCTGCGGCTTCTGGTTACAGGCTGCTCCCTGTGGAGGAACTAAGAGGTGAGGTGTGTCTGAGACCTTTCTGGAGCCATTTCCTGTCTTTTGTGCCATTGTCTTGGGAATCTCTCTCCTCGGGGGAAAATGACAGGCTGCTAAGGTGCTCTTAGGAACCCTTGCTGGTGGGTGCTGCTGGAAATTTAGTTTTATCTGTTCCTCTCAACGTCTTTATTTCCGTGTGAGTGCGCGTGTGTGTATCTTAGTGTGTTTCCTTCTGCTCGGTCTGTTCACGTGAAAGTCTAACCTGGAGTCAAAGGAGTTCACAAAGTTATCTCTGATTCAAGACCAATAAAACCCAAACCACAGAAAGCCCAGGATTAAAAGACGCCCGCACATACCACAGTTTTATTTTAGGCACATAAATGCAACGTTGAATATATTCTCCCCGCATTTTCACAGCACTTTCTGGATGACAACCCGAAGGCAAGAAGCGCACTTAAATAACTCTACAGTCATCCTAGATGGAATACATCCGAAGTCGTAGTAGGGTTGTCTTCTTTGCATTTTTCAACGGGAGGCTTTTCAACCATCTCTTAGTTATTGTTTCTCTTCCTTCCTCCTCACACTGCTGCACGTAGCCACCAGCTTTCGCCTCCCACTCCGGGGAAAGCCTGCAGCGAGCATCGGCTCGTGGGAAAACGCTCCGCTCCCCTCAGGATTCTGCGACGTCGCCACTTCCTTAGGTCTCTGCTGCCGGCGGCAAACGAAGAAAGCACTGACCCAGATCCCTGTGCGGAGGCCACGCGTGTGGGACCTGCCAGGCCGTTCGACCTCGGCAAGTGACCTCTTGGGGCCCGTTTCTTCCTCTGGAAAAACGGCAGGATGGTAATAGCGCCAACTTCAGTGGGTTGCTGTGACTATTATCTGAGTTGATACATGTGAGGTTCTTACAACTTGGCCCAGCATATAGTATGTGCTCAGTAAGGTTAGCAGTGACCGTTATAATGCATGTCCCTTGGCTCACCAGTGAGGACTTTTCAGATCTCTCTGCCTGTTATGGGCCAAATTGTGCCCATCTCAAATTCATGATGAAGTTCTGACCTCCAGTATCTCAGAATGTGACTGTATTTGGAGATGGAACCTTAAAGAGGTAATTAGGTAAAATGAGGACATATGGATGGGCCCTAATCCAATGTAGCTAGTATCCTTGTAAGAGGAGATTGGAGCCCTGGCCAGGTAGCTCAGTTGGTTAAAAGTCAACCCGATTCACCAAGGTTGCAGGTTCAACCTCCCCTCAGGGCATGTGCAGAAAGCAACTGATGAATGGGTAAATAAGTGGAACAACAAGTTGACGTCTCTCTCTCCCTTTCTCTCAAAAATCAATAAATAAAAATTAAAAAGGAAAGAGGAAATTGGAACAGACACACCCTGAGGAAGGACCAGGTGAAGACACAGGGAGAAAGGCCTTCAGAAGAAACCAACCTTGATCTCGGACTTTCAGCCTTCGGAAAGTAAATTTCTCTTGTTCTCTTGATCAAGTCTGTGGTATTGATCTTCTGATGCTTTGTCATGACAGCCCCAGCAAACTACTGCACAGCCCAATCTCAAGCCATCCTTGAAACTAGCTCCGACCTTGGGTTCCCTGTCCTTGAACCCTGCCGCTCTCCCCTCTGGATGCTCAGTCCCTCCCACGGTTCCTCTGCCACTTTCTCTGCCCCAGAATTTAAATGTCCCCAGGGTTCTTTCTCAGACCCTTCTCTTTCGGTAAGTTTTCTCACACGGTCATTGTCCATTTTCTGGGCTCCTGCCGTGGCCTTTATGCTGAAGAACTTCAAAGCTATAGCTCTAGCTTCACTCCCCGTAGGCCTCCACCCACCTTCCGATTGCCTGCTAGAGCTAGACACTTCCACAGCTGTATCTTTTTATTGATTGATTAGTTGACTGATTTCAGAGGAAGGGAGAGGGGGCGTTAAAAACATCAAGGATAAGAATCATCGATCGCCTGCCTCCTGCACGCCCCCTACTGGGGATGGAGCTGGAAGCACAGGCATGTGCCCTGATGGGGAGTCGAACTGCGGCCTCCGGGTTCACGGGCCCACGTTCAGCCGCTGAGCCACGCCGGCCGGGCCCCACAGCTGTATCTTGCTAATAACTCCCAACCAAACCCACTGTCTTTTCAGCCATACTTCTCCCTCCGGGCTTCCCTCCCTCCTTAACTATCTTCTTAGTGACCCAACCTATGAAATTGCTCAGCTCCCACTGATGTCCTTTCCTCATCACTCCTTTGTCCCCATAACTCAGGACCACTTCTCCCGCTTCCCAGTCACTGCAAACCCAGGACTCGCCGTCATTTGCCCGATATTTTGTGATACTTCCTATTTCCCCTCTCTTCCGTTTTCGATCTTCATCCTACAAGGAGTTATTTTCCCAAAACACAAATGATATTATTTTCCTCTCAAAATACTTAGTGGTTCTTTGTTGCCTAATTTTACAAATTAACTCCAAGTTATTTCCATGGGCATTCATGATTTTCTGTGATCTTTCCTTTTCAACTTTAAAGGATATTTTTTTAAAATAGCCACAAAATCACCCAACACTTTCCATGCCTTGGCTGTTGTAAATAATGCTGCAGTGAACATGGGGGTACAGATATTTCTTCGATATAATGGTTTTATTTTCAGATCTGTTGCTGGATTAGATGGTAGTTTTATTTTTAATTTTTTGAGGAATCTCCATGCTCTTTTCCATAGTGACCGCACCATGTTCCATTCCCATCAGCAGCGCACAGGGCTCCCTCTTCTCCGCCTCCTCGCCAACGCCTGTTATCTCTTGTCGTCACATTCTGACAGGTGTGAGGGGATCTCTCACTGTGCTTTTCACCCCGTCACATCTTATCCACATTAATCCATACAGCTGAAGATAATCATTTGTGTGCGTGCGTGCCATTCATTTTCGTCCTATCTACAGAATTTCAAGAATACATGGCCCTGCACCCACTATTTCAAATGGCCAGGGCCCGAGGCTACCACTTTATGGACAAGAGTGTCAGGAGTGCAAGGTTCGGGTTCGATGCTATCAGATGCGTTCTCAGGGAGGCTAATGCCTCTTGCATAAATGTTGGAATTCTTGCGAGAAATCCTGCATAGCAGTGAACAGGAAGTGGAACCTCACTTCTATGTAGTTCTTGGGGGATCTGAGGTCCACCGTTTCCCAGTGGCAGATGCCCAGTGGACAGAGAGCCCAGCCTCGGTAGAGAAGAGGAGGCCTGTGTGAGGAATGCGGTTTTGGAGTTTTCTACACCGAGAGATAAACAGAAGTGTGCCGATGGATGCTCTGGCAGTTGCGGGGTGCAGAGGAGAGGAGGGGCCTGCCCCTTCAGCGTGGACACGGACAAAGCCGAGTTCATGGAAAGTGATCCCCACACCACGCAGAATTCCGTGGTTGGGAAGGGTGGTTCCAATGTAGTGATCAGCACTTAGACTACTGAGAGATTAAGAAACAAAGCATCTCTCTCAGATATGTTTCCTGTCTTCTTAAGGGTTTATCCAAATCTTGGTCAACACATTCTAAGAACATTTTGTTTTTACTTTCCATTTCCTTGCTTTAAACTTCCAACCTGTCGTGGTATCAGTCTCTAGCATGGGCAGCGAGAAGGCTTTGTAAAAAACGGTTTCTTTGGGGACCATTAAATATAGTTTTTAATCTGTTTCACCTGATTTTTATTTTAGTTACACCCAGAGGAATATTCATGTATGAAATAATGAAGCCTGGAATAATTGTATTTTGGGGAAATAGGTCAGTTCACAGATACTATTAACAAGGTAACATCTTGTAGCAATAGTTCTTTGTGAATGTTGGTTGTCAAAACTATTGCTATGTCACCTGCTCCATGTGTTTTTCATTTGATTTTAATGTCTGGAAATGTAGAAATGCAGGTGTTTTTTTTGGAGGGGGGTGGTGGTGGCAATTTTTGAAGAACAATGACTTCGGGTTAAAATATGTGGAGAGTTTGGGGCCAAAATTCCTTCAGTAAGATTACTTCAGCCTTTCTTGACCGGATTTGAGAAAGCCCATACAGATTCTTCTCAACTTCTGAATACTTGGCTGATGAACATCCATGCTCAAAAATCCATATTTGAAGGGGGCTCCTGGTCTTCCTGTCCCCTGGGTTTTACTTAGGACACTTGAGGGGTCTTAAGATAGTGCTGCCACCTGGTGGTCAAAAGAGCCAACTAACATCTACCCCCAAACAATTGTTTCCAATTCCGTTCAGTGCGCCTCTGTTCAACACGCGTTCGTGGAGCTTCGGTGAGGGCCGGGCATTGTGACAGTTGCTCAGGGACAGCCCTGTCCCCGTCTACTTTGTCTTTGCTTTTTACCACTTACAGTTCAGTTTATTTAATCTCGTGCAATTGTTTTCCTGGGAACAGACTCATTCTATTTCACCCTCCCTACCCTCTCTTCTCTCTGTTTTTGCTCGGTTTCCTTAGAAATAGCTATTTCCCTTCTCTTTCTTTCCTAGGTTCCATTTGTGCACCAATGGTGACACTGATCATGACTTACAGCGAAATGTTATGCTGTTAGACATTGTTCCAAGAAAAAGAAAATCATATATATATTTTTATTTTTCTATGAGCTTCTAAAGGCCTCAAAAAGGTCCGGAATGCCCCAAAAGGCTCTTCTTGTCTCCTTATCTGATTGTGTCTACACAACTTTCACCCACGTTTCCTGATGCACCAACATTCAAGAGAAGTATTTACAATTTTCATCCATTCTCGATTTTCTAACAGTAGTAAATGTTGCTTTTTAGTAACTTTCATCATAATTATTGACCATTTAAGTTCATTGTGGGTTAAATCTTGAGATTATGGGTAAACATAATCATCATTCATAAAACTGTGTTAAGGGAAAATTCAATTTGAGTTCCAACAAGTAGTTAAGGGCTTTCGAAATGCGGTCCACTTCAACATGAAAATTTTCTACAATTAAAAAACATAAATTAAGGGCTATTTTGTTTACAATATTAAAAAGATTTGCTGCTTCATAGGTTAATTTATCATGGAATCTCTAAATAAAATGACATCCTGAATGCATTTAAATTGTGATTCACTTGTGCAACATTTAGAAATACAAATAGTTATAAATCCAGTAGGATAAACACAGATAACTCTAGTAAGGATCAAAGAATTTGATAAGAATTACCCAATTTCAGAGTCTTTTAGTTCCCCTAAGTGGGCTCATATCTGAAATTTCCTCATTTGCAATAAAAAAACTGGGAAGACTAATTATTATTAAAAAAAATATGTAAACTTGAAGTAAATTCCTAGAATTCCTGGTGGAATTGCTAACTCAAAGGGTATGTACCTTCATAATTTTGACATTGCCAAATTTCCCTCTGTAGAGATTATAGCACTTATGTTTCTAACATTGTTTAATCCTCACAGACATCCTATCATTGGTTTACACAGTCCCTGTTTATTTGATTTATCCAAGCACTTCAGGCTTCCTTTACTTTTCTTTCCCCCCTCATCTCTGGCCCACCCTATGGGATCATGTTCCCTTTAAAAAGTACACCCTTTAGCATTTCCTTAGTGAGTTTCTGAGGGTGGTAAACTCTGCTTTGTTTGTCTGAAAACGTCTTTATTTGCCCTCCTTCCTGACATAACTCTAGGCTGACGATTACTTTTTCCATCACGTTAAAAATCTCCTCCTTTGTCTTGCAGCTTCCTGTGTTGCTCTTAAGGAGTCAGGCCTCGGTCTGACTGTCACTCCTTCCAAGCTAATTCGTTTTTTTCCTCTGGCTGCTTTACAATTTTTTTTCTCTTTGGATTTTTAAAATAATTGTTATTGTTTTAGGATTTTTTTTAAAGTTTTGTTTTGTTTTAGGTTCACTTGATGTATCTAGATGTGGAATTTTTTTTCCTGCCAAGGACTTGATGAGCTTCTTACATCTGAGGATTTATCTCTTTGTTCAGTTATTATAATTTCAAATATTGTCTTTTACGTACTCTTTTTATTATCTGTTTCTAGACTCTCATTAAATGTATATTATTTATACATTTAATTCTATTCATTCTATCTTCTATGCTTTTTACCCCCTTTTCTGTATTTTCTGTCTTCTGTGACGCATTCTAGACAATTTCTTCAGACCAGCATCCAGCCCAGTAATTGTCTCTCTAGCTCCGTCTAGCCTGCCGTTGAACTGTATTTGAGTAAGTAATTCCAGCTGTTGCGTTTTTCCACTTTAGAAGTTCTGTTTGTTTCTTCTTTAACGTAATGCTTATAGCTTCTGGTTCCCTGGAGGCATTTTCAAGCTCGTATTTTACTTCTTAATACATAAAAGTAGTTGTTTCACAGTCTGCGCCTGAGCATGCCCGCATGTGAGGTGTCTGTGTGGCACCGTAAACTGCAGGGAGTTGATGGCAGGGCTGCTTGCTGTGCCCGGACACCCATCACCACAGTCCCGCGGGGGCACAGCGAGGACCTGAGGAAGCCTGTTCCCAGAGACACGGGGCTCCTCTGGCGGGAGACTTTGCCCGCAGGACGCCCGTCCGCCCTCGCCGACCTTTCTTAGAACTGCGTTGTGGCCGGGACTCTCCCGCCTCACCTCCCCCTCTCTCCTCCACAGGGCCCGGTGACGCGAGTGGGTCTGAGGCTGCTCCACGCACGCCGAGTGCGCCCGGAGGCTGCTGCCCGCCTGTGTGGTAAGTGGGGTGCCAGCAGCCCCTGGCACGAGGCCGAGGCCTCATTGCTAAGAGCTGACCGGTGCCAGGCACTCCAGCCACGGGGGGCACCATGCCTACAGCAGAGCCGGCAGCATGCTGGCTGCCGAATTGTGCTGATGCCCTGCGGGCGCGAGGGAGCCCAAGGCCTTTAGCGAGCAGTTCGTGCTGGTAACTTGCACGGGGCCCTTCTCTCCAGCGGCAGGAGAGCCGGCAGGCGGCAGGCGGGGCAGGGCTGTTAGAGGCGTCGGCCCAGGGCCGGGCGGGCCTGCCCTCTAGTCCGGCTCCTGCGGGAGGAGACCTGGGGCCCTGACCCCGGGCACGGGGCGCGGGCATCTGAACGAAGGCCCCGTGGATGTTGGCTCTGTGCCCCCCCTTTGTCTGGGCTGACGGCGCTGGCCCACCCTTCCCTAGTAAGCTAGCCCTGCAGCCTCGCCTCCTCTCTCGGCTGCCAGGATGACAACGGGGGAAAATCCCAGAACGGCCCGGCTGCCGACTTGTGGGCATAAGGGAGGAAAGAGACCATATACCAAGAAAGTGACAAGAATTAGCCCCCGTGGGCTGGCAGGAGCCAGGGGAGTAGCCCTGGCCTCAAGTTTTAAGAGGGGCTTGATCAAGACCAGTGAATGTGAGACTGGGTAACATTCTTGGGAGGTGGGATTTAATATCCTGGCACCGCCCCAGGGGATGGGGTGCACCTCTTGCCGGGGTGGCTCTTGTTCACCTGGAGAAAGGGGTGCCCCTTAAAACACCGCCAGGGGGAATGCCCGAGTGGTAGAATGTGTTAACCTGGGGCGAAACAGGTGGGTGACAACAAGGCCTTGCTTGATAGCTATGACCCCAAACAAAGGCAAGAATGGAGGGCCAGGGGGCTAAGGGTGGTCATCCCAATAAAAAGTCACAATCCCTTGCTCATTCCCAGACCTGAGCCAAATTTCAGACCCAGAACCCATAACCCAGAGGTGGCCAGGGCATTGGTGGCTGGAGAACTGTTGAGCGCAAGGCCCCAGGGAGAAGGGAAAAGAGGAATCCTAGAGCCATCTCGGGGGGCTGTGGGGTTTCCAGCAAACCATTAGTTGCTTTTCCCACAGTATTGTCTCATTGAATAATCGATAGCAGTAAAGTGCTTTCAACTTTTCCTTTTCAACTATGAAATGCATCAAATATAAAGAATGCCTGGAATATATGTACAGTGAGAGAGAGTGATAGGGCAAATACGTTCGTAACAACCTGAACCAATAAAGAGCACTTAGCCGGTACCCCCAAAGTCCCCCCCTTGCCCCTCCTGTCCCCAGCAGAAACAGTAACCATTTCTCTTGACTTTTCTAAGAATCATTTCCTTGCCTTTCTTTGCAATTTTACCATCTGTGAAAGCATGGTTTTGCCTGTTTTTGAATTTTATCTAAGTGGAATTTTATTATATGTGTTATATGTGTTATTTCGAAAAAGAACTGTGGTAAAGATACACCTAACAAAATTAACCATTTTAAGTGTACAGTTCCGTGGCATTAAGTGTAGTCAAGTTATTATGCTTGACTACATCACCACCATCCATCCACGGAGCTCTTTTTGTCTTGCAGAACTGAAACTCTCTACCTACTGTACAATAATTCCTCATTTCCCCTCCCCCCAGGCCCCTAGCAACCACATTCTGCTTCTGTCTCCATGAACCTGACTGCTCTGGGCGCCTCATGTAAGTGGGATCATCCGGGATTTGCCCTTCAGTGCCTGGCTTCTTCTACTCCGCACAGTGTCCTCAAGGTTCATCGGTGTCGCAGCATGTGTCAGAGTTGCATCACTTTTCACGGCTGAATAATATTCCATCGTATACATAGACCACATTCTGGTTACCCAGAGATCCACTGAGGAACACTGGGGTTGCTTCCGCCTTTTGGCTGTTGCGACTAGTGCCGCGGTAAATATGGGTGTACAAACATCTCTTGGAGGCCCTGCTTTCAATTATTTTGGGTACACACCTGCAAGTGGAATTTCAGGATCACGTGGTAGCTCTAGTTTTACGTTTCTGAGGCACCGACGTGCTGTGTCCCACGGCAGCTGCCCTGTTTTACGTCTCCACCAGCGGTGCACAAGGGTTCCAGCTGTTCTGCATCCTTGCCAACGCTTGTTATTGCCTTTTGTATTTCATGGTAGCCATCCTGATGGGAACGAGTATCTCACTGTGGCTTTGACTTGCCTTTCCCTTGTGACTAGTGATGTTGAGCATCTTTTTGTGGGCTTATTGGCCCTTTATATATCTCCTTTGGAGAAATGTTGATTCGAGTGTTTTGCTTATTTTAAGATTGGATGGTTGTTGTTTGTTTTGTGTTGAAGCAGTTCTTTATATATTCTGGGTATTAACTCCGTATCAGATACGAGGTTTGCCAATAGCTCCCCCGTTCTCTAGGCTGCTTTTTCACTCTGTTAATTGTGTCCTTTGATGCACCGAAGCTTTAAATTTGATGGAGTCTAGTTTATCTGATTCTTCTTTTTGTGTGTGTGTCTGCGTTTTGGGTATTATATCCAAGATATCATTGCCAAATCCAATGTCAAGAAGTTATCCCCTTGTGTTTTCTTTTAAGAGTCTTATGTCTTATGTTTAGGTCTTTGATCAATTTCGAGTTAATTTTTGTGTATGGTCTGAGGTAAGGGCCCATCTTCACTGTTTTGCACGCAGATATACAGTTTCTCTAACACTGGTTGAAAGAATGTTGTTTCTCATGGAATAGTCTTGGCTCCCTTGTCAAAATCACTTGACTGTCTATGTGTGGGTGTATTTCCAGGTTCTCTCTCCTATTCTGTTAGTCTGTATGTCAGTCTTTTGGCTAGTACTGCACTGTTTGATTACTATAGCGTTTAGTAAGATTTAAAATCTAGTAAGATTTAAAATAAAGATGTGTGAGACTTCAAACTTTTTCTTCTTCAAATTATTTTGGGCCCAGTCAGTGTGGCTCAGCGGTTAAGCATTGACCTAGGATCCAGGAGATCAAGGTTTAATTCAGGGCACATACCCAGGTTGCGGCTCCATCCCCAGTGGGGGGCGTGCAGGAGGCAGCCGATAAATGACTCTCTCATCATTGATGTTTCCATCTCTCTCCCCCTCTCCCTTCCTCTCTCTGAAATCTATCATCTATCTATCTATCTATCTATCTATCTATCTATCTATCTATCTATCTATCTATCTATCTATCTATCTATCTATCATCTATCATCTATCTATCTATCATCTATCTATCATCTATCTATCATCTATCTATCATCATCTATCTATCTATCTATCTATCTATCTATCTATCTATCTATCTATCTATCTATCTATCATCATCATCTATCTATCTATGTATCTATCATCATCTATCTATATTTTTTTTAAATAAAAAAAATGCTTTGGCTATTTCAGGTCCCTTGAGATTCCACATGAATTTTAGGATGTGATCTGCTTCTTTTGGTCAAACTTAAGTTTGTGAGTTTCTCCCGGGTTGCTTATAGTGATGGTTCATTTGTTCCCATGGCCACATTTATCCAGTCTGCTGCTGTTGGACATTGGGGTCCTTTCCATTGGGGTTACTAAGAACAGGGCTGCTGTACACCTTCTTACACATCTCCTGGCACAGGTGTGCAGCAGTTTCACTAGGATATATGCCTAACTTAGTCTAAGGGACTCAGGGCTAAAGGACTGATAGTAAACTACGTGCACGTCTTAGAGATGCTTATAAATCTCTTCACAAGCCAAGACCTGTAAATGTGCTGAGAATTATCAAACACGTTAAAGGTCTTTGATGGCCGATGGTCCAGATCTTGTTACTCAAGAGTCCTTGAACTAGCTGTGTAGCATCCCTCCTGGAAATGCAGACTCAGCCCCACCCTGGACCCCCGAGCCCCAGGCCGTTACATGCACAGTCTGAGCTTAGAGGACCTTGAGAGGAAGCCACAAATCACCGGCCCCACCTCCAGGAAGGTTCTCTCAGAGCAGGGAAGCCAAACATCACTATTTTGTTTATTTGTTTATTAGTGTTGATATCAAACAGGTCAAACAATATCCTAATGACTCTCCGTCAATGTACAGGGTCCACTAGTTCACTGTTTTCCTTCAGTCCTCAGGAGAAACATCGAGGAAATTTAGTATATTTAAACCCAAACCAAGTTCTGGTTAGCAATAGTCACACTAGGAAAGTGTATTAAAAGTGAACACAATACTTCTGATTGTATGATTATTGGGAGTAAAATACTACCCTAACAGGCCTCAGCTTGCCAAAATTGTATTTTTCTCATACAAGGTCTCATTCATTAAGTGGTTGAATGTGAATAAATATTTCTATTTTTAAGATTCAGAGACACAACTAATGAACTATATTGATAATGACAGAATGTTAATATTTAGAGGATCTGTCACTTTACATTTTAAGATCGTCTTAGCATATATGCTCGTGGTAATTAAAGTTTGTGAACACATACTGTGAAATGTAGCTGTGACATTGCCAAACTAATTATCAGAAGGCTTCCTCACTGATAAGCTGTCTATCTTTAAAAGGGGAATTATGACAAAGGTTAAGCTTTTCTTAGAATCTCATTTCTCTTCAGTTAAAAAATTTGTTTTACACTTTTCAAGTCTCTTAAATTTAGCCTAAAAATATACCCCCCAGCCCTGGGTGTGTGGCTGTACTGCGGAGACGTCTGTACTTGGTGTGCTTATGTAATACGTGAAATGCATCAGGAACTGGCCAGAACTTCTGCCTAATGTCATTCTGGATCTTCACTAACACTTCAGATCCAAAGGCATCTTTTGGTCCACCAACAGTTCTCCGCAAGTAAGCAGTGGGCAAATTGGCTAAATTGTCATTTAATTGGTTAAATTATTATTCACTAAACAAGAAAATACGTATTCATGTAGCGTGGATTTTCAGAGATAAGTAGAATCCGAAGCGATGAGCGCGTCTGCCCCGTGGACGCACTGCACACACGCTGGGGCAGAGTCCCCCTCTGACCCTCAGGGCTCCGGGCCCACGGGGACACGCCTGCCGGAGCAGCCACCCCTCCCTCTGCCGGCACTGATGGGCGATGTCCCTCGGTGGCCTTGGACGGGGGCATCTTGCCAAGAATTGTTCTGCTCTCTTTAAGCATAATATTGGCCATTAACTTCGGGGCTGGTTTTCCATTTTTTAGTGGCCGTTTCTCGATCGTTGTGCCAGTGACACCTGTTACTGTCACTACCTCTCTTTTGACGTTTGGGATAAAACTTGGAAAGCAATACTTTGCTTTTATTCCAGAAAACCTTGTGTGGATGCTGACTTGTTTGAAAAAGACTGAAAAGTTTGGATGGCTTCCTTTCATTTTGTGACAGTTACGGTACAGACTGGGGATGAAGAATGAGCGGAGTACTTGCTGGATGAAGCCTAATTTTCGGATATTCATCACGCTCCGTCCCATCCGCACTTCTCTTCCCACTGCTCTTGGGAAAGCATCATCTTCCAGCCTCCCTGTCCCAGGGCTCAGACCCACATTTCGAGTTTGCACCGGTGTCTTGGGCATTGCGATGCGTATGGCGTTGTTCTGAGCGGTAGCATGCGTGTTGTTATTTCATGACTGCTTTACGCTGCATCAATAAACCATCTTGAGCCACGAATCCACTTTCCTGAAATGGAGCTAAAATGCAGCACATTGTGAAAAGATAAAAAGGCCTGTGTGACCGAGGAAGCAGGATCGCGTGAGTCACTGGGGAGCAGGCCAGCCTGGAGGTGTCGGATCCTACTGACGGCATGCGCTCCCTCCAAAACGCTCAGTGCAGCTTGTAGCTCACATGCAACCTCTAAACCCATTGTGTTTTTAGTACTTTAATGGCATTTCTTTGAAAATCATAGTTCTCTTATATTGAAAATTTCCGACACGTATATGCGCAAAATTGGATTATAGCTTTTCCTCTGCACACAGCTGCCTACAGGCTGCCTGATAGGCTGCTAGGGACGGCCTGTGGCCTGCGAGCCCCTCTCTCTGTGGCTTGCGCCTTCCCCACCCCAGAGAGTTTATGAATATCTGCCTGCATTTAAAAAAATACATATTTTTATTGATTTGAGAGAGAGAGAGGGAGAGGGATAGAGAGATTTCTGAAACATCAATGTTGGAAACATTGATGGGCTGCCTCCGGCACGCCCCCTCCTGGGGACTGAGCCCACAACCCAGGCATGTGCCCTGACCAGGAATAGAACCGGTGACCTCTTGGTTCATGGCTCAGCACTCAACCACTAGGCCACACTGGCCAGGCTGCCTTCATTTTTTTAAAGTATTTTTTTATAGTTTCATATTTTACATTTAATTCTTTAATTCTCTGGACCGCATTTTGGCATGTGAAAAGATATGAGAATCTCCCCAGTCTTCCCTCAAAGTTAACTCATTTATTATTTATTTATTATGATAGTATTAGTTATTGAATAAATTTTATTTCCTCCATTTATTTCCAATGCCACATCTGTCACATATAAGGACTCTCTTATGTACCTTACGCATAATTCAGGGCCATTCATTGCAGCCCTGCATGTGGATCCTTCCTGACTTTCTGTTCCACTCATTGATCCCTCGCATTGCCCTTGCACCCGCCGTATACGACTTTCTTATACGTTTTAATATTTGGTAGTGCAAGATCCACTTAATTTCTTTCCCATTGAGAAAAAATGAATGGCAGGTTTTATTCTTTCCCAAGGGACGTGTGCCTGACCTCGTGGTTTCTTGGTTTTAGTTTTTAATTAGTTTTGGAATTAGTGAGAAGGAAACACTCTATAAATATGAGATAGTTTTCTTCTTGTCGTTTTATTATTACTATTAACAGGCAATTCTAACAAAATAAAAAGCATTACCTCCTTTTTGACACCTCAGGCTCTGATGGAGCTAGAAATGAGAAACATTTTATAAGAACCCCTTCCTACTGTGACTAAGTTTTCCACATCCACGATGCTGAGAATGATGAACTGATGTGGAGATGATCAGTTAATGCGTTGGGCCAAATCGTGTCTCCAGTGGACCGTGGAAATTCTGCGACCATACACGGACCAAAACAGTGATGACTCAGACTGCATCTCGGATGCTAAAATTGCCAATTGAAAAGTAAAAAAGCCAATCAGCCAATCAGTTTCTTTGTCTCTGTGATGCTAAGCAGTCGATTTCTCATGCCCTCCCCTCGTCCTCGCTGAACGAAGTAACTCAGCAACTCAGTGTGGGCCCAGGGAGGCACAACTTTAAAGTAGCACCTTATTACACACACACACGCACACACACACGCACGCACGCCGATGGCCTTAGGAAGAAAGCGTGTGCAGACTCTAGACGGGTGTCAGAGCAAACATCTCAGAGAGCCAGATGGTTCACGGCGCGTCTTGCGAAGTGGTTGGAAGCGAAGGGCCCATCGGCGGCCTTGTATTGTTAGTAGTTAAATATGATCTGGCTTCTGTAATCAGAATTCATGAAATGTAAAGAGTGGATACTGTGGTTTGTATTTGTTGGGCCAAGTTAGCTTTCTCTGTGGACTTCAAGAGATTTTTTTTTTTTACTGTTGTTTTATGATATTTGTAATTAGCCCCTGTGAAGACAGGTTCTTTGCAATTCCAAAGCAATGCATTGCGACCCTCATTACAAGTATCCATGACCCCCAGTGCCTAGCTGTGAACAGCGATAGTTACCGGCCTCATTAGGAGACTAGCAGATGGCTCATAAGGTCCTCGCTGGCGTTTAAATCCACTTGCAGCTTGCATTGCACAAATGCTTATCTTTAAACAGAGTAAAATATGTCAGAATGGCCTGCGTTCTGTTTTCATTAGTATTAATGCATTCTGGTTCTAACAAGAAAAATTTCTTTGATTGTGCTTTGTTTGTTTGCGTGCTTAAAGTGATTCTCAGAATTTTTTTTCTGGCTTCTTACTTTGTAAGAGAACAGGCTTTTGTCAACTTCTTACTTTTATCTTTTATTCATTCTACATATATTTGCTGAGTTCCAGGCTAAAATAGGACACGCAACAATGAGTACAATATAGTAGATGCTCAATAAGTACTTGCTGAAAGAATTAAAGTTAATAGTTTTATTTAATTTAATTTATTTATTTCTATTTTTAAATTTTAAAAAATATATCTATTGATTTCAGAGAGAGGAAAGGAGAGGGAGAGAGAGAGAGAGATAGAAACATCAATGATGAGAGAGTCATTGATCGAGCCCACAACCCGGGCGTGTGCCCCGACCGGAAATCGAACCCCGATCGCCTGCATCCTAAGTTGACGCTCAACAGCTGAGCCACGCCCGGCTGTGTGGTTTTATTTTATATAATGATGCTCTCCAACTAAATAGTACACGAACACTATTTCCTAGACATAGAACCATATTACTTTTGTCTATAAACACTTCCTTTAAACTACAAAATGTTAGAAATTATAGAAAGTGCTTTGTGTTAAAGACTTTCCATAGTCCAACATGTTATTTTTTTCAGTGGTAAGAGTTACCCCTATGAAATAACAGTGAACATTAAGTACTTACTATGTGTCAGCACTGAGTCCTTCACAACCCTGCTGCCAGAAGTCACAGCAGAAGTCACTCTGGCCCAGCCTCCAGCCCTCAGCACTGCCCTGTACCCCGTTTCCAGATGTTCTAGCAGCTGCCCAGGGGTGCGCTCCGGCTGACACAAGTATCTGAGATAGACACATAGTTGGAAAAACTCAGTAATGGCTAGTGAGTAGTCATGTTAACCTCAAGGATAAATAAATAAAAGGACTCATAGGGTTAAGTGAAGGACACTGTGGTCAGAGGCGGCGTGAAGGAAAGTAGAGCTCTCTGTGCCGACTGCACCCCTCCTCCAGAGTCCAGAGCCTGAGTGTGCTCACACCAACAGGGAGCCCCCATGCCACCAGCTCCGGCCCCTCTCCTCTGCCGAAGAAACCACGCTCAGCACAGTGTTTTTATGAGTAACAACTCATTCTTCCCATTCATTATCCATTGATTTTCAAGCGTTTATTGGCCTCCCACCCTGTCCCAGGCATCATGGGGGGCGGTGCTGAGGGTACAGCAGCAAACAAGGTGCAGTTCCTGGCCTCAAGCAGCTCAAGAGCCGGTGGGAGAGGCAGACCCGTGAACCAGATGCACAGCAATGAGATCTAGGAGGGGAAACCAGGGGAGGCTTCACGGAGGAAGAGGCATCTGCCCTCTTTATCTTCCCGGGAAGCCTGTATCCTCTGATGCAAGGCGCTCCATCTGATCAGAAGGGGGACTGGCCGGCCCGTGACAGTTGGAAGGGAGTCAGAACGGGAAGGAAGGGTGTCCCAGGAGGTATTTTTACAGCGGAGCAGCGCCCCCACCCCGGGCGCTCCCACCTCCTCCAGGACTAGAGTGAACTGTGGCGTGGGGCCCGCAGGCCTCTTCCTGTGCGCCGGGGCCTCGCCCTCCACCAGCCTAAACCATCTCGCTGCTGTCCCTGGGTCTCGGCTCTCCTCTCACCCTTTGCCTTCCTCTCTGGTTCTCACTCGCTTCTTCCCAGGGGAGGGTCCTGCCTTCTATTTCGGGGTCAGGGCCTCGGGCCTTGTGGGCCCCAGTCTGTTGTGCTGGGCTTAGCTGCTGGGACAGGGACAGCCCTGCAAGGGAATGCGAGGAGGTCTTTTCTCTTAGTCACCTGTCCCAGCCTGGCTCCCTTCTGGGGGTGGAGTTGGGGGGGTCAGAAATACAAGTGTGTCTAGGCAGCCAGACCATCAAGCAATTACGCTGCTCCAAGGGGGAAAGGCCGCACTCAAAGCCCAATTGTGCTGGCGGCTCTTGGAGAAATGAGTGGCTATTTTCGACTAAGCGCCACTTCTTAAAATAGGAACGAATGCTCACTTGCCAGGAATCAGAGAGAGGCCTCAGATTCGCTGCTAGGTATGCGCTGTGGCCTGGCAGCAAAGCCGTGAGTGGGCAAGGATGGGGGAGGGTGCTCAGGGCACTAACGACCTGGGTCGGAGTGAAAACAAGAATAAAAGGCTCTGTATTCCATTTCCACTCCCTGAAACACACTGCCCTGCGGTGGAGGGGGGCGGGCATAATTGATGAGATTACCAGCCACCGTGGGCCTACAGAGGGCCACTCAGATTGATGAATCTTTTTCCATTTGTAGTGCACTTTTCACGTACGCCAGGAAACATTAGAAGTTCATAAAAGATAACTTGGCTTAATCGTGACTGATCTCACACCTGAAAAGGAGTTCGTGGTACCGCAGGCTTGCCAGCCATCTGCGCCCGCTGGGACAGCCCCATTTTTCACTACCTGCCATCCCAGGTGCCTGGGCCGACCCGATAAACTCTCGGGTTGGGTATTGGCTTTTATTAGGAGCAGCGTGGTCTTGGGGCACCAAGTCCCATCTGATTCTAGAACTACTCTGGAAGGAATAGACATTGTAAATATGATGCTGAATTTGTCAGCTGATGAGCATTTATTATATCCAGCAACACTGAATGATTGGTCTTTCAAGCTTAAATTTCAGTCCTCAAGTTGTGGCTTCCACAGAGTGGACCGCACAGTAGCTGAGTCCTTGCGAGCTCATGGCTCCTCCTGCTCCAGCCAACTGCGCTGAATTTTTGTTGTTCAAAGGCAAACCGGGTACAAAGCCCTCTATGCTACACATCTGGGGGGAAACGGGTTTCCAGTCTTTTAATAAATAATTCTAGTTAGTCTCCCCCCTCCCCCAAGACACACACACAGGAGTCAATAGGAGGCGCAGTGAGGAGGCAGCTGCCACCTGGCCGTGTGGAAGGCAGATCTGACCAAGCTCACCTGAGTGCGGCCGGGAGATCGGGGCTCACCAAACCCTCTGCCCACAGGGACTCTGTGCGAGCTGGAAACGAGCCCTTATGAACCGTAAATCACCGAGATTCCGGAATCTGTTTCTCCCCTGGGAGTATCATCACCTACAGGCAGGAGCAGACTGCTGATCTTTCTCTAAAGCAAAGACAAAGCCATAAATCAGTCAGCATTCGTTGTGCCCCTAAGGGGACCTAGTAGTGGACGCCTTTCCTGGGGAGCACTTTCCCCTTGGGAGACAACGATGCAGCAGTCACTGTTCCTGGGGGTGTCTGACGATACCCCAAACTCGGAAGGCTGGTGACAATCCGATTCAGGAATATCTGTCACCACCACCCGCTCCTGCAGAGGAAGCTCTGATGCCAGAAACGCAAATTAGCTTTTGATGTTTAACATCATTTAATCTTATCTATTGACAGTAAAACCTCGGTGGCTCTCTTAGTTGTAAGTGTGCGTTACGGTACATTTTGTACCTGCTGGCCAATGAGTAACTCTTGAAACACATCCTTTGAAGTAATTTCAGACGCCTTGTTTTCTCCCCAGATTAGGCTGCCGTCCAACTCTACTGCTCCCATCGCAAAACGTCCAAAGCTCCCTATCCCTGCACCTCACCCCAGGGGCTCAATTTAAGAACTAACTCTGATTTTGGGGTGTAGGGTAAGGGGTGGAGAGGGCAGAGCAGAGAAAGCCAATCATCTTGGAGAGTTCGGAGAGGCTCACTTGTGAAATTCTTTTGCTTGGCCTGGCTGGTGTTGCTCAGTGGTTGAGCATCGACCCATGAACCAGAAGGTCAGGGTTCGATTCCTGGTCAGGGCACATGTCCGGGTTGCGGGCTCGATCCCCAGTCAGGGGCGTGCAGGAGGCAGCTGATCAATGACTCATCATTGATGTTTCTCTCTCTGTCTCTCTCCCTTCCTCTCTCTGAAATCCATAAAAACGTATTTTAAAAAAATTAAAACAAAATCTTTTGAGTGGTGTGCCCGATGCAGCTGACCCTCACTCAGAGAGAAGGAGCCCTTTGCATGGTGCTGGTGTCCTCACCGGGGAACCTTAAGTAAAGAAAAGCGAAACTTGGTCGGGGAAGGAAAGCAGGGCGAAGAGAGTGGTTAGGACACTCAGTCTCTCAAGTGCAAAGAAATCCCAGCAAGCTGTGAAGTTGGAGCGTGCGTGGAGCTTTTTACTTTCCCTCGACGTGTGGTTAGGCTTCCCAGCTCTGGTAGTTAACATTTACACACCAGCTGGAGCAGCAACACATTTTACATTCATTTGCAAATTTCTTTTCAATCTCATATATCTCCAGCAAAGGGAGTAAACGCATACTAAATAACACAAGATAGCTCTTGGAAACCAGAATATTATATTTCTACCCGGGACATAAGAGAAGAGGGAGCAAAGAAGACTCAAGGTTTGCTCAGCGTGTGGTGTGGCGGGTGCTCGTGGCTGAGAGACACACGCCATCACTCACTTCTCGCTGCAGCCTGAAGATAGAAATGATTCCCTTTTCCACAGGAGGAGCTGAGGGTCGAGAGAGAGAGGGAACGGCCTGCGTTCAGCCGGCTGCTCCCACTCGGCAGGGGTGGAGCTCGCACAGGAATGCTGGTGTCTCACTCCAGAGGGAGCTTGCGTGGCCCCTCTGCTAGGCCAGCCACGGGAAGACGCCACGCCACAGCTGTGTCTTCAGGTCACACCTGGTCCCCCTGGCTCTCCGAAAGAGTGGGGGCATGCTCTTTCAATGGGGGCGCCATTGCCCGCAAGGCAGCAGAAACCGGTTCTTGGGAAGGAGTAGACGTCTTCTCTTGCTATGAAGCACGAATATACACACAGTGCAGAAGCGGAGATCTCCAGCACACCCGAGCTATGGAATTCATGGAGGAGGCGACTAGAAAAAATGTCTAAAAAGATTCCTTTCAGGGGCGATAGTGATACAAAGGTCGAGAACACCAGGCCGGGGGAAGAGTGGAGGCCCGAGGGACATGGGTGGCTGTCCGGAGAGTTGTTGGGCCTGCCACTGCTGGCCTGGTGGTCTGGGGCCACCACGGGGGTGATCCGGAGCCCTGGCTCCCCCTGCTCCTCCTCACCCTTTCTGACTCGAAGTCCACACAAGGCACAGCCCACAGCCAGTGATCAGAGTCTGCTGCTGGATTCAGCCTGACCTGCTCTCCACCTCCTTGGGAACTTCACTGGCGGGTTTTCTCTCACACAGCAGTGGCAAAAAGGCTTCAAGGAAATGAACATAACTCCCTTCCTTCAGCATCCCGGGGACACCTGAAGTGGGAATGCTCTCCAGTGAAGATCCGACGACCTCGCGTCTATCCCATTCCCGGAGCCCCAGGGCGGCATCGGTCAGGGCCACGTGCTCAGCTCTCTGGCTGCTCTGCTGTAACTGGCACCAGGGATGGGGTCAGTGGAAGGTTTTTCAGAAGATGAAACTAATCTGTAGGTCTCCCTAAGATTCCTCCACCAAAGTGGGATTGAAGCTTTCCTCCTGGGAGCTCAGGGCTGTCCCCTCTCCTACGGGGGCTGTGGAAGTGGCTGCAATGGCTGATTCTTTGGACAGAGCAGAACGTAAGGCAGGCTCCTCTGGATTATGGTCTTGCTCAGTTGTCATTTGAAAAATGACATCCGTTTATTAAGTTCTTAGGTTCCACATATAAGTGAGATCATGTGATGTTTGTCCTTCTCTATCTGGCTTATTTCACTTAGCATGATACTCCCCAGGGAAGAACTTATGTGCATATATGCACAACCCGAGGACACGGACAATGGCGTGGAGAGGGACTGGGGAGGGGGGTGGGGCGGGGTGGAATGGGTCATTGGGGAGAAAAGGGGACATCTGTAATATTTGGAACAACAACAAATTGCAATGAAAAATTAAATAAAATTCAGTGAGAGGACTGAGAAAAAAAAAGAAAAATGACGTCTGCTGTAGTCCTAGGGACAATAAAAATAATAATAAAACATGGGAGCCAGGGAGCAGGCTCCGGCGTCTGTGCCTCTCGGCACCGTGACGGGCGCCGCGTGTTTTCAGCCGCGGGCCTTTCTCTTGAGGGAGGGAAGGCCCGTCGCAGGTTTTAATGTGAGATAAAGGAAGGGCTCTGTTAATGGGGCAGGAAAGCTACACATTTAGGTCACTCGCTCGCACACTTGAAAAAAAATGTCTCCAGTGACCGTAAATAATTGGATTTCTTACGGGGCCGCACGCCTCAGACACCTCCCCTTTATCTGGGGCCCGCTACCTGGGGCGGGGGAGCGGGGGGGACGCTGCACGGAGGCGGAGGCGGCTGTTACCGCGGTGTCCTTTACCTTGGCCAGCGGTCACCGCCAGGCGGGGCCCCTGAGGTCGAGGCAGGACAGGGAGCTCACACAGCCACGCGGGGGGGCTGCTGGCCGGGGCATGTCACAGTGTGGCAGCAAACACAGATCTGTTCAGGGGCAGAGCCCAAGGTGACAGCGCTTTCCCGGGGGCGTCTGTTTCTTTAGAGTCAAGCTCTTCTTAAAAACTTACTGTTTCACTATTGTCTTCCTCTGTGCCAACTCCAAATCTGAAACAGAAGTCTCCGCGTTTTATTGTGGGAAATATGCGTAACATAAAGCGTACCGTTTTCACCGTTTTTAAGTGTTTGGTTTGGTGGCATTAAGTGCACTCACATTGCTGGGCGATGGTCACCACCATCCACCTCTAGGACTGCTTCACCGTCCCCAGCTAGAGCTCTGTCCCCATTGACCACCAGCTCCCCTTCCTCCCACAGCCCACAGCCTCCTGGCCCCCAGCAACCACTCTTCTACTTCCTCTCTCCATAAACGTGGCCAGTAGGTACCTCGCACACGTGGAATAATACAGTATTTGTCCTTTGGTATGTGGCTTCTTTCACTTAGCAGAATGTCTCTAAGATTTGTCCAGGTTGTAGCATGCACAAGAGCTTCATTCCTTTTCAAGGGTTAATAATATCCCGTAATATGCGTATACCACCTGGCGCCTGTCCATTCATCTCCTGATGGACATTTGGGTTGTTTCTGCCTTTTGGATGCTGAGAACAATGCTGCTTTGCACACTGGTGTTCAAAGGCCCTGCTTTCAGTTCCTTGGAAATGTACCCAGAATTGCTGGATCACATGGTAATTCTATGTTTAGTTTTTTGAGGAACCACCACACTGTCCCCCTCCCCATTTTTTATACCATAAACCAATGTGGCTTTATTATTGGGCGTTACATGAAAATATTTTAGGACAGTAAATGATTTTGTCGACTAAATATTTTGAAATAAGTTATAGTTCCCACAGTGGCACTGACTGCCATGTGTAGTATCCAAACAATGGGTATCTGGACAGTCAGAGAGCAGGCGGGAGGTACCCAGAGAGCGTTGCTTCCCGTGAGATGCCCTATCTCAGCCACATCAAGCATGCCGTCTTCAGTGTTAAGCCAAAGATGCCACTAACCCAGAGTAGCCGCTCTCCACTTGGGACCTGGACCAGCTGTCACGTAAGAAACCCTGTGAGGCCCGGCCGGGCGTGGCTCAGCAGTTGAGCATCCACCTAGGATCCAGGCGATCAGGGTTCGATTCCCCGTCAGGGCACATGCCCGGGTTGTGGGCTGCAGCCGATCAATGACTCTCTCATCATTGATGTTTCTATCTCTTCTTCTCCCTCTCCCTTCCTTCTCTCTGAAATCAATAAAGATATATTTAAAAAAAAAAAAAAAAGAAACCCTGTGAGTTCTGAATTCAGTTCATCACCGCCCACGGTGGTGGTACAGGGAGACCCGGGAGACCTGGGTGCTAATCTTGATGTCACAAATTAGTGTACGACCTTGAGTGTCCTTGAGCCTCTGCGATTGAACAGTTATTTTGATACTATGCTGCTGTAAAACACTGATGACTCCTAATCCTGGCTTCCTGAACGAATCCAGTGAGTTTTTTAAAAAGAATTTTTAAAAAATATGTTTTTATTGATTTTTAGAGAGGAAGGGAGAGGGAGAGAGAGAAACATTGATGAGAGAGAATCATTGATCAGCTGCCTCCTGTATGCCCCCTACTGGAGATTGAACCCAAAACCTGGGCATGTGCCCTGACCTGGAATTCTCCGTGCATGGGATGACTCGTAACCAACTGAGCCACACCAGCCAGGCCAATCCAGTGATATTTATTTATTTATTTATTTTATTTTATTTTTTTCAATCCAGTGATTTTTTAAAACTTGTAATAAGTCCCTGGTGACTAGCTGCCTCCCTCTCGGGCAGGGAGGATTTCTAGTTGCACTGAAGTTTCAGCGGGTCCGGGGTTCTTGTGCTTTGCCCCCTTGCCCAGCACTTATGAGATTCCTGGTCTCACTTCTCGGCATGATGAGGTCTGAGAAGCACCCTCGGGAAAGAAAAGACGTGGGGACCTCCCATAGGCAGGGCAGATCCAGTGGGTGTAAAATGAGTCTGTAGACTAAATATTTAATATAATTGACTGTACAAAGATACCAATTTCCCCGCAGTTAAAATGAAATAAAGTGCAGAAAACAAGATTTTACATCGGCAAAGAGTCATAGGTTATGTTCCCCTCAAAGGCTACTGTGACATAAATGTGATTTTCCAGGTTTTTATGAAAAAGTGATTTAAATATCTTGTTTTGGTTGTTGCTTAATGTTACACGATGTGTAGTATAAACCTCAAATTTCTGCAACGATTAAGAAAACCACCCAATGTCTGTGTCGCAGCATTAGGGAGATAATGATTTGATAAATAATAAAACTCCGGCATTACCACCATTAAGGGGGTAGAGTGTTGCGCTAAAATTTAAAATACAATGAAGCCTGTAATACAGATGTGTATGATTTAAAGACTAATGTCACAAAGAATCATCACCCAAATGAAAAAAATAGAACATTTCTAAGCCCGTGGAAGCCCGTGTGCCCTTCCTCCAGCGCATCCGACTCTGCCCCTGGAGCAGTGCTCTGTGACCCTGGCTACCCACCGGGGCTTTTGAGCCACACTGACGCCAGGCCCGGTTACACGTTAGAATGGGGGAGTCGGGATGGGACGGGATAGGGTAGGACTGGATAGGGTAGGATAGGATGTATATGTGATCAGTTTGGGTTCTAATATACAGCACATAGTGAAGGGTAAAAGCCACTGTACTAAAGGGTTCTTTCCAAATTTTTATCTTTAACCTAAAGATCTTGTTAAAATGTAGCCCTTAAAGGACGTGTGCATCCTTCGTTAGATTTATTCTCTGGTATTATATACATATGTATATGTATTTTTTTTTACCACTTTAAATAGCTTCTTCACTGATTGTTGCCAATGCATTAAAATAGCTTGGCCCTTGTAGGGTGGTGTTCCCCAGCAGACTTGCTGTTGGCCCTCTCCAGACATTAATTCTTAATCCGCCTAGTTGTCTCCCTCTCTCTTTCTCTGTCACTAATCTTACACACTAAAGACCCAACTTTTGGCTCTGTCGATTCTCTCTTTTGCAACTACGTTTTCTATTTCATACATTTCTGCTTTTATATTTATTATTTTACTCCTTCTACTTTGTGGTACTTACTCAGCTTTTTTTCCCTACTTCACAAATTGGGGGCTTAGGTCATCAAATGGAGACTTCCTTCTAGGCTACTGTGAGCATTTGAGGCCATAAATTTCTCTCTCAATACCACTGTATCGCATATATTTTAATACATACCAGTCAATGAGTGTTCTACTCTAAATATTTTATAACTTCCATTATGGTCTCTTCTTTGAAATTGTTTAGAAGTATGTTTGTACCTCCAAATGTATGAGGATTTTCTACGTTCTGGTTATTGATTTCCAATGTAATTGCCTAGTGGTGTAAGAATATGTTCTGAACGATACCAACCCGGTGGAGTTTATTAAGGTTTCCTTCAAGCCTATCACGCGGTCAGCTATTTAAGTGGGTAGATGTATCCTTGATAAGAATATGTGTCCAGAGGGAGAGAGAGAGGGAGAGAGGGAGAGAGACACTGCTTGTGTATTGTGCTGTTGAAAATTTTCACGTTATTGCTGATCCCACTGGAGGTCAATCGGTTGAGCTGCACCTTCGGACCCCAGCCTTGTCTCTTAACTTAGCTTTCATGTTTTCCAGCTCTTGGCCTGTTTGTTCTGTATTCTGGGTTTTTCTCTGGGTCTGTCTTCTGGATATGAAGATATCCAGATATGTCTTCTCTTCTGTTTAACTTTCCATGGAGTTTGTAGTTTCAACAATCAACTTTTATTTCTAGAAGTTCTAGAGAGTTCTTATCCAAGATCATTGCTGTACCATTTAACATTCTCACCAGCAGTGTTCAGTACTCCACGTTCCCACCAGCATCTGGCATGGTCCTACTCTTATTTTTTGTTATTCTAGTGCATGTGTTGTGGTATCTCATTGAGGTTTTCACTTACATCTCCCCGAACACTAATGATATTAAGCATCTCTTCAGGTAATTTTTGGCCATTTCTATCTATCTTGTGAATGTAAAACACTTCCACCTATATGAAAAAATTATTTTATAGCTTTTTTCTTTCTCAAAACAGTTTTGTCTCTTCTACATCTTTTTATTTCCATATACACTTTTACATCAGCTAATCAGTTTCTACAAAAGAAGAGTCTGGGATTTTTATTGGTATTGTGTTTAAAGATCAATTTGGAGAGAATTAACACCTTAACAGTATCCAACCCACAATCAATGTCTATCTCTCCATTTATTAAGGTCCCTATTTTTTCTCAATAGTGTTTTATAGATTTATGATATGTGTAAGATATATCTAATATATATCTTCTTAAATTTATCCCTCAGTCTTTCATGCTTTGTGCTATCGTAAATAGTATTTTAAATTTTCATTTCAGTTCTTTATTGTAGTACAGAAATATAATTGCTTTTCATATATTGACATTTCCTGTGACCTTGATACATACCGTAGCTTTTTAAGAAATTTCTTAGTATATGATTATGTTACCTGCAAATAAAGACTTTCCACTACCAATCTATATGTTTCTTTTTTTATTCTTGTCTTATTGCACTGGACAGAACATTCAAAAGAATGTTAAATAGAAATGGTAAGAAAGGACATCTGAGATTGTATGTCTTTTTCTGGTGCCTTCAGTCTTTCACCATTAAGTATGTGAGTGGTAATGATTCTGCAGATGCTGGGCCAAATAAACAGAAAACTCATCCCAGGAATTCAGTATAGCTGAACTAGCCATTGATAAGAGGATTTTACTGAGGTTTCTTCATAGTTGTGCATATTGATGCTCACATTAATAGTGTCCAAAGGACTCACTTCAGAGTAAGGGTTATGTGATTCTTATCCAGTTTTTTTCATAAACCTCATTAGGTCTTACGTTATAGAACGACTCTAATTCCCTGTTCTATGCAGACCTCTGGGCTGCAAGGATCCTGGCTGAACATCACGGTGAAAATCCTGATGTTTACAGCAGGCAAAGCTGGTGAACAGCACCAGTTACAAACTTATTCAGCCTTGGCCTGTCCCAGTTTGGTCTATAAGGGGTATGTATTTACTTTGCTTTTAGTTTTCTCTTCTCAGGGATAATTATTCATTTAATAGTGGGTTTCTGGTGTGACTAGCTACCAGGAGAGAGAACTATCTTTGCAGCTCATGTATTTTCATGGACTTGCCTTCCTCATAACACATTTCAGACCAAATCCAGGTTTTCAAAGAAAATTTTTAGTGTTGATAGAACTTATAGAAATTTTGTATACACATTTTCCTAATTAAAATAAAAAGCAACAACATTTTAAGATGCACAACTTTTCCAATTACCCTTCATTCATTGTGGAAATTAGATCGAATTTGGTCTTTAGCCAGAATATATGTAAAATGTGTCCAGTGGATGCAATATCATTTCCCTTTATTGTGGTTATACATCTTGGTTAGAGAAAATAACTGGATTTATTGAGTGTTACACAGAGGAGAAAATTGGTAAATTATTGCTTGCCAGGGCTCTTCCTTCACACCCTTTCTGGAGGAAAATTGTCAACTCGGAATTTCTCTTATGGGTCTCAGAGGCCAGTAACTTATTGAATACAGAAAATGTCTTGTTTTAAACTTATATGCATGTGAAAAATCACCTCTTAACAGTCTCCAGTGGGATATAATGTACAGCTTTGCAACAGCTGCAGGTAGATTGAACTATATTTATAGAGATGCACAGATATATATCCTTGGGCTTCTCCACACGCCTTCAAGAATTTTCCTTCTGAGGCCTGTTCCCAAGGCTTTTTGTTTAAATGAGAGGAAAGATGAGTATTTGGCCTTCACTGACAGTCCCCATTATTTATGGGTTTCAGTCTAAAACTTAGTCTAAAAAGCTGTACTCGCTTCGACAGCAAGTAGACTAAAATTGAGTCTACAAAGCAAACCATGGCTTCTCACCTGAGCCTTAGAAAAAGCTCGAGGCATTGAATATTGCTAAGGTTTTGGAGGCTGAGAATCTGTATTTGTAGATTATGGCCTCAAACAGGTAAACCAAGAATTTGGTTTTACCTTCATAGTGTTGACCTACCTGGTGCTACAGATACTCGATGGGATTCTACTGTCTACGGTGATGAAATAAAGATTCAAGGTTTGTTTAGGGCGCACCGCAAAGAGGGGCCCAGGTAAATCTTTGCTGTGTTTTTGATTTGCAACCGTGAAGCTCTGCAGCGAAGCCACACGATCAGGCGCTCATTTATGTAAAAACGTGCCGCAGGCAGGGACTAATCCCTCTCTGATGTCACCCTTTCTTACAATATTAATGTTAGGAAATGTAGTTACATGTGGCTTTATATCGGCTTCTGACTCAGCCTTTTTGTCCACAAGCAAATATAAAGGATTTCGGGTCTGTGATGGAATTTTAGCAACCCTGGAAACTTTCTAGTAACAAGAATACGGATTCGAAAGCGCCCAGCCTTCCTGTCTGTGCTCAGATGTTTTTTGAAGAGTCCTTCTTGAACATCCTAGATGGTTTCCAAGTGCCCCTGGGCGTACGGCAGATGCTAGTGGGAAACACAGGCTCCTGCGCTCCTTTTATGATGGAAAAAGGAACATTCAGACTTCTCGTCAAGGGGAACCTGCCAAGCGCAGGTGCCGCAGGGATGAGCTCGGTCAGCTTCGCGCGCACGGACCCCGCTTGCCCGCAGACACACAGGATGAAGGGCAACAGTCAGGCTGAGGCCGCGATCAGTGTTTCCTTAGCAAAGTGGGCGTCCTGGGAGAGTGGACGTTAGCCTGTGCCGCAGCAAGAGCGAGTTTCTAGCCCGCGGCTCCGCGGGAGAACAGGTCACAGAGCCGCAGAAGCGGGGAGGGCGGCCTCCGGGAGGCGCAGCGGGCGCTGGGCGAGACAGAGCGCACGGCAGGGCCGCCAGGCAGGGCCTGTCCCCGTCGAGCAGCGGCTTCAAATCCTCCCGGCCTCCGAGGGGAATTGTCCTGCTATTGACGCCTGTGGGGAGCCAGGGCTCGGGGAGGGACTTCCCTCCTTGGACTCCGCGCTGGGTGCGAGCATGGCACAGGGAGGCAGGAGCAGCTCGCCTTCCCGGTGACCCTGACGCCCGCTCTGTTGGATGGGGCGCCGGCACCTGCTGCAGCAAAGGCGCAGAAAGCTTGGAGCCTCCGACAGGGAGCCGTCGTCCAGCCAGGTCCCGTCCGGGCAGGTGCTGGGCGGGCAGGTGACTCTCCTCCACATGCTCGTCCCTCAGGGATTCGGGCTGACAGGGGCTTCACCGTCTTCGATCCAGGACTTCGAAGGTCACTACAGACCCACCATCCTAGCGACAGGAACAGTGGGGTAACACATCCAGGGGTAGAGGTTTTCTCTTAGGCAAGTGAGAAGAAAATTGAGCTCATTACTTCTGGTCTCATTTCTTTAGCAAGAGCCGAGCCACTTGGGCACACCAGACTGAGGAGGGCTTTAAAAAAAGCAGTCCCCCGCTTGCACAGCCCTTTGAGAAGGTCTCAAATGTCTACATGACATTGCAGATCCGTGCATGGAAGGTTGCTGTGGAATGTGGATGAAAACCACGCAGGGTCTGGGATGTTATCTTACACAGGTACACACCTCTCTCCCTCTCTCCCTCCCTCTCTCTCTCCCTTTCTCCCTCCCTCTCTCTCTCTCAACACTAGGCCTCTGGATCAGAGGGGAAAACTATTTATTCACAGGACATTCCAGCTCCAGTTCTTAGGAGATGTATTCTAAAGTGTCTAAGGGTTAAAATGTCATGATGCTGCAATAAGTTTTTTTGGTAACAGCTTTATGAGCTATAACTCATCCATTTAAAATGTACAATTCAATGTGTTTTTTTGGTATATTTACCAAGTTGTGCAACCATCAAGACAGTCCCTTTTAGGACATTTTTATCACCTCCTAAGAAAGCCCCTACCCTTCAGCTATCACACCCCAATCCCTGGATCCCCTCTAGCCCTAGGCAACCACTAACCTACGTTATGTCCCCTAGAGACTCCCCTGTTCTGGGCATTTCATATGAATAGGATCAAACTACAGATGTTCTTTTTGTGCTTTCCTGCTTTAACTCAGTGTAATGTTTTTAAGGTTCATCCATGTTGTAGCATGTATCAGTACATGATTTTTTTTATTGCCAAATAATATTCCATTGTAGGACTATCACATTTTGTCACTCCATTTATCCACTGATGGACACTTGGGTAGTTTCCATCTCTTGACTATCCTGAACGACGCTGCAATGAGCATTCTCATACAAATTTATGGGTGAACACGTTTCTATTTCTCCTAGGAGCAGCATAGCACTGGGGTGTTTTTATCAGGAAAGGGTGCAGGATTTTTCAAAAGCTCTTTCTGCCTCTACTGAGATGAGCTCGTAGTGTTTTTCCTTTAGTCTATTGGTAAGGCGTGTTACACTGATCGATTTTCAGATGTTAAGCCAACCTTGATTTCCTGGGATAAAACCCACTTGGTCATAATTTATAACCCTTTTTATATGTTGCTGAATTAGTCTGCTAGTATTTTATTGATGCTTTTCATATCTGTATTCACAGGGGATATTAGTCTGAAGTTTTCTCTTTTTGTCTGGTTTTGGTATTAGGTACTTATGGCCTCATTGAGTGAGTTGAGCAATATGCCCTCTTCTTCTGTTTTCGGGAGTGTTTCAAAAGACACTGACAAGAACGCTCTTACAGCATTAGTCAGCCCAACCTGGAATAAGCAAGGCGCCCCCGCACGACCGCGTGGCCGGGTAACGTGCGGCCCTGGCATGTGACGGGGGCCCCGCGATGGGCATGGACGACTGCCGTTCCCCACGACCGCGGAGCCTCACAGACGCTGCTGAGGGGAGGAAGCCAAAAGAAGAAGATACGTCGTCTTACGAGTCCCTCACTTGGGAATATGTCTGGGTCCACGAACAGGAAGTTCACGCCTAGCAGAACAGGCCGCGGTGCTGAAGCCAGCATGGCCCGGGACTTCAGACGAGGGAGGAGCAGCGGCTGAGGGGCGCAGGCCGGGGGCCCCGGGGAACTGGGGATCTTTCCCTGACCAGGTGGCTGTTACATGGGTGTGTTCACTTGGTTATAGTTAATCAAGATAAACACTTATGACCTGTGCCCTTTCCCATGTGATGCACGCTGCGCCTTCATGTGTGCCCTGTGCCCTTTCCCCCGTGATGCGCGTTGCGCCTTCATGTGTGCCCTGTGCCCTTTCCCCCGTGATGCACGCTGCGCCTTCATGTGTGCCCTGTGCCCTTTCCCCCGTGATGCGCGCTGCGCCTTCATGTGTGACCCCGTGCCCTTTCCCCCGTGATGCACGCTGCACCTTCATGTGTGACCCCGTGCCCTTTCCCCCGTGATGCACGCTGCACCTTCATGTGTGCCCTGTGCCCTTTCCCCCGTGATGCGCGCTGCGCCTTCATGTGTGACCTGTGCCCTTTCCCCCGTGATGCGCGTTGCGCCTTCATGTGTGACCCCGTGCCCTTTCCCCCGTGATGCGCGCTGCGCCTTCATGTGTGCCCTGTGCCCTTTCCCCCGTGATGCACGCTGCACCTTCATGTGTGACCCCGTGCCCTTTCCCCCGTGATGCACGCTGCACCTTCATGTGTGACCTTGCCCTTTCCCCCGTGATGCACGCTGCACCTTCATGTGTGACCTTGCCCTTTCCCATGCATGAGGCTGCATGCCTCATATGCTATAAACCAGCAGTAAAGTGTTTTTTTAAAGCTGGGACTGAGGAACTGAGCAGACTTTCAGCAGAAGGTTGAAAATCACTGTCCCTTCCAGTGACAAAGCCTCTATTATTCCTGCCTTAAAGCAAGTTAAAAAATTTGAGGATATTTTTGGAGTGAACAAACTTCTAAAAGTTGATTCTGCCTAGCTAACAGGCTATGAGATGCTGACAAATGTCATCACTGTTGACAGATGTCACAGGCCTTCATCCTCTCGAACATCCAGGCAGGGATAATTGAGGGATGTCTCCGATGAAGCTTCTTATCTTCCTCACTCATGTTTTGAACCCCGGGTTGCTTTTCAAATTTGCAAGTTGCTGCTGAGCACGCACTCGCATGAAGTACATGAACATCCCTCAGAACAAATGTCAGAGTGAATACAAAACCTGTCCTCTTACCTAGAACATATGCTTTTAACCACAACAGTGCTGATTTTTCATGCGCCAGAGATGAACAGTTTGGCTTGTGCCTTTTTTATGAATTCAATCTGTTCCTGGTCCCCAGCCTGTAGTGTGCCTCGTGCTTTCTGAATGGCTCTGAAAACGAGATGACAATCTGTAGATGTTTCCCTTTACCACCAAGGGCACTCATCTTTTGGAGGACAGGGGAACAGATGAGACTATTTGGTTCTGGGAGTGGAAATTGCAGATGGATAGAATCCATTATAATGAGCGTCACTGGCATCGGCGATTGAGCAATTAGCCTTCATCTGAGTGGAAAGCCTTCCTGCCATGTCCTGGAGGGAGTAAGGCAATATGGGCTTCTATTTATTCCAGAAAAACAAATATTTTGTATTTTCAGTTTCTTTAAATTTCAGATAGATGCATTCTTTTGCCAAAAGGATGCTTTTTCACATCGAGGGCTGAGACTGTGTGTGTGTGTGTGTGCGTGTACACAGAACAAATCCCTTATCTTGTGACTAGAGTATAAATGTGACTATTTTAAAAAAGTGTATTGGGGGGTACTTATTTTTTTATGAATTTGTTTTACTAAATATTTTTAAATCCAGTTAATTTAATCTAATGTTTAATATAGCAGAAGCTACATGCCATAAGATTGCACAACAAAATACTATAAGTACTAACTCACTTAAAGTGAGATTTTGTAATTATCACAGACACAGTAAAAGTTGCCAGGTATCCCCCTAGCTGGTTTGGCTCAGTGGTTGAGCATCGGCCCTTGGACTGAAGAGTCCCAGGTTCAATTCCGGCAAAGGGCACATATGTCAGTTGCAGGCTCCGTCTCTGGCCCAGTCAGCACGCGTGCAGGAGGCAACTAATCAATGTGTTTCTTTCTCTCTCTCTCTCTCTCTCTCCCCACCCCCCCTTCCACTCCCTCTGAGAAGCAATGGAAAAAAATATCCTCAGGTGAGAATTAAAAAAGAAAGTTGCCAGGTGTCTCTTATTTTAGTAGATCCTTTCGTAAGTCAAACGTATGCTCACACACAACGAAAAATGCTAACAAAGACTTAGTATTTATTTTATGAAATTGGCCCAAATATTGCTGGCACACCTCCTTTTTGTGGATGCTCTGAGATCTTTTAGAATAACAGGTCTCGTGTATTTCTGGTTTTTCTTAGTCTTTAAAAGGCTGTGTCCTACTACTCAGACATGCAAAGAACACATGGTTTGTTTTTGTAAGTGGCATCATCTTGCTCTCAAACTGTAGTCTAGTTGGGTAGTAGGCTTGGGGGAGGAAGATCTTACCAATTAGAACTTTCTCTTCCAGTTTAAAGAATTCTCTTCCAGGGGAATGCTCAGGTGTTCAGAGTTTTTTCCCTTTGCCTTCTTCCCCAAGATGGGGTTTGGGTGCTGACCTCAGGGTGGCCGCGAGGGGAGGCCTCAGGCCCTCAAGGTCAGCTCCTCTTGCTGCCCCAGGAGCCTTGGCCGGCTCAGTGTTGATGTCCCCATGTCCCGCCCCCTGTGCGCGGTGGGCAGTCACCGCTGACACCTGTGCCTCTTCTCCCGGCTTGGTCCCTCGCCGCCTCCTTCCCCCCTTAGCTCTCGCTGTCCTTGGGGACTGTTGTGACTCAGCGGTTTGCTCTCCTGCTCCTGCTTCCCCCGCCTTCCCCTCCTCTCTTCCTTCCTCCGTCTCTCTCTCCCTCCCATCTGTCTTCTCTCCCGCTCGCATTTATTGAGTAGCTACTATGTGCAAGGCACTGGAATCCATGAACAGCACTAAGATCCCTGCCTCCTTGGAGCCTATGTCCGAACAAGGGGGGCCAGTCAGAGGAAATTATACAGCATAGTCAAAGGCGATGGGTGCTGTGGGAAAAAGAACAGAGAAGGGGAAGCAGGGGAAGCGAGGCCCCCAGTGCCGGGGGGGGAAGGGCAGGGCAGCCAGGGTTTGTGGGGCCTAAGCTTATACAAGCGGACGTGCTCCTTGAGAAACAAATACAAAATTGTGAATAAAATCCCAGCCCTAGAGTGAATATTTATTTAGAATGAGAAAAAATGATAAGAAATTACTGTCACCTTGGGGTTGTAGGTTCCCAGCTTCCGACTGAGCATTTACCAGGAATGTTTCCATAGACTTGCTTCCTAGCTGTCAACAGTGTCCCCTCCGCCACGGTGCACAGCCACCGGCCACTTCCAGCACCTGCAGGGCTCCTGTGAATGGTGTTTCCTCAACGTAAGCTGCAGGCCTACGTCTGCCCCCGCCAATGTGTCTCACCAAGAAGGGGCGGTCTGTCCAGGACGTGAAGGAGGGGAGAGGGTTAGTCAAGGACCGATGTCTGGAAGAGAGTGTTCCAGGCCGAGGGCGCATCTGGAGCAAATCCCGTAACGGTCCCCCGTCTGCGCCACATGTCTGTTCCGTTTGTGAGCGTTTCTGCAGGCGCTGGAGTGGCACAGATACAAGCTGCTGCCATCAGCCGGTGAGCTGGGCCATCTGCCTGGCTGTCCGATGCCTCTTTCGTAGGAGAAGCTCTTCGCTCGGCGTTACCGTGCAGCGGAAAGGGCTCCACGATTTGTGTCCACTGCCGTGGGTTCCTCCTCCTGTCTCTCCCGGGACCTGCTCGCTGCCTTCCCTTTTGAACACCTCCCTTCCCATGTCCTGAACAAACCGGCCCAGACCGCTCCCCACTGTTCAAGAGCCCAAGTCTATATGTACCCAGAACATCTCCTCCTCCAACACAGAGGGGTCACCGGGAAGGGCGCCCACTGCTCTGCGCCCCCGCAGGGCTTCTCCTCACCCCCGCCCCTCAGGGCCACTGTGCGTGGACCGGCAGAGCAGCCAGCAGCCCGTTTTCGGCCGCCTCAGCACCCCCGTTGACTCATCTCTAGCCAGGCCGCTTCCACTTCTCGGCCAATGGGCCATAGGTGTGAGATGAGGGAGAGGTGACGGAGCACGACGGCTGCTTTCCAAAATGTCACAAACTGGGTGGCTTAAAAGAATAGAAATTGTGCACCGTCCAAGGGTGTGTGGCCAATGGTGAGAACGGGACTGAAATAGACAGTCATTTGGGGGCTGCACCTGCACCAGGGCAGGGCCTTTCCCATCGGCGCGAGGCCGGCAGAGGCTCCAGGGGGAGGCTTCAGTGTTCTAGTCCTGCTTCATCATGGGTGGCGCCAAGGTTAAGGTGACTTGACAGTTACCCGAAGATTTTGTATCTGGAGCATCCAAATTGCTCTGTGTCTTTGCAGTCACAGGCAACAGAAAGCAACATATACAGGCTAAAAATCAGAAGGAAATTTGGAGGAAAAGACTCAGTGGCAACAAGAAACTTCTTTCCTGTGTATTTACTAACAAAAAATAGAAACGAATTTTGAAGCTCATCTTGAAAACAGGAGAGGAAGAACCTGAGAAGTTCCCAGCATATGATAGCTGGCAAATGGAAATTCATTCATAGCATTATTATTACCAATTACATCTATATGTTCATTTTATTGATATTTCCTTAATTGATTGCTACTTCTTATCTACTATTTGTTATGTATTTTGTAGATATATACCTACTTAGAGGGGCACCAGTATTTATTGGCTTATTTTTCTGAGCATATAAGTTTTTAAGCATTTCGCAAGTTTGGGCACAGCCCTGGCTCCACAATCCTGCTTATTTTCTGTAACGTTTTAAGTTTATTCAGCTATGTGTTTCCTACTATGGGGATTTTCAGGTTCCTAACTGTCATGTTCAAGAAGATAATACTATAGGTTCTATATTATTTGGGGGCCTTTTTGTCATTGTCGGTTACAGTGCACTTTCAGCCCCATAACTGATGGCCCTTGCTTTTTTCCCAGCCAGCTGAGCTGCAGATTTCCTCACATTCACTGACGCTTTTCATGCTAGTATTTGAGGTTCTTCTTTTACATCTATAGCTACTAAGGCTTTCTGTTTCCCCGGTGCCACCAGCCTCATTGATATTTAGATTCTTGCAATAGCCTTCTAACTAGTCTTCTGAATTTCAATGCCTGCTTTTTGCCACCTAACCTCTATATTGCTTTTATATTTTTTTTCCTAAAATTTCCCTTTCATCCTGTCATCACCCTGGCCGAAATTTTCAGTGGTGCCCCATCATCTCTAGCAGCAATCTCAAAACTTATTGGATTGTGTACATATTAGTAAAAGTATTTTGAGCATACACCCTTAATATATATGTATTTATTTAGAATTAGACACATGTACTTCTGTCTCTTAATATCTTTAGTATCAATTAAACTTATCTTTTTTATTTTTTACATAAAAATAATTACAAATGGAATGTTTAATAGTTTTATTCTGGCATCCCAAAGGTCATTTAGTACAACTGATTTGGGGTCATGGTATGTAGCAGAATATTTAAAAAAAAAAAAAATCATAGATGGGGGGCAGTGGTGTGCTGTCCCTCTGTCCGTGGTGCTGAACTGGCCCTGCACCCTACCACATGCCTGTGTCTCCTGGCCTTGGGATACTGGAGACTCCTGCCTAACTTTCCCCATAGTTATGAAACAAAAGGAGCTGTTATCAATGATAACCTCAATAGGATTCTAGTTCCTAAAACGGAATTCCAGAGGGGTAAAATAAGGATTCTCCCTGGCCTCCATGCTAAAGGAACAAAGCACCTCTTTCCCTATGAAAGAGGCAGAGTGATAAGAAAAGGGTTTGCATAAGTCTCCATATTAGCTGAATAATTTCACTTTTCTCTTGAAAAACATGGTCTAGGAAAATGTTAAAAGAAGGTTCCCATCCTCGTATTTTCATAATTTTACAGCTTCATAACCAAGAAAGAATTCCTGTCAAAGGTTACGTAGTACAGTGAAGTTGTGCAGTGAGGTTCAAGAACTTAATGTTAGCAGGTACATGGGCACTTCTGTGGCTGTTGGCTATCAGAAACAAGACTGTACATTTCTTCCTTCAGGAAGATTCTGATGATCTATAAAATGTCAACTGGTGTTGTCACAAATTAGTGGTTCATATGATTCTCATAAAGATTGTAGAACCCGCAGCACTTGTCATATAAAGATGAAAGAGTATTTCCCCCCTAAATGTCCAGTTAGCTAGAGATCAACTGAATGCAAATCAGAAAGCTTAAGTGAGACCTAGAGTGTTGAAAAATAGTTACGTTTCCCATACAAGTCAAAATGTATTGAGAACTTGGAAAAACAGAACCATATCTGTTATTAATGGTTCTACCATAATGCCATTAAAGAATATATAACCATTATAGCAGCTTTCTGTAGATCACTTAAACTTACTTTCCCCTTTCTATTGTAACAAATCTCTAGTCACTTGGTGCTGAGAAAAAAATTGATGTTTCATTGTGGGAATCATCACCATTGTTCAACTTCAGTATTAACTATAATCCTTGAATGACCCAATGCACTGAGACTCTTCTTGCAAGTTTTTAACATAGATTTCCATTAATAAATGTTTGTTTGCAAATGTTATCTGTCAGGCCATGTGGGTATAGAGATAGAAAGGCAGAGTCTGTCTGACACAGGAATTTCACAATCCAGTGAAGGATACAGATTGGAAGATAAACCGGTGTCATTATCTGATGTCGCATGATCGATGTACAAGCAGAACAGTGTGACAGCACATAGCGAGGTGCCTAATTAGGCCGAGAGTCTTCCCAGAGAAGATGATGCCTGAGCTCACTCTTTCAAGGACAGTAGGAGTCAGCTAGGCAGGCAAATGGGAGAAAGTCATTCCAGAGAATGAAAGCAGTGGGTGCGAAGAGGTGTGAGGCGGGAGAGCAAGATTTGGATATTAAATGCAGTTTACTATCATGGCACGGTGGGTGCGAATATGCAAAAGACAAGACCAGAAAGAGCTGTGCAGAGAATTTTAAGGAGTTTGGATATTTCCCTGAGAGTAAAGGTGAGGTATTAAAGGGTTCTGAGCAGTGAAGGGACATGGCATCATCTGCATATTAAGAAAATCCTTCTGACACTAATGTAAGGAGTGGACCTGCAAATCGTCTCTGAAAGAGGGAGACAAATTTGAAATATTACAGAAATATTGAGCCATCAGTCAAGTCATTGAAAGTGAAGGCGGAGAATAGGAAAAAGATTTAAAAGATATTTAATGTAGAATCACCACGTTGTACATCTGAAACTAGTGTAATATTGTATGTCAACTATAATTTAAAATAAATTAAAAAAAAAAAAAGATATTTAAGCTATAGCTTCGATAGGACACAGTGAACAAATAGTTTGGGGGCAAGGAAGAGAGAGATGTTTCAGATCACCTTAATGTCCCAGGTTGGGAAAAAGATACGACCACTGAGCAAGGGGATGCAGAAGGGGGTACGTATCTGAGGGGAGAGGTGATATGGGTGTTGGACATTTTGTGTTTGAGGTACCCATGGATCATACAAGTAGAGATGTTCTGCAGGAAGACACATACTTCCTTTTGAAGATCTGAAAAGCAATCTTGGCTCAAAGGATATTTGGAAGCCATCAGTGGCAGGTATGCCATGAGTGGGATCCCCACAGTGAGAGTGTAAAATGAGGAGAGAGCCAGATAAAGTCCCCAGGGAGAGGTGATATTTAAGCAATAATTGGAGGAAGAGGAACCATCAAAGGGGGATAAACTTGTGTAGACAGAGAGGTCAGGAGAAAACAAGAGCATGCATATCATGGAGGCCAGTGGAGGAGGCGTTTTCGAGAGGAGAAATAATCACGGTGAATAGGGAGACTGGAGACGTCTGTACCTTACTCACCCTCAGCGTCATTGTTTGACCAATTAAAATTTCCCTTTATGTTCTCTTCATATAAAAATATACAAGTTTAAATAAATTACGTAAAATATGCAGTCATATTTTATAGCTATGACAGCTAACAATTGTGATTGCGTCAGGTGACATTGTCCTCTTGTTCTTGCGGCAATGCCAAGGGCACTCTTTCCTGCTGTGCTCGAAGCAAGGCCTGGAACCATGCAGAGCAACCACTCCTGAGGTTCCCCAGTGTAAAAATAAAATTTTGCGTTATCGAAATGAACTCTAATGTATGACCGAATGGGTCCTTTTGAGAGACGCTTCCTAACGCCGTAATGTAACTACCCTGTACTCACAGGTTCGGCCATTCAGGCTTTTGTATTTGCCATAATGTCAGAATTACCCTGAGGTGTCCGGAGAGCAGGAATACTTTGACTATGATGGAAACACATTCGGAGTTTTCAACACTGTCACATAAATGTTGAACCTAAATAATTGAGTGAGAAAAATACATTTTAAAGGGTTTATTTTATGAGTTAAGGTCACGGCATTTTATAATAGCCTCAAAAAGAATGCTGAATCTAAATCGGGATACTGGTCTTTGGGGGCTAAAAGACAAGTTAGTGGAAACTCAGAAAAGTACTTGTTCCATGTGGTGTTCACCTGCGTGTGCATGTGTGTGCGTGCTGGTGTTATGGGAGTCAGCGAACGACGCCTCTGGAGTCTAGATTGCAAAGAGGCAGGGTGGCACATATGAGCAGTAACTGGTACACTTTTCCCAAAGGATCTAAATTTCAGGTGGATGGCCTGTTCCCTTCTGGTATCTCAAGGGATGTACTTTTATACCTCTAATATCCACCCACTTAAACAAGATGTGGCTTGAGCAAGTCAACCGATTTGCTCACAACTAGTTAATTTATCAGAAAAGAAATGTAGGCTTCATGTCTGTGAAAAAGTGATGGTTATTACGAGACTTTTGTGTGCATGCTATTAAATATTCTTCAAATGCAGGATTCTTTCTGGTTACTTAATATCCCCTAATATTTATGTACTCTATGTCCATCCCTTTTTGATGACGACATAATGTAGAAGGCAGCATAGCATATGGAAGGCTCCAGAATCAAAATAGCCGACTCCTGGCTCCACCACTTACTATCTCTGACTTGGGGTGAATTTTCTAATCTGTGAAATGGGTATAATTATATTTTTCCTAACTTATGATAATTAACTGATATAATAAATGTGAAGTGCTCAGTAAATCTTACCGATGATGATGATGATGATTGTTTTCAAACATTAAATTTGTTTCCAATGTATGCCAATTGCATTGCTAGTTTTATAATTTTTTAAGAGGTGAGGTTAGCTGCAAGTGCAGTTTACCAGAAAAGGGAGAGCACAGGTTGGCCAAAATACTGGAGTCAAGATTCTGGAATGTGCAAGTAAAATAAAACTTGTGTAGTAACAACTATGTAAAAAAAAAATAAAATAAAAAAATATATATATATTTTTAGTAAGGCCACTGAATAAAAAAAAAAAAAAAGGCCAGCTACTACAAGAGGATATGTAGTTTGATTATAAGGTAATTTTAATCAGACTCCACAATAACCAATCTTATTATTTTTGGGTCATACCTAGAATGCTTACTCTCTTCTGGAAGTGAGAAGTTTTGATGAGTCTCATGATTATGTCACTGGATGTCAGCTCACCATGAATAAAAGCACACACATCTATTAATATTCTCTTTGGCTTCAAGCCTTGATTCTAAAAATATGATCTAGCGTATATCATACTGGTTTTCATGTGATCAGTAAACTCATTGTTCTCCCCAGATATAATCTTCTATTTGATGACTCAAGTACTAATGAATTCAATACGGTATCTGTTATTGTCAGAGAAACATCCTGGTAGAGTCTTAGCTGTTATGTCAGTTGATAATAGAGGCCTGAGTTCAAAGATGTAATTCACATCCCTTGAAGTGGTGTGAGATCTGTTAGCTTCACCTTCTGCTCCATGCACAACTTCGGTTATAGTAATAGGACACTGTCCCCTACCGAAAGGAAAATTATTCCAACTTTTTGAAAACTTTTTAAAATATTAACATCACAGACCTGGAAGTATCAAAAAATACAACAAAGACATTTAAAACTGCTGTCTGCCAGCCACGTGTTGGTGTTAGATCAGGGGTGGGAGTAGATTATGGGCCCCTCTCTCCTTTCTTTGATGGGGCTTTTCATGGAAACACTGATGGAAAGTATTTGTGCCTAATGGTGAAGGCTGTGTCTACATGAGGCCAGGAATTGGATTGGATTTTTCACATTCTGTAGTCCATGGTTTCACACTCTGCAGTCTAGAGTCGTAAAAACATCATTTGTAATGATAGATTACAAAATGACCCTACGATAGCTAAATTGGGCTCAATTACATTCTCTGAAATAAGAGTCTGTTTCCAGATGGCAGTAGAAACAAAGAAAAGAGCGTGACTGTTAGGAGAGCAGCTGCTGGCCACAGGATGGAGCCCGCAGAGGTCCAGGACGAGTCCTCCGCCCCGTGTGTGTGTGTGTGTGTGTGTGTGGGGGGGTGATGGGGGTGTTGCCACATCTTCTCTGTGGGGTCCTTAGACTTTAAACATCCTCACGACAGCGGTTACTGTTAGGTCTATGATTTTTCTCTGTGAATTCTCCCTTTTTTTCCCTTTTAAAAAAAATCTCAATTGTTCCATATTCCCTTTTTTCACTTATTTCTTCTATTGCCAAAGCTCGAGGCAGGCTTTCCTCCCCTTGTACGTGGCCCTTGCATCTGTGTAAGTTTTTGACAAATGTTTGCACACATAACGCGTGCCAGGCCTGTACCTGGCTATCGTGTGGCTCTGTCTCTCCGCTGATGGCCCTCGGCGCTCTGCGCTTTTCAACGCGCAGCCCAAGCACAGTGCCTCTGCATCGTCAGGTGGATGGACAAGCTAAATGGCCTTTGTTTTCTGCTTAGAAATGCCTCTCACTAGGAAACCTCCTGGACGTGCACGAGAATTAATTTAAATCCAAACGCTTCCCCGTTTACTTGATAATACAAGGCGTTGCAATCACACAGCTGAGTTTAATCGTCTGTAAGGGTTTTATGGGTAGCAGCACAGGGACTGGAAAGGCGAGTTTGCTGATGAAATCTTGCTGCACATCCAGGAGGTGCCAATTGCAGCAGAAACGTCCTCACCTTGCCTTTCCGGGACACCTCCAGCTGTGAATGTGCCCGCAGTGCCTCCGAGCCTGAGCAGCGGAGGGTTTTACATCCAGCCGGCCACTAGAGAGCACTTTGAGACTAACAAACTTCGGTCTGGGCACCGGGCCTCCGTTTGAACCCCAGTCTCCCGCGATGCACGGGCTGGGGCTCAGTCGCTGCTCACGAATGGCCATCAGGGCTGATGGATGCGTTTGGTGAAGCTTAGTGACCTGTGGTGGTGATAATGAAGTATTCTGAAGGCCAGATAGCATTTTATTCTGTCACCATGGTTTTCTGCCTCTGGTGACATCGCCTAATTTGAACTGCTTTCCAGCGTGTTTCTAAGGCAGGCTTCTAAGGCAGGCGTTTGAGCCAGGGTCCTTGGTCCCTTATTGCCCCTTCTCTTTGCTGTCAGATTGAATTTCTCTCCAGGAGAAAATATCGCTTGATACTGATTCCAGTGCACGAGATAATTTCAGGTTCTCACTGCAGTTCATCCAGAGCCCTGTTTAAGATCTTGAAGAGGTTTTCCAAGGCTAAGAGGCACAGTTCAAAAGAACAGCTCTTAAATGTGAGTAAAGGACCCCGGGCTACGTTTTCTGGTGTTTCATCAGCTGTTCGCGCGGATGCACTTTCCATTGTTATTACAACCGAGCCATATCCTAGGGAGTCGCACCAGCAAGACCATCCAGTTTTCTAAAAAGCTATCAAGTTTTGATGTTTTCCAGCCTATTTCATACTGTGCTCTTAAAAATGTTTAGCTTCTGCTGAGCCAAATGCGTACCTCTGAAGGCCCAGGCGGCGGAAAACTCTTCAAGCATCCAGGTGACTGCGCCGCGTCTGTACCTGCGGCAGGGGGGCGAGGTTCTGTTTAGATGAAGCCGGCGTGGGGGGTGTTCTTTGCGGCGGGCCTTGTGGATGAATAAGAGCGACCTTGGGCCCATCAGAGCGGGGGCCTGTGGATACAGAAGACGGATCTGCTGAGCGCTTTTCTGAGCGTGTCCCCCAGCCGTCGCATTCTGATGTTACTGTTGGCACCAAAGAGAAATCAAAGCCCTTGGCTCGGGCCCTGATTCCTACACTGATGGAGGCGTTTATGAGGACGGTTGAGGGGATTTCTTTGATGCTGTAAGAAATCCTAAATAATGTCTCTCTTCTGAACGGCACTTGACTTTGTTCAAGTAAGGAATATTTCGGCATGTGAAATGCCACTTCTGTCTAATAATAACCTGCTTAATGTGCCACTAAAATCGCTGAAAGAAGTTGCCACCGTTTTTATAAAATGAATTTTTTTTCTTCCCTCTGGGTGCCTGGCTGGTAGGTTCGGGTTAGAACAGTGGCGGCGGGTCGCACACAGATCGCTTCCCAGTGAAATTACACTCCACGGTGCACACTTGCCGACACGCTGGGTGTGTGACGTGACACGAGAGTAGCAAGGCAATGGGTAGGCTGTTAACCAAGACTTTCAGGAAGCCGGCTCCTCTGGGGTTCGCGGGGAGCCATGAGTATGAAAACATGAAGGAGTGGAAGGCAAAGATAAGGGTTTACATGGGGGGGTGTGCATCAGCGTGTAGATATTGCTGCTTTTCAGCAGCCAGACGTCCGTTCTGGTATCAGTCTCCAGGCCAGATCCAGACACAGGCCTCTGCTGTCCTGGAGGGGAACTCCCCGCATGCTCCTATTTCATTTCAGGTGATGCTTTTTGTGTGGCTGGAAAGATAGCGGAGCTCTTATCTACAGGGGAATGTTATCCCTGGGATTTCAACAAGGACTGAGCTAAACAGTACAGAGCAGAAAGACCGCATACCTGTGTGTCTGTGTATATATTTATTTGCCTGAAACGGCACGCTTCTCGGAGGCTGTGATTGTGTTAGGGACATAGTGTCATTTGATATTTAGTGAATGCAAGGAGATATCACTCACTCTTCCATGTCTGGCCGAAGGCACAGCTCCCGAGACACGTGAAGATTTCCTGAGGTGCGACCTTTCCCCTAGGTAGTTCAGGACTTCGGCTCAGGCCACTTCTTAAAATCAAGGTTGCGGTGCAACGGATTCTGCGTGGCTGTGCAGCCCGAGTCTTTGCCTCTTCTGTATCTTGCGCTCCTTACAAAAAGTAAAATTTAAAAAAATGGGTTATAAACAGAATGTTGTATTAAATGGAAGTAGTAATGAAGGGATCGGGGTACCTCTGTGTCCATGAACTACTTCCTGGGTGGGCAGAAAGGGATTTTTTTTTTAGGTGGAAGCCACACACAAATCATGTCCTGCTTCGGGACAGCTCTTTTATTGTTGCCTTGCACTGCTGCTTAACTATTGACTGGTTAACCTCTTATGTAGCTGTATCTTCTCTCAGACAAGCAATCAGAGAAACCCGATTCAGGTTTCTTTACGCTCCTCGAAGGCTCAGCAGAGCGAGTGCCTTCCAGGGGCTCCCAGTACTCAGCTGCGGTGGCACGGCAGACGCTGAGCCTGGGGCGCGGAGGAAACCCATCGGATCAGCCGTGCGACGGGAGCAAGCCGCAGGCTCTTCCCAGGCACTCTTTCCTCATCTGCAAAAAGAAGGGGCCGGGCTCAAGGATTGCTAAGGTCACTTCCAGCTCTGTAAAGTCTATGCTTTTAAAAAGTACTCTCATCCTGAAAGAAGAAACACTTCTTGGGTTTCTGTACAAAAGGCCCAGGGTCCGCTTATGCTTGACCTCCTACCCCATCCTGACTTTCTACTCTAATGAATCCAGGTTTATTCTTCAGTTGAAATGGCTCAGATCCAGGAGTCCTTGGTGTGATTCTAACACTATGTAGATACTGATTTTTCTCGCAGGATAGTGGTTACCGTAACCACCAAACGATTCAATCTCTCCTGTTCTCATAAGGATGGTTTCACGAGCGTCGTTCCGGTCCCTCTGGTTGATATTTAACTCAATCCAGGGTTTGTTTGCAGACAGCATTACTATCAGAATATCTCAGAATGCTTCATGGCCGACGGTGCTCCACGGTTCACCATCTCTGGGTTGTCTATCAAAGACAGCAGCAGCCAGAGTTTGGTCCAAATAAGACTGTTGGGAGACCCTGACCTTGTCACTGCCACGTGGTTCTCCCTCACCCTCTGCATCAAAGCTTAGAATTTCTTGCCGGGAACAGTGTCTAGTTATTGGAATGGGCTAGGCTTCCTTCCTCATTTCGTCTGCTCGTGCCGGTAGAAGATGACTTTTCACCTCTTGGCACTGACTGCTGTTGCCGTGGCAGGACCTCAGATGTTACCCTCAATGTCCGCACACACAGTGAGCTGCAATGCTGAAATATTAACTAGATTCTTGCTTTCTCATTTTAGACATTTACCCACAGTGAGCGCTCCAGTGAGCTGATGGAAGGCACAACATGTCAATCAGGTTATGCTGGCCGTTAACTTCCCAGTGCAATTTAACAGGGGCTCTCATTACAGCGATTCTTGGGCACTCACCTTGTTAGCGCAGTTAAAGCACACACTGCGAAATGAGCGGGGACTTTGATGTCAGTAAAGCATTCTATATCCACAACCATAATACCTTGTTGATTACCTTTCAGGGGTGACCCTCGAGTAGAGGGGATAATTTAACGAGATCGTTAATATTTCTAGAAAACCAGCAATCTGATCCGTTCTCTTTGGGTAGGCACTTTTGCAGAGCCAGCGTAAGTGATGGTTCCGCACGAAGCATTATCTCTTCTTGTACAACACTGAAAGCTTACACGCTGCTTGACAAATTTGAATTTTAAAAAGTAAGAATGATTGGCACTTGGTAACTTACACAGAAATATAAAGTGGTATAAGAAAATTGCCCATTTCTTTTAGATTTACATTTTATGTGTTTTTTTTTCTTTTAAGGAGTGATAAGACATGTAATTTCCATCAACTTCAACCAGTTATGTCTGAAAGAGGCTACAAGTTCAGCTCTGTAGGGAAAATGCAAGTTGGGGGGAGAACCGACAAACCACAAAAAAGCCTTCCTGCTGCTCCCTTCCCTTCTGGTACTAGTCGCTCATCTGCAGCCGAGACTGCAGCCCTAAGGCTGAGAGGCCGCCCGTCTCAATACAGCTCTGGTTGCCCTTGGTTCCTGACCCACCAACCCCAATGTTTCACCTATTAAATGTCTTTCCAGATCCACTAAATGCAAGGAGAAAAAGGAAGCAGATATAGAGGTATAACCACAACTTAAAGACTTTTTATGCATTGGCATAAAGCAGTTTTTGTCTATTAATTCCTTTATTTAGTTAACAAATCTTTATTGATATATAATAGTAAAGCACCCAGATCTACGCATATGACAAGTTACCATTTCCTCACTCATCTTCATTATAATTTTGAAGATGTATAATATAAGCGTAAATGGGGCTCTTGACTCCTAACACAAATCCTATTTAGGAATCTTGAATTTTTTGGTAGGAATGTTCCGTCATATTGATTTGTAGTCTGTGTGTCTTTCACTGAACATGAATAACGGACCTCCTGCGCTAACACAGATATAAAAATGTATTGACAGGCCATACACAATTTGTTTCTAGAATTTTCATTGACTTCTTTTTGGTTTAGCAGCTCTCCCAGTCATCCCATTACTTACATGCAAACAGTTCTCTCTCATTTGGACTGCTGCAGGGAAACAAACAATTATTCCTTTGAAAAACAGTAGAAGTGGTACTTTGCCTCTAAGTACAGTTGTTGGGCTGTGAAAAGAAGTTTTCGGTTTCGACAACCACTGGATTAAGAACAATGCTATTCCAAGAGGTGATTTATCTTGTAATAGCAGTTATGGTGTTAGCTGAGCCAGCAATGAGGTTCATTTATTCAGCATTTATTTGAGATTGGGGGGTGGGGTGGTGCTTAAACCTCGGGGGGGGGGCAAAAACTGGTATGTTTTGTTCACTGTCGGTAATCACAGCAGCACCTAACATACAGAGAATTAATACAACATGACTGAACGAATGAGTGCTGTTGATTTACAGCTAAGGAAACAAAGACCCTGAGAATGTAAGTACCTTCGGAAGGTTACTTGAGTGGGAAGAAGTAGAAGTAGAGCTCCAAGCCTGGTTAGACTCCAAGGCCTGTGCGCTTTCTCTCATGACAAACTTGACGGCCAGGCAACCTTCCCAGCTCCCTGCCCCTGTTCCCAGTCACATCCTCTCCTGGACCGGTGGAGCTGGTGGGAGAAGTGGTATAAGTGGTATTTTGGTGGAGCAGACACCTGTGAATGCCACCAAAGCCCCATCTGAGGTAGCTCCAGAGGAATCTCACCTTGACGTCTATCTGGATCCCCCACCCTCAAGGTACTGAAATATACTCAAGGTTATGCTATAGATCAGACACAGATAACCTGCAGGCCCATAAAAAGAGGAGCCAAGCCAACGCCAAGACAATAGTCCTCACAAATGTCTGTGTTCAGCCCTACGTGAAGCCCCCTCCTTGCTCTTGATGCGGCTGAAGAACACAGTGAGCCTCTGCACCTGTGGGTGGGGAAGAAAGATCCTCAATTATAAACCGAGATACAAGGTATTAAGAGAGATTTAACACCTGCGGCCACACTTTGAGTTACAAGGTGTTAATGAGCAAGATGAACCAAGAAACACATTTTTTTTTTTCCCTCCTTGGCTGCCTGGGTTTGGTGCAGAATAATGGAAACCTCAAGTGGTGAAACTATGAATCAGGAGGGTTTCCTGTATTAAGAATGATGTCATCTTACAAGACGGGAGACTTTCAGCGAGATGCAGGGACATTGGGGGTAATGTGTTTGCAGTAAGCAGGACCCTGAACTGATTGCACAGGGGAGTGTGTGAGTGACCAAAATGGAGAATGATGAGAAGTGACTAAATTATGTATGACAGTCCCTACAGAGCAGAGGGAGGAAGGAAGCTTAATGATGTTGTGGCTGGAGGACCAGCAGCGATTGGTGATGTATAGGCTGGAGGTTGGTAAGAAGAGAAATGGACCTTTGAGGACTCAGACACTATAGATGACTGTGACAGAGACCAAGCGGCGGATCTGGGAGGGGGGAGGCGAAACAGGAGCTCGGCATGTAATGAATTTCAGTGACAACAAGACAGCCAAGTAAAGTTAACTTGACGTTAAAAATCATCATCTTAATCTATGTAGCTCTTTCAAGCCCGAGTCTTATCAAGGGGGAAAAAAAAAAAATCTACAGTTAACGATGAAGTATTTTTCCCCCTTCGCTTTCCCGGCATCCACCCAAGGCAGCACATAATTTAATTATTGAATCTACGGGCTGGACCGCGGAGATGAATGAAATGTCTGCTGTAGTGAGAAATTAGATAGGACCAACTGTTTATTCCCATCACTCTTCCTCCGTTCGGCTAAATTAATACAGTTAACAAGCTTTTGTTTGGATGAGCGGCTGGGATCTGCGATGGGCCGACCAGAACCCGCGATGATCAGAGCAGCTATTATTTAGGGCGCCCTGGCAGTCTCCTCCAGCCCCCGGTGCAAAACCAGAGGCGGCTCCTTTGTGGGTCCCTGGGCTGGAACCGGTGTCCCCCCCAGACTCAGAGCTAGAAGTCCGACTGGAACCAGGCTCCAGAACATCAGGGTAGCTCCTTGGGGCGTATGACTTCAGAAATACCTGCGGAAGGCCTTTCCCTTTGACCAGGGCCACGTTCTTCTCCTCCCAACAGCTGTAAGGAAGCAGCACAAGGTGACGGCCGCCAACGTCACCAGGGCAGCACCCTGCGGGGCGCGCGGACAGTGCCGGGGCTGCGCAGGGGTGCGGGCTCGACCGCGTCTCAGGCTCCTCCACAGAATTTGAGTAGAAACAGTAAACCGGCCGAGCAGAGCACGGATGCAAATGTCGCTTCGAGGCATCCGCGCCCGGAGGCAGAGCGCCCCAGGCGCACCGAGGCGCTGCTCGGGGTGGGGGCTCCCCAGGAGGGCGCCGCAGGCCCGCCCGGGCCCCAAACCAGCGCCCCTCTCTCCCTGCCCCTGCTTCATCGCACTGGCCGCCTGCCGGTCGCCTTTTACTCACAGATGATACGTGATGACAGCGAGAGCTTTCAGTAGGCGAAGGGAGATTCAGGTGGGAAACAGCCTCGCCATAGACAACGCAAACGACCCAACCCGCAGACCCGGGGGGCGGCGGGGTCCCGGGACTCAGGGCGGCGGGTCGGCCGCGCGCGCCAGCCCAGGGGCCCCGCCGCCAGCGGGGCAAAGTCGGGGACAAGTGTAGAGGCCGCGGGCCGGGCGGCGGGCCGAGCGAGCTCACGGCGCGTCTGCAGCCGGAGGCGGAGGGGACCCCGCCGCGCGCCCGCCCGGCCCCTGCCCCGAGCGCGCGCCCGCCGCGCCCGTGCCCAGCGCGCGCCTCCCCGGAGCGCGGGGCCCGGCGGCTGCCCCCTTCCGCCCCGCGGGCCCCGCCTCCTCCCGCGACTTCCTCTCCCCGGCGCGGCGCGGCGCGGCGTGGACGGCCCGGCCTGCAGGTTGGCCGGTGGGGCGCAGGGACCCTGCCAGCCGGGCGGGGATGGGGCCCCGCGCGCAACGTGGCGCAGGGGGAGCGCGGGGTGCGGGGCGCCCGGCTCGCGGCTGGGCTGGGGGCGGGGGCCCGAGGCTGCCCGCGTTCGGGGTTCAGTCTGCTCTGCAAACTCCGCGGCGGGCGGCGCGCTCCCCCGCCTCCCCACCCCCCCCCGCGCGAGACTTAATCGCGCGGGGCGACGAGATGGGGCGTGCGCCCCCCCCCGCCCGCGAGGCTTTCCCGCGCGGGGCGCCGGGATGGGGTGTCCCCCCCCCCGCGAGGCTTTCCCGCGCGGGGCGCCGAGAGGGGGCGTGCGGGGCTCTGAAAGTGACGGGCGCTGCTCGCGCCCGCGGGTGCGGCGGGGACGCGTGGCTTCGTCCCGGGATGGGAATGGAGGGGGTGGGAGGAGCTTGCGTCCCGCCGGGGCGGTGACCAGGAATGGCCCCTCCTCTGTTTCTGCAGCCGGGCGTGGGGCGCCCGCGAGCGGCAAAGCCGACCCGGGGAAAGGGCCCGGGGAGGACGAGCGCCTTGCCCGCCTCCTCCCGCTCGCCTCCTCCCGGGTGCGGTTATTGCGCTTCCCTGGCCCCTGCAGCAGTGGTGGTGCCACCCCTTTGGCCGGGTGGTAAGCCAGTCCCGCCCGGCCGCGCTTCGTCTTAAGAGGGTCCACAGGCTTCTCCGAGTCGGGCAGCACGATCCTCGGGTGATCCTGGTTCCCAGTCCTGGGCTCTGGGGAAATGCGCCCCTTCCTTTAGCCCAGATGTCTAGGCTTTCAGGAGACGTCTCAGGGTGCCGGCCTGGTTCCTGTGTTAGCTCCTTCCCTGCCCTGAGAGAACCCTCTCCCCGGCTGCCTGGGCGTCCTGGGGGTTCGGGGCTCCTCCCTGCTGCAGAGACAGCTTGTGCCAGCCTCGCCTTGGTGACAGCACCCGGCACTTGTCATAGTTTCTCCTCACTTGATTCAGGGCTCAGAGTTGCTAACTGTGCCATCTGGGGAAACTAAGGGCAAAGGGAATGGACAGATTATCTAGTTAAGGTCGGAGTTGGGACAGCAACAAATGAAATTCGACTGGCCTGGGTAACAATCGTGTGTGATTTAGGGCGAGTTACCTAAATTCTTGAAGTCTCTAAGGTGGGGTGGTGCTCTCTACCTTAGTTAGGAAGGAGGCTTGAGTGAAGTGTTGTATAACCTTTAACCTTGTCTGAAAAGTATTAGATGATCAATAAGTGCTCCCCCCCACCCCCCACCCCGTACTCGCTCCGTTTTATAAGAGAGAGTGGTGAGGGACAAGAGCAATTTGTAGGGCAGGCATTTGTATTAACGTCTTAAAAAATCCTAAGACAAAGCAGGGAATAGATGTAACATTTGGGAATGCGGAGCTCTGTGTGCCAGATTCAAACTTCTGAAATAGTAACTCAGCTTCTTAATTTTTTTCTTTAAGACCAGAGACTGTCTGGGGTCCCTGTTCTGTGACCTCTGATTGGTACATGGACCTGAAGCTGTCTGCGTCTGGCGATGCACAGTTGGGTGGAACTGGAAAGCAGATTTAACCGAGTGCTTTTCCTCACTGCTGTTCTGTTGTGTTTTCTTTCTAGACCCAGCATGAGCGAAGTTCCCTGCAAGAAGCGTGAGGACTATTTGGAATGGCCCGAGTATTTCATGGCCGTGGCCTTCCTGTCGGCACAGAGAAGCAAAGATCCAAATTCCCAGGTAAGTGAGTTTTACGGAGATCAGTGGGACCCTCACTGACACAGAGATACCCGCAAACGAGCCACTTACAAAAGGCCGCTGACAAAGGCGGAGGAAAGCTGCTGTTCTTTGTTCTGCATTCCTACTCGCTTCTTCCTGTGCGAGAGAGGGTGTCAGGTGCCTCTAGCACCCCCTCTGGGGCCAGGGGTGCTCTTTCTTTGGCTTATGGGAACTGCCACAGAGACTAAGCAAGGAGACAGAGCTCTTAGCACCCTTGGACACTGCATGTCCTTTTGGAGCTCTGCAGGCCTCTGGTTTCATTGACCACCTCTCCGGTGGCAGACCAGCCACGCGAAGTCACCAAGCCTTTGAGCGTGTTTCCCTGTAGGTCGGAGCCTGCATCGTGAATGCAGAGAACAAGATCGTGGGGATTGGGTACAACGGAATGCCGAATGGGTGCAGCGATGACCTCTTGCCTTGGAGGAGGACAGCGGAGAGGAAGCTGGACACCAAATACCCTTACGGTAGGGCGCGCTTTGTGCCCCGTTCTGCTTAGTGGCATAGCCCTGGGGAGTACTTAAATATTATAGTTGGTCAGAAAGAAGTGTCCTTCACCTTTTCAGTCATCAACAGCTGGAAAGAAAACAAGATCCTATTGAACGACCCCAATTTTCTGTCCCATCTCTTAAGTTCCAAAGAGAGCCAATGAATGGAAGCGTGGTGGTGGTCACACAGCCCGGCCCCAAGTTCCAGGGCTCTGCTGCCTGCCGTGGGCCTGGTGTGTTTCGCTGGTGACCTGCCAGGCTGTGCACCGCTAGGGCATTGGTGGCAGTCTTCTGTGCAAGGCCACCGCCCCTCGCTGAGGACCATGCGTGACGGCTCTGCAGGTTGTTTCTTCGCTCGTTGGGAGCAGAGCCAGCTAACCAAGGACTGGCTGAGGCCTAGCTCTCATGAGCAGCAGGGCCCATCCAGCCCCTCTGCCTACCCGGGAAATGCATGCAGCTCGAGCTCATCTCTGGGAAGCAGGAAACACTGTGAGCTGGGCCTCAGGAGATGGATGATGCTGGAGCCGCCTCCTGTTCCGGGGGGCTCAGCAGTCCCAGAGTGGGTCAGGCCACAAGCCGGATGGGTGCGACCGGACACCTTTGGCCTGGCCGTCTGTTTCCCGTTTTTAAATTAGGGAAGGGTGCTTCTTATCATTGGTTGCCTTTCTGAGCCCCCAGGGAGGATCACTTCAGAGAGTATCTGGGAGGCACAAGCCACAGCTTCACGTTTCCTTTAATCCCCTAGAGATTTTGTAACTAATGCATGAAAGGGGCAAATTGGGCTGCGTGTGCTGGTTGTTGATTTTTATAACGTTAGGACCTGTGTTATGTCTGGAAGTGAACAGGCCGGCACTGTGGGAGTAGACGAAGGCCGTCCTGCAGGGAAAGCGCCCACCTTTGGGAGGCGCAGTCCCGGCAGCACGGAAGCCTTTCGCTCTGCGGACTTCCCTAGCAGGCCTTCCTCTGGGTTCTCTCCTGAAGAATCCCCAGTCCACAGTTAGCTAACTGACTTATTTTTACTAATGTTCTTGGACCTCAGTCATGTTAAATAAACCCCCTACGTTTCTTTGTAAACTGCTTCGGGCAACTGCTGTGTTTCAGAAAGAAAAAAAAGATGCCCAGGGGTGGAGAAGGAATTGAGGAACTCGGGTGGGAGAACCACAAAGCTCTCAGGGTTTTCAGGGACTAAAACCTAGTTTAGTGATCAGGGCGTCTCATAGTCAGATGAGTCCTCGCGGGAGCAGGAAGAGGGGGACCCCACTGGGGAGAGAGTGACGCTGTCTGCGCAGCCTCCGCTTTCCAGCTGTTGGGGGGGGTGAGCGGAAAAGGGTGCTGACGTAGTTTAGAAAACTTCTGCCGTCTTGATTTGATTGTAAGCTTTCAACGATAAGAAAGAAGGGAAGGGATTAGTTGTTTGTGGGTGCGTGCAAAGGCAATGTTTCACAGCACAGTCCAGTGTCCTGTATAAAATTGCAGAGTGAACGGGTCCATGTGTCCAGGACCCCCGCTGAACCGAACAGCTGCCACAGTTGTTCCTTCACAGAGTCCAGACGGAAACGTCGGTCCCTGTGCTGAGCCCCACACGGAGGAATTCTTAGGGGGAACGTCTGTGGCTCTGAGGCTGGTTGCAAAAGATGTCAGTGGTTGGACCCGCATAGAGGGGTCCCCGTTGGTCACTGAACTGCTCGCCCAGGGGGACCTGTGCTGTCCTCAATCACTGTGAGCCCTGGGCATATGCGTGGCCACGACCCAGAACCAGAGGCTGGTAGCACCTTTGCAATCCGCGACTTTCCAGTGTTGTGGAACCTCTCGAGTGGCTGATTTTGTTTGGAGAGAGTGCCTTTCAGAGCTCCTTTCCAGAAGTAATAAAAATAAAAACCCACACAGGCATTGGTCCAGCTCTGCTGATTGTTTTTATTGAATAGATGCTGCGTTTCTGGGCCCTGGCTGTCTGCATTATTTTTTACTCTCTGTAGGATACCTCTTGGTTTTCAAAGCTCTTTGCCCTCTCTTATCAATTATTCATTTTACATGCAGCTGTGTTAGAATGTAGACAATTTCCTTCACGAGAGTACGCTTGTAATTTGATGTACCATAAAAGTCGTGGAAGGTATTAAATGGTTTTTAAAAGGCATTTAGTGTTACTGCCCTCATGAAACACACAGAGATGGGCTTTCTGTCTAAATAATGATGACTGGCTAGAAACTGGACACTCGGTCCTGTCTTTTCCAGGGATCTCGGCCTGCAGAGTAAAAAATGTTTTGATAGCCTTGGGTGGAATAGAAATGTTTGGTGATAATTGACTAAAATGCAAATTCTTTTTACTTCTGTTTTGTTGGTGTCTTAAAAGAAGCGCTGGTGTCTGGAACTGGGGAGGCTCCACGCTTTCTCTCCTCACTGACATCACTGTGGCCGGGCTGCCCCATCAGGGGTGGGAGATTATGCGTAAATCCCTGTAAAGGCGCTTTAGAGATTAGAGATTATCCTGAGCTCTAGACCAATGACTCCTAATTCCCTTGAATATATGGGGACCCTCTCAAAAAACGTCCAGGCCCCCTACCTAACTAAGACTGGTTTAACTTAACTGTCTTTTGAGTAAGAAAAATCTATGAAGACAAAAAGCTACTTGATGACAGTAAGGCTTCATATCGATCTGGACTTGATTGAACAGCCTGGGTGTGTGTTTGGGAAAGTGTGTTGTGTACCAGACTTGATGTTCACACAACCTGTGGCCCTGGGAGCCTTGTAGAGCCTCCGTGGTGCCTCAGGGCTCTGTGCCCGCAGGGCCCTAGTCTATCCATTTCTTTCATGGTCCCCAAACGTGAAGTAACTTCTGTAATGCCACGCACGCGAGGTGACCTCCTGCTTTCAAGCTCAGTGCTCTTTGCTGCACCCCCCCTTGGGGCTTTTCTGAAACGCTGCCTGGATCCCAGCCCGGCGCACCACCTCTTCCCTTCCCGCTGCGCACTGGAGCAAACGTAGGCTTGGATGGAGTGACTACCAGAGGTCAAGTGCTGGCGGAGGTGGCCGCGCCCAGCTCTGGGCGGGAAGCCATTTGCGCGAGGCTGGCTCTAGCATTTCTCCGAAGGGGCGGAGGCTCCGGATGGGACTTGGCAAGTTTGAGTTTGCCAATTGCACACACAACTTAATTTTCCTTATTAATTCTGTACGTGGGGAAGCCGTTTGTCCTGATTGACACTTTGCGGAGAGGAGGGAGACTGAATACTTGTGACATAGTAGGAGATGAGCCTCTCCCGGCTGTGTCTCTGGAGGGCCCTTTGTAAAGGGTGTTTCTGTTCTTCCAGCCGTAGGATCAAAGCGTCATGAAAGGACTTGATCGTAATGTGTACTATTCATACGGATAATGGAAATTCCCCCTGCCCGAGAAACTGCTTTTTATCTCATACTCTTCCTGAAAAATCCAAACGACAGCGTGTCAGTGCTGTTACAGTGACACCTTTCACAGGAATGACAAACTGGGAAGCAGCAGATTTACCTAATTTACTATAAAAAAAAACTTTGGAAGATTTTTACTTTTACGAGGGGGGGATGAAGTATTCATTTGACATTGTCAGTTCCTTTCTCTTTCTGAAATTCATTAGCGTGAAGCACATTTAATCAAAATACCAATTTTATGAAATGGAGGTAAAATATTCCTGGTTAATTCAGATACCACGCTTTCCCTGGGTTTTTGTAACCAATGTTCATGACACAGTTTACAGACCAGGGAGTTGGAGTAGCATCAACTTCTTTCATCCTCAAGAGCCTTTGTTAAAGTTCTCATAAAAAAAAAAAAAAAATGTTTTTATTGATTTTTTTAGAGAGAGGAAGGGAGAGGGGGACAGAGATAGAAACATCAATGAGAGAGAAACATTGATTGGCTGCCTCCTGCACTCCCCCCCCCCCACTGGGATCAAGCCACAACCTGGGCATGTGCCCTGACTGGGAATCAAACCTGTGACCTTCGTGACCTTCATGCATGGGTCCATGCCCAACCAACTGAGCCATACCGGCCGGGCATAAGTTCACATTTGTATCAGTGCTCACTGCGCTCATAAGCCTTGTGTGGGTTTTCACACCTTTCGGTGGGGGGAATGTGGGTAAACGTGCCTCCGCCTGGCCTTTTCTTCCACCCAGACCTTCTAGAAGACAGGGTTGCTTTGCCTGTGGTGTCACACTTCATCGTGGGAGGGACTGGAGTCTTGATGCCCCATGAGTGGGTGGTAGCCATGCTCTAGGTGCTTTGGGCAGAAGTGGAGACACGGGGCTCTTTCCAGTGTCAGGTCATATTTCTGCCGGAATAGTCTAAAAGGGCCGTCGTGCTAGGAAAGGAAGTTTTGGGATTAATCAAGGTCAGAATTCTGTGTGGCAGCCTTCAGTTCTGCCAGTGTGTGGCGGTGCTCCTTTAAGTTGTATATTTAAATTTAGTCTTTTTCTCTGGGATTTAGCATATTGTTAAGCATGCACAGCTGCCATTTTTTGATTACTTAGCCATTTACCGTACCCCCTTGAACACTGGCATTTTCCTGACTGCCATACGTGTGATGTGTACTTTGGCATCTGAAAGGTTAGTCTTGGGAAACTAATTTATCAAGAAGTTAGGAGGTTGATCCCTCATAAGCTGCGACTTCCTCACAACTTGTAAGAGCTTCTTAGTCATTAAGGTCAGATGTGTTCCTTCAACCAGCTGGAGCTGCGTGCTCGCTGGTTTGGTTAGGCAGACCTGCGGATTTGATGACTAGCTGCTGCTTTTCCCGCAAGATTCTGATTTCATGAACAGCCTCCCATCGTCCCTCCCCTGCCTGGCCAGCTAGTGGCCGTGGCCTGACAGTTTGTCTGTTTAGGGATTTTGTACAAAATAACTGAAATAGTCAGTGGAAAACCTTTGAGCAAGTTTACAGGAAAGAAAGAAAGTAGATGATTTTTATGAATCAAGGAACAGTCTCGGGCTTCACTGTGTGATATTTTAGATAAACGGAAACATGACGGCTTATATATGAGGCTCTCCCCCCGCCATCAACCAGTTTGACATAAGCATATTTCACTTCCAGGCATAATTATTTAGAAACAGTCTTTAGAAAAGAATAAATAATGACTTTTTGTTCATTTATTTGATTTTTATCTATGTATTTTAACCTGTAGATTCAGGGTGAGTTATTTTTGAAGAGCTAGAGATTTTACTCCGAATGTCTACAAGGGACGGATAGTAACAACTCCCTGTTCTGAAGAGCAGGGGCCGGAAAAGCTGAGATGCTCGTCTGGGGGATTCAACCTACCCCTGAAAGACAGACAGTCGTCTTGTTTGGTGAAGAGTCAGTTTACCTCGTGGAAGTTTGTAACAAAACTGAAAATAATTCAAGGCTAGTGATTCCCACGCTGATGATCAGATGTGGCTGAAGTGACCTTGTCTCTCTCAAAAGCAAAGGTTTGCTGAGAAATTAATCAGCTCGATAGAATTTCAGGACCACGTTCTACCTACTTCAGGGTGTAGTACTATATGAGTATAGCAATTATCTGAATGCAGGCTGTTTTTTTTTTTTTTAAATATATCTTTATTGATTTCAGAGGAAGGAAAGGAGAGGGAGGGAGAGAGACAGAAACATCAATGATGAGAGAGTCATTGATCGAGCCCACAGCCGGGCATGTGCCCTGACCGGGAATCGAACCCCGATCGCCCGGATCCTAGGTCGACGCTCAACCGCTGAGCCACGCCCGGCCGGGCCAGAAGGCCGTTGCTAATGATAAACGTAGCTTCTCTTAAGTTCTTAAGTCTGGCACGTCTCCTCTGAGACACTCTGGGTCGCCGCACAGTGTGGCACCAGGGGCCCCTGGCAGCGGTGAGCCTCGTGGTCTTCATTCTATTCGTAAATCTCTGGCTGTTACGCTGATTTCGACTGATCTCTGAAACTGGCCTGACTGAATAGTATTATTTTACTTTGATTTTTTTTCAAGAATCTTTCGTAAGCTTTGTTAATACTGGTATTAAAGTAGAATATGTAATATTGTTTGCTCCCTGAAATAGGCTCTAAAACCTGGTTCCTAGAGATTTTCTCAGATATTTATATTGATTTTGACTTTACCTCTTAGGATTTTGGTTTTTTATGTGGATGGGAGTCTGCATGTCTTTAACATGCGTATCAACTAAGAAAATCCTTACAGTGCTTAAAACAACAATGACTGGATTCTAGGGGAGGAATCCTGGACTGGCCTCTGGACCCCGGGTCCAGGTGTGGGTGTGGCGTGTTTATACCCAGTGATCGTGGGGTTGTTAGATTCATGAATTGACATTTGTTTTCTCAGTGTCTTTATGAAAGAAATGATCACTGAGGGCTCCTCCAGTTCTAGAATTCCAAGGAAAAATTAAACAATGTAGGTTGGTTGCCTTAGGCTAGGGTGCTGCTGCTCTGCCTGGGGGCAGTTCTAAAAGCGTCTTGGGTGAAGGTTCAGAGCCTGGAAAGCTGTGGGTGGCAGTGGCACAGAGCACCTTCGTCTGTGCAGGTCTATGAATGAATAGACCATGGGCTTCATTCCCTCCCTCCTTAGAGGTTCATACCTGCTCCAGGCCCAGCAGTGGTTGAGCATCGACCTATGATGAGGTTCGATTCCTGGCCAGGCAGGGCACATGCCCAGGTTGTGGGCTCGATCCCCAGTGGGGGGTGTGCAAGAGGCAGCCGATTGATGACTTTCTCTCATCATTGATGTTTCTGTCTTTTTCCCTTCCTCTCCTTGAAATCAATAAAAGCGTATTTTGAAAAAAAACCCCTGCTCCAGTTCTAAGATGAATATAAACCAGACAGACGTACACACCAGTAGGAGGAGCACTGAGGACTGTAAGCTACCCCACAAGCACGGAGATTGTAAGACCCTGGGTGAAGAAGGTTGGAGGACAGCAGGGAGGAAGAAGACCCGTTTCTAAGCACAAGAGAATGTACCACTGAAGAGGCACACTTAGAACTCTTTGGAGACAAGAGGTTACTCTAAAGCCAAATAGAAAGGAGTTTTGAAATATTTTTGTAAACCAGTGTTTTTTGAAACACTTGCTCAGCCGGTGTGGCTCAGTGGTTGATCATACACCCTTGACCCAAGAGGTCTCCAGTTTGATTCTCGGTCAGGGCACATGCCCGGGTTGCGGGCTCGATCCCCAATAAGGGATGTGCAGGAGATGATGTCTCTCTCATCAATGTTTCTATCTCTGTACCTCTCCCTTCTCTCAAAAATCAGTAAAAACATATTTTTATGTTTTTTTTTGTTTGTTTTTTTTTTTAATATATCTTTATTGATTTCAGAGAGAGGAAGGGAAAGGGAGAGAGAGTGATAGAATCATCAATGATGAGTCATTGATTGGCTGTCTCCTGCAGGCCCCCACTGGGGATCGAGCCCACAACCCCGGGCATGAGCCTTGACCGGGAATCGAACCTCAATCTCCTGGATCCTAGGTAAATGCTCAACTGCTGAGCCACGCCCTGCTAGGCAAAACATATTTTTAAAAGACCAAAGAAACAGACTTGTCTGGCATCAGGACTCAAGGGAGAATGGGAGTAAGTGGAAATAAATGAGTCTGGTGATATGTGGGGAATATTGGCATATGCAGGGTGTTGGAGCGTGAGGAGCTCTCTCTTCTAAGAGCTCAGCTCTCGGGAGGTAGGCACTCGCCAATTAGTGGAGGTGTGAATTTTATCTCCGTGCTTCTTTCAAATGATAGATGCCACAGTAAATTTAAAATATTGAATGTGATAACTGAGCATGAATTTTTAAATTCTGCAATTAAAAGACTTTGTTCAAAATGCCATTAATTTTGAGTTTAGGTGGAAAAGGGAAGCAGAATTCCTCATTGTCGTTTTTTCCCCTCGGCGAGTGAGTTATAACTTTTTAGGAATTGAAATAAATACTAATGAGTCATCTCTTCTTTTACCGGCATGAGTGTCTGTTGGTGACAGAGTTCTCGAGTCACCTTGCTTCCTTTTGGAAAATGACTAATTTTTGATGCATCATATCCTCTAGAGTACGCTCACCTGTCGCCATCCATTCCCCCAGCAGATGCTCCCAGAGTACCTACTGTGTGTTCTGTGCCAGGCACTCTGCAGGGGGAACAAAACGTCCAATGTCCCGGTTTCCTGGGAGCGAGCAGGCTGGGAGCGGAGGAGGTAGACGCAAAGGAAACACAGATACTACTGACTATTCCCTTCCGAGGAGGTGACTTGTAAACAGATCTGATGGATTAGATGGGTCCCATCAGGTGAGGTGGGGTGGGCACTGTTTGGTGATGGGAAAGACAGAGGCAGGGCATCCCTTGAAGAGAGAGTACTTGGTGAAAAGGCCTCAGCAGGAAGGTGCTGGGAGCATTGTATGGAAGGAAAGAACCCGGCTCAAGCTTAGTGGGTGAAGCTGGAGAGTAAGGGGAGGTTGAGGGCCTCTAGGGTAAGGGGTTTGGATTTTAAAGCTGATGTTGGTTGTGTGTGGGAAATGGATTGTTGGGGGCAGGAGCGGAAACAGCAGTGGGGTGGTGGCTGCAGACCTGGTGGGGAGGCCTTGGAGGGGCGGGCGTGCTGGAGATGGGGAGGAGGCATGAGTACCCCGTGTATTTTGGAGACAACATCGAGAGGGCTGGGTGATAAGGGGTGGGGGAAGGAGATGGACTGCCCCAAACAGTTCCAGCCTGAGCACCTAGGTTTGGGGGAAAGCTCAAGGAAGATTTGGGTCCCTGGAGTTTGGGATGGCGGTGAGAGCTCCCAGGAAGCGTGGGTTGGCTGTAGGAGTGCGGGGAGAAGCGTAGGTTACAGATGTCAGCATCTGCATGTTTGGCATTTGGGTGACAGTGCCCTGGAGACAGGTCAGGTGATTTGGGGAGGGTATGCAAAGGCTGGTCCCAGGCCCAGTCCCTGAGAACTGCACCGTGGAGAGGTTGGGTGAAGGAGGAGGGGCCTGCAGGGAAGGAGTGGGACACCGTGGAGCACAGGGCAGAGCTGTTGGAAGGACGGAGTGGCCGGCTGTGTCACAGGCTGCTGAGAGGTCTGTGGAGACCGAGACATGTCCATGGGTTTGATGACATGGGGGTCATTGCTGACGTTTCAAAGAGCAGCTCCGATGGAATGGCAGGGTTGGGAGCCAGGGGGAGGAAGAATAGAAAGAAGTGGGGACAGTGTATATAGATGTGGTTTGAGATGTGTGTGACAAGAGCAAGAACAGTGGGGTGGTGGCTAGAATGGGAGGTGGGGTCAAAGAAAGGTTTATGTTGTCTGTATGAGGGGAGAATCGGGGTTTGGTGGTTTGTTTTTGCAGCAGACGCTGAGGGGCATAGTCCAGGAGAGAGAGAGAGACTGATGAACAACAAGGGGGACAGAGGCCAGGTCATGGAGGATGTGAGCGGGGATGGCACATTGATTAGTAACAGGGATGCTAAGTGGGGGCGAGGACAGCTGACACACAGGTCTGGAGTCGCAGGTGGGGATGTGTCGGGAGCTGACAATACCAGGTTAGGGCAGGTAAACCCCATTTTCTCCCTGCTGCAAGGGGATCAGGGAGTTGCCTGGGGTGTGCCTTGTGGAGCTGGAATTAATTAGAGCACAGGTCCTGACTCCTACTCCAGTGCTCTCTGCTCAGTTCCAGTTCGCCCTTCAAACTCTATTAATTAACCTGGAAGGGAAGCCTTGAATCTTTCTCCTATGATTTGCATTATAAAGCCATCCAGCCCTGGTTGGTGTTCCATTCCTATCAGTGTTCCTTTAGTACATTGTAGGCAGCAGAGCTGTTTCACAGGAACAGTGGAAGGGAGTTGGGCTCAGCCCACCCGATGAGGAAATGCAGTATTTCCAGGTCCTCCGCCTTCTGACCTGATTGTGTGCCCTCAGCACATAGGGGAGCAGTGTAATTAGAGTTCTGGGGGCTTTATTATCAATAATGGAAACACCACAGTCAGAAATCTCTTTAGCCCTAAGCACTACCATTGGGGCTAAGTGGCTCCCCTGGGTGCCCTGAGTTGCTGCCAGCAGCCTTAGCAAGAGGCAGTGAGCAAGGGGGCAGGGGGTGGGGCCAGAGCAGGAGAGAGAAAAAGGAATGTCTTCTCCCGTCTGTGGCGCCCAGCGGCCTGGGGCTGCCTGGCTTCAGGTGGGCAGCAGGTAGGAGAGGTTGGGGGGCACCAGGATTTGTGGGATCCCTCTTCTGCACTCTGCTCTTCACAGATGCTGGTCTCTGTGACCGTTCTTGGAGGCAGGTCTTGTTCTCTGCCTTCCACAGGCCAGGAGGCTGAGGCTTCACAGCATGGAAGGTCGCAGAAGAGCAGGTGGGGGCCAAGGGGCCACATGGGGAAGAAACGCAGGGAAAGGTGGAGGCGTGAGACGGCTCCGAGAACTGGGCGAGCCCCAGCAGGCCCAGCACTCCGGGAATAGAGACTGGACAGTGACCTGATGTGCTCGGCGGGGCCCGGGCCTTCGGCAGGCGGATGCCCTGAGTCGGGGCTTCACTGGAGGAGCCTGGAAGATTCAGCTGCCTTTTCAGGATGCAGTTCATCCCCTTTTTCAGACCCCGGATCTGGCCAGAATTCCTTTCTCCATCATTTTCTTCTAACAGAGACCTCCTCCGCTGGGCACACATGGAACAGTCCTGACTGGACGTTTCCCAGGCGCAGGTTGGCTTCCTCCCCTTGTCCTTGGGACCTGAGGTTAGTTTCACAGGCTGACTCGCGCCGTGAAGTAAACGTCTCTCCACTGGGTGGCCTGCCCCTCGATGCCGGGTAGTGGGCTCAGCTTATCCTCTGAACGGGAAGGCCGCTGACTGCACGGGTGGGGCCAGGGCCCGTGGTGTCTGATTCTAAGCACGGTGTGGAGTGGTCAGGGTGTGCTCAGGTGGGACAGAGTGCTGTCCCCGGTCGCCTGTGCTCAGGAAGACCTGTTCCTGACTCCAGCTCCCCAGCCCTTCACGGAGAGGAGCCGCTGGGGTTGAGACTGTGCTTTCTTAGAAAACCAGCCTACTGTTGGTAACAGCGGCTCCATCGCAGCATCTTTCTCCTTCACGAAGCGTTTTCCTCCCACTTTCCTCCTGCTCTTCATTGTGACCCCAGAAGACAGTAAGGGGGGGGCTATTCCTGTTTGTAGTTGAGTGAGGCTGGGACTGGAACCTTTGTGTAGGCAGAGGCTTAGACCCCCTTTGTCCTGAAAAGCCATTTATAATCCAAATATATTTTTCTACAGAAACAGTATTACCTGCAGATTCAGTTCCCTGTCCACCTGCAAAGAGTGCATTTAACCTCTTGTTTCCTGGGTTTCCCAGCACCAGCACTTCCCCTCTCCTGAGGGCCCTCTGCGGTAGCTTTTGCTCTGTGCTCTGGTTGTTTCTGCGCATGGACGGTTGTCAGCTACCTGCCCCTGCAACCCAGACCCTGTGAGTGCTGTGCCGGGGTCCATTGATGTCACAGCCAGGTCTTATCACTGCACACGTATGAGAACCGTCTTCAGTTCTAAACCCTCTCCTCTCCTGGCTGCAGCCCAGTACAAAGGGTGCCCCTCTGGCCAGGGTGGGCAGAGCTCTGTCTGAGAAGCTGGGCGAGTGGAGTAGGCTTTGGTGCAAGCCAAGAAGTTGTCAGGAAAGGAGGCGGGGGTAGAGCAGAGGCTGAGAAGAGCCGGATGGGGCTGCCTGGGGTTGCCCAGAGGAGAGCTGTAGCTGTTGGTTTCTAGGTCACTTCTCTCACTCCCCACCCCACCTGCATGCCACATCCTTTGAAAGCCCTGATAACGAGTCCCATTGCTTCTTTACAGGTATGGACAGTTCATAGAAGGGAGATAGGTAGAGAAGTGATGTTGTTTGGGTCCAAATTCTAGAAAGGTTTGCTTTGGGCTTTGGGGGAGCCATAGCAACGAACCTTTTATAACCTTTTGGGGAGCTGCTAGAGGTGGTGGTAGGTGGAGGGGCTTAAGTTTCGAGGCTGCTCTGTTGTTAATTACTGACTTGAAGGATAGGTGCTTCGGATGCTGGAAGTGATATATGAGGCCCTGTCAGGACATCTCTCAATAATTAAGAAATAAGTCCTTGAAATTCCGTTTTAGCTCCAGAAGCAGTGAAAGTTTCCTAAATGGATCTGAGAGGAGCGGGTGCACCCCCCATGTGTATCCATCAGGCGCCTGTGAGGCATTGAGGGCAGGGGAGGGGGTGCCCGTGCCTGAGGGAGATGTGCCCACTTTTAGCAACTCTGATGCCTACAAGACCCCAGAAGTGGAAACACAGGCCCTTATTTCAAGAAGTAATGACAAAAGCTTTGCCATCAGAGCAGAAATGGAATATCTTATAAAAATTAACATGGAGTTATTTTTAAAAACGCACAGGTCAACCTTGACCTTGGGTACCCACTTCATGTCAGTTATTAATTGCAGGGTGAAGCATCCCACCTTTTCATTCCAGAAGGCCGTGAGCAGACGCTTCTGGGCTCCTGAGTCCTGACCTCTGTCTTGTCAGCGAGCCCAACTGTCTGTGCTGTGAGCGTGGGCGGCTGCCCAGCCCGAGGACCTTTACGGTCAGGGGCAGGGGCGCATTTCCCCGGAGACGTCCTGAGCTTGTACAGCGCAGCCCGGAGCGCGTTGGCAGAGGTGGTGCAGGTCTGGGCTAAGTGGCAACAGGTGCCCCTTGCCTGGCCCTCTAACCTGACCCCAACGAAGCTGCCACTCCAGGCTCCCCACTCTGCAGCTCAGCCTCGGCAGAATACCCTTGAGGCCTGAGGAAGTCATTTTCTTCAAGTTCTATACCACTGAAAATTAGGATTTTTAAACAGTCTGGAGAGTTTCTTGACCTGGAATAAAAGCTTAGTTTTCCTGACTCCAAATTTTCTCAGGCCCCAGGATCACCCCAGTTAACACCTAGAAATCAGTTGAGGACAGAGTCACTATTTCTGCTCAATTATTTGCAGCAATTAGCATTTATTTAGCATTATTCAGGTGCTTTTGGTTTTTGTTGTGTTTTTTTTTTAAAAAAAAACACTATTAAAGTAACCTTAAAAATACTGCTGTCTAAAATAGATATTGTATTAGTCTTTTATCAAATGAGATGAAAGGCAAATTTATAAAATGTTGAATCTCTTAAATCTAAATCCAACCAAGGATGGGATATATCCTGTTAATTTGTCAAACTTGTAGAGAGCCGCCTACTTGAGACAGTAAGGATTAATCTAGCGCTGGTAAGAGAGAATTTGAAAAATACAGTTTTCTAATTATACAATCTCTTCTCCATGGTCCAAGGTTAATGCGGTTCTGAATTCTGACAGTTAGTAATAGAAGAGGGGAAAAAAAAGACCAAAGTGTATGAATTGTCTTATAATTACCTGAAATGGAGGCCCTCCTTCTGGCAGGGGAGAGCTTTATAAGTGTTAATCTGATATTTTTCAGCATTTGATTCCCTTCCCTTTAAACAATGTTGAGAATAATTGAAGGGTTTTGTGTCTCTCTCGGTGCTTATCGAATATACTTGTAGTGTTTGGAGGGTTCTTTTGCTTATTGCTTAGCCATCGATGAGTAATCCTAGGTAAACAGTTGGAAAATTTGTCCTTTCTTTTGCTTTTTTTTTTTTTATTTTTTTACAATTTAGCTGTCTTATGAGTTACTTCCTAGACCCCCGTCTTTGGAGTGCTGGGTCTTTGTTCCTTCTGCGAGTATATGCTCATCCCAAGTTCACGGTGAGAGGCATTCTCCTTGGTTGGCTTTTGCACTCATACTTGTAGCTCTTGCTGCACCTGTTCCAAGGCAGCACAATCAGAATGCTAGCACCAGAAGGAGATAGGTTTATTCCTTAACTTCTTCCTGTCGGATATCTGTGGAGTGCATATCATAGTGAGAAGAGTTACAGAGAAGACTCAGGCCACCCAACAAAATGGCCTGAGGAAAAGATGGGACATTGGGGTTAGAAATGCAGATTTTCAGGATTTTACAACTAGATCTGCTATCTGAGAATGTAGGAATGGATGAGTTGTAGAGCAGGACTGGACCTTGGGACATGCCCAGAAATGCTAGAGAAAGAAAAGGACTCATTGAAAGTAGGAGACCCCAAAGGCTCTGGTCCTCCTGAGAGGTTTGGGGTGGAGAGTAGTAACTATAACTAATCAAGGGCCAGGAGAGCAGAAGAGTGAGATTGCAGCCAGAAGAGACTGGGTGTAGGTCAAGGTAAGACCATTCAGTGGTGTGCCAGAACCAGCTCACAACAGCAGACATGCCTATCTCTTCAGAATCCTGTGCCATGTTGGGGGCTTGAAATTGCCATGGGGCAGTATTTACATCACAGAAATGGGCAGATGCTACAAATTAGGGCCATTTTAAAAAAGTGGTTGGTTATAAACATTACAGAGGTCAGTGGGTTTCCATAGAGTAGTGTTTCTGAAACTTTAACATGGCAACTCAGCAAACATAGTTTTCCTGAAAAACACACACACACACACACACACACACACACACACACACAGAGAGAGAGAGAATAGTGTTTAGGAGCAGTACCTACACCTTGCCATGTGGGTGCATTCTAATCTCAGCCCTTCTCTTTTCGTTAAAAAGAAAATAATGCTGTTTATATCTCACTAAACTGATGTCATGACCTGCAGTTTGCAAAGTATTGTTTTACAGACAACTAGAGGTTTTATATGCATTTCAAAGTCAAGAGACTTGCCCTTGGCCATGGGGGAGACTCATTTTCTGTGGTTGGAAGCCTGACTTGGAGAAGATCAGCTTTTCAGAAGAAAGCGGAAGGAAACTGGGCACATTAGGAAAAGGCTAAAAATTGGATTACTTTGTATCTTTTAAAATGCTTTTATTTAGTTAGTGAAAATGTACTTTCTGAGAGCTGGTGTTATTCCTGCAAACCGAAAGAGCACTTATGCCCCTTGTCGAGGGTCACCCCGCTTTGAGTGGCAGACTTGGACCTTGGACTCTGGGGCTGCCTCCTGTTGCATGTGGACAGTGTAAGGGTGGCGGGAGACCTTGGCCTGGGCCAGGCCGGCAGGGCTCCAAGCAAGCCTGTCACAGGCCAGGTGTGCTCACTGCCGAGTGCTCTTTGTGGCCTGAAGCCGGCTTGGCAGTTACCTGTAACCTGATCAGTTTAGATGGCCAGTCCAGGTAAATGAGTCCCCAAACCCCACTCTGAGTGACCTGTAATAACATATCGAATGGACAGTCCTCAAGGCGTTCTGTCCAGTGTCCTCTATGAGAGCGGACTGGGGCCTGCCCAGGTAATGCCTCCCAATGGGTCAGTCCTGACAGGAAAAGCAGGGCGGGTTTGAAGGGGAACCTGAGGGTCAGAGCCACAGAGGCTGTGGGATCGTGGACCTGAGAGGCCAGTGCTGGGCCTCAGGATCTGGACAGACAGCAGTGGGGAGTTACGAGGTGGGCCAGGCCAGGCTGAGGCATCAGGTGCTGCACTGGGTTGGGGGTTCAGGGGAGAAACCCCTGCAGGCCCGGGAGCTGGTGTTAATCAGACAGGGTTTGGTGGGCCATGGGGGCTCCGGGGAAGGCGGGAGTGGGTGTTTGTCATGTCTAAAGTTAAAGGTACAGGTGATCCAGAGAAATCAGGTGTGCTTGGAGCACTCGAGTTTTGTTTCTTTCATTGTCTGCTTTGACTTTGTGGCTTGTGGATTGTGAACTGTTCCTCTTAGAGTCCCACGTGTGCCTGACACTCAGCTATTCATATCGCCAGCAGACCTCATGTTTTTTAACTAGAACCTTTATATTTTTCATCTTGCCATTTTGTAGGTAAGAGAAAGGAATTCTGTTTATGATCCTGGGTGTCATTTCTATAAACCACCCTTTATCCAGGGATGTTGGACTCTGCCCAAGAGAAGCCGTTTCATATGGAAATTTTCTTAATGAATCCGGGCATATCTTGTTACATTTTGCCCCCAGATGCCTCGGATGAATTAGAGGAAGACAGTTGCTGTCCATGTGGTGATTTTTAGAGATTTAAAAGAGGACAGTGTGCTAGGTTTTCTAACAGATTCAGAAACTCTGTGGTTCTGAATATTAATACCAACACGGTCAAAAAGTACGTATTGGACAGGAAAGCATATTTTGATATTTGAGTGTAAGAGGACTTTCTGTGTTTCCCAGCGTTGCCATCAACTGGAATCTGCATTTCCTCTTTTATTCATTCAATAAATATTCAACGCTCATTATGTTCACGGCATCACCTTAGACTCCAGGGGAGTTACAACTAACCTAGAAGACTGGTCCCTGCCCTCGAGGAGGAAATAGAAGAAATAATTACATCTGATTGTTTTTAACACAGAGTAGCGCTAATCCCAGCTTGGGAACGTCGTGGTCACCAGGGAGGATAGTGGGTGTAAGGGGACTGCGAGGCCAGCGCCCTCGTGGCCATGGAGCGTGGAGCCCTTCTCTCCTTCCTGTTCTCACTCCCCCCCTCGGGGTTTGTGGACCAGAGCGGCCCAGGGAGCTGGCGCAGGTCCCCCTGGCCCACGGGGATTGTTCTCTGATGGGCTGTGATCTAAGTGCAGCTTTTTTTCTTTTCTTTAGATTTTCTTACAATGCCAGGTACTGTTCATTTCCACGCACGACTGAGACCTCCTAAATTATGGTCTTCATAGACGAAAATGAGCACTCCCAGCATTTCCTGGGAGGGCCTGGGTCAGCTTTCTGCCTGCAGTACCCCAGAGCAGCTGCCAAACTCACAGACAGTGGCCATCCCACCCGAGACCGGGAGGCCTGGGAAGGAGGGTGGGCCAGGCTCTAGGTGCTGTCTGAGCCTGAGCAGGTACTCAATAAAGGCTCCTTGACCGAGTGAGGACATCACGGCCGAACTGTGTGGGAGCCAAAAGATTAGGCCTCAGCACTGCTGGAGGAAGGTGTCACATATAGGAGGGTGGGTGGTGGGCGGGGGAGGGTGAGGGAGGCCCTCGGAGGCCCCATATGTATAATTCTAAGAGATTTGTATGATTTGGACCATGGCCAGACAGTCATTAATTTGTTCAACAAACATTGATCTTAGTACTTGTGTGCATAGCATGTGTTAAGTCACCTTGGGGATGCCAGAGGGTTTTGTAAGGCAGTGTGTTTCCCTACACGTACCTGCACGTTGGAATGATGTGGGGGAACCACTTCGAGATTTCAAAGCCCAGGCCACACCCCAGACAGTGTCAGGCTCCAGGTGTGGGACACATATGTCAGTGTTTTGGAAGCTGTCTGAGGATTCCAGCGTGTAGACAATTTGTGAATCACAGCCACACGGAGCTCTGATACGGTTTTAGATAATGCACCCAGAAAAATGAAAGAGCAATTAGGATGTCATACAGCAACCTCACAAGGCAGGTGGGAGATTCCAAACTAAGTCGGAGCTATGAGCATAACTTTCCTCAAAAGGAGAGGCCTGTGGGTTAGGTGGTGGGGACCCCCCGGCCACATGGCCTGGAAGGTGGGCAGGCTCTACCAGGTGCGGGGAGGAGAGGAGGGCCCTCCTTTCATCTTTGAATTCAGCCAAGTCTGGGAATGACCTTAGATCCCTGCGTAGGGATTTTGGGTGGAATGAGCCAGCATAGTAAGAACTTGACATTTCATTGCCATTAGTGGGTGAATGTTTTTCTTATAAGAGACAAACTACAGGGTGCCCACTGGCGTCTGTCTTGTGTGCATGTGAGCCGAGAACCGTGAGGTGAAGCACATCCCTCGGGACAGAAGTACTCAGCTTCACTTCTTGGTTCTCTTGCTCTTAAAATTGCTCCCTGCCCTCTTAATGGCCACAGCGAACATCTCTACGTGTGCCCATCAACGCACAAACGAGCCATTTTATGTGGGCTGTTCCGTCCCCCAGGGTCCCGTGGAGCCGTGAGCTGTGGCTGCACCGAGGGCGGGTGAAGGTACTTGACCTTGGCCCCTCCTGGCTGCTCTCGGTGCTTACAGACCCGGGGTTGCTGCGCAAACCGTGGTGCTGCTAATGGCCTACCTGTCGGACCGCATGGCTCTCATTTGGTATTCTCAGCACTTTGGGTTTCTAATTAGTTTTTTTAAAAATTGCCCCTATTCTGTGTAATTTCAGAGGGCGGAATGGAATGCTTCAATGCTATCAGGAAGTTCTTGGTGAGCCGGATCTAAGCGTGCCTTTTCCCTCTTGTTCCCACCCGCAGTGTGCCACGCCGAGATGAACGCCATCATGAACAAGAACTCGGCCGACCTGAAGGGCTGTGCCATCTACGTGGCCTTGTTTCCGTGTAATGAGTGCGCCAAGCTCATCATTCAGGCAGGTGGGAGCGGGCGTCCCATTTGTCACATTTGCATCGCGGCCCGCTCCTTGCAGGAGCGTTTGATCTGAAATTGCTATTGTTTAGATCTGAATTAATTGCACTATCGACTTCGCAAGATGCTTCCCGTTTTTCGTGTTTGAATGGTGCCAGGTATCCTACGACTAATTGCATCCTCTGTGATTCTTAGCATGTTTCTAATTTAGTTTGCAACGTCTTAAACTGCAAGCTGCAGAAAAACAACACAGGCTTTGCATATAATTACTGTCAGTTTTCTGTCCTCTGACATATTGTGCATAGATTAGGGGGGAGGGTGAGAAATGAGTTTCTGTCAGCAACAAGGTCAACTGGGAGTCTGTATATGAAATTTTAATTTGTGTCTAAGGTATGGTAGGTATTTGAGGACCTAAACATCTTTGCATATAAATGTCGTAAGACTCCACTGGCACCGCTTTAAGTTTTTCTTACCCTAAGTCTGCACCACTGTGTTCTGAATATTTCACCTTTTTCAGATTGTCACGTTTAAAACTCAGCTACACTTTATCTCCATAAAACTCCCAGTGTGCGATTTAAAGACTTGCCATGTGGGCCAGATGTGTGGTTTAGGGGGGCTGTTTGTCGCGAGCCCTGGATCTCTGAGTGGAGGCAGTCTACTGGTGTCAGAACCAGGGTCTCCCACGGAGCAGTGGGTTCCCCCACCGTGCTGTGAGGTCCTTTGGGACTTAAGCTCAGAGGAGGCAGCAGGCGTGGGCAGAGTAGCGTGTGCCTGCGAGGCCAGCCTCCTGCTGCCCTTCAGAGGCTGGGGGTGTGTAGAGTGCCCTCCAGAGTCCTGGCCTCAAGTCAGCGCTGCCTGGTGAGATGGGAAAACACACAGGTCCGCTCTGCGCTGTGCGGTGCTGGCTTGAGTCGGCCCGCAGAGCCGTCCTGGGAAGCTCCCTGGCATTTCTCTCTGATTTTGCCAGCACTTCCCAGTCCCCCCCATTAGCCTCTTGAGTTAAACAGTAGTTGCCTCGTGAAGAAAGAATATTTGATTGCCCACAGGAAAGAAAATTTGTTAATCGGATCAACGCCTGACTGCTTGACATGTTTTCACTTTGCCTTTGTTAAAAAAAAAATCCATAAAGCCTGGAGGGCAGATTAAACATAATCTGACCACTGCTGTACTGGAGCAGCGGCTCCAGGTTGCAGCCACTGGGCGCTCTGAAAGTGCGCTCAGAAAAGGGGACGCGCCGCAGACACCCCGGCTCTGCCGCCACTGCCCCCCCCGCCGGTGTCTGCACCTGGACTAATGGGGCTTCTTGACTTGTTGCCTTTTAAGGTATCAAAGAAGTTATATTCATGTCCGATAAATACCATGACAGCGAGGAGACCACCGCTGCGAAGCTCATGTTTTATATGGCCGGGGTTACCTTCAGGTAAGTCGGCAGAGCCAGGGCCAAGGGGAGTGGCAGCCTGATGGAGGAACAGCTGTGAGCTGGCTGCTGTTCATTCCTGCCGGGATGCCCGACTTCCCTCCGCTCTTGGAGGCGTCTTTCTTAATGCATTGGACTAAGCATCTAAGGGGTATTTTAGGGGTAGATTTTTCCGAGCACTGACAGAAGTATTTGAAGACAATCTGTCTAATGATCGCTCTTTAATAGTAGTAGCTTTCCAAGGCTTGGGCTAGTTACTCTATTAGCAAGAAACTTAAAAACTCACAAGTTTTATAATATGAACATTAAACCTTTGTAAATTTTGCAAGTGTGACAACTCTGATGTAGAAAATTTAGGATGAAAGTTACCTACCAGGTTTGAGACACCAGGGATTCTTTTGACAGCAACATTTTAAACTGAAATGTGAAGTCATTTAGGTTTTTATGATTTCGTTTGCTAGGCAAAGATCGGGAGGTATGTTTGACTTGCAAGTAAGTTCAAACACCTTTGATTTGTAGTAGAAACTTCTTTAGAGACTGTGAAAGCTTTCAAAGCAGTTTCTTTAGAGTATTTGTGGGCAGTAGTGGGGTCTTATAATTGGTAACATACCTGTCCCCTTGCCTTCATCATTAGGGATATAGGTTATAGGCCATGAGTCTGTTGTGCCTTTTGAGACTATAAATCCAACCTTTACTGGTTTTTAAATGAATATGTTTAGTCCCCATATACTTTCTTTTTAACTGCTATAGAAGGCACATTAATGTGTAAAAAATACATATGTATGGTGGGTATATTTTACTTCTGCATTTTTTAAAACATGATTTTAAAAATTAGTCCTCACTAAACCTAGTTGCTTTTTTGCCATGTACAAGAGGCAAAAGAAAAATTGACTCCTTTTTGCTTTAGAGTGATTTCACCTTGGCTATAGAAATTTCCTAGAAAATAAGGTAATCTGGTGGGAAGAGTAGTGATCAGATGTCACGTGCAGCTAACTTGTTAGAGATCCTTTGCAGGCCCCTCCCCTCAATAATTCATGCACTCTGCTAGCGGAGGGACCTGTGAGCCAAGCAGCCCAGCATCTGTTTGGTCTTAGTCTTTTGTGGGCCGTGTTTCTCTCTGCACAGTGCCCTGTAAGTGGCTCCTATAGGATAAAGTGAGTCCCCGGAAAACGTTTCCTCCCCACAGAAAATGTAGGTCAAACCCAAGTAAACGAATTGCTTTGACTACTCACTGGATAATATCATTATATATTTCATCTCTTCCATTTAGGAAATTCACACCCAAGTGTAGCAAGATTGTCATTGACTTTGATTCCATTGACAGCAGTCCCGGTCAGAAGCTTCAGTGAGCTACATCTCATTAAACCGCCGAAGATTGGGATTTACCCTCTTCTAAGGAGCCGCAAGTGCCTTTCATCTCAAAGTTACACCTAACTTTTCAATACGTAGACATCTGAGGAACAGAAAGCCTCCGTTCGCCCCGACTCTCTCTCCTGCCACGTAGAATCTGCATCCGATTAAGCTATTGATTTAGGGTTTAAGATAAAGGAGCCTGTGGACGGCCCTTCTGGAGGGGCTGGGGTGGGGTGCCATGTGCCGGTTTGCTAGGGTGCTGGTGGCTCTGCAGAAGAGTGTCAGTTGCTGTCATTGCGCGTCACAGCTGCTGCAGGCGGCTGCATGTGCTGAAAGGACAAATAAATAATCGCCGTGTTGCTAGCAGGATGAGCTGACGCTGATGTGAACATCTGGCCCAAATGAGGCAGAACGTGTAGTGCCCTTGGAGAAAAAGGAGGGCCCACATGGCAGTGGCACGAGAGTGTTTGCTTCAGAGAGTCGGAAACAGCCACCCACCCACCCAGGAAACCTGGAGAGGGCGGCACCTGCGTCCTGAGTGGGTGGGCGAAGCTGAGCTCTGGACACTTCCTCTGCTTTTGCTGTCCTGCCCCCCACAGGGTAGTGGCATACTGTCCCTCTGAGGGTGGGGACCCCTTTGTTTTTATGTCTCGTTTTTGGTTTGTGGGTCACACGTTACAAAATTGTTCCCGGAGCTGTGGGGCGGGGATTGTGGGTGGGCGGGGCCATCGCAGGTCTTCCCGAGTAAATTGATTCCTGTGCTGTAGGTGAGATGTGAGGAAATTCAGGCCCCTCCAGAGCAGCTTATACCGGATCTGGTGATGGGACCTCATTTCTGCTCCTGGCACCGTGCGTTTCTGCATGGACCCAAATTGCACCTTCCTGTCACTGACTCGGGTGGAGGGGGGACATCACACGCACACGTGTGGCTGTCCACCTGCCTTTAATCCCACTTAATTTTTACTAAACATGCTCAGTACCTTTGCTGAGAAAGTGGTTTCTTTATCCTAAAGATTTGTACTATTTGAAAGCGCTCTTGTATTTTTATGAGTTTTTATTTTGTCTCTGAGGGTTTGTACTCCAGATTCCCGGGCATTTTGTAATTTGACTCCTCACTGATGTTATTAAAATCTTATTAAAACCTACCCCAGCGAAGTATGTTCATTTTACCTTGTAATTAGATGCTCGAGTCTCCGTTTCTGTCGTTTCTGCGTTGTCTGAGAAGCACATTGCATGTTTTAATGCTCAGAGAATAGTCTGAGACACTGAGGAGCGTGCCTCCCCCGGGGCTGGTGGGCTCATGGATCAGCTGGAAGATGCTAAGAGAGGTTCTCACACTTCCCCCTCCTGTGCACCTGCCCCTCGTCTCAGGTGGGGCCACCCAGTAGGTCATCAGGGCCATTCAGTGGGTCCCAGGCCGCCTCCCTTCTCCGATACTTCAGTCTCCATTTACGGCCCTCCTGAAAATGGTAGCTTCAGGAAGCCATCAGCCAGGAGACCGGCCTGAAGTTCTGGGAAGACCAGACCTCGAGGGTCAGGGCTCCGCAGGCCCACCCGCTGTCAGGAAACCGTGGTGACGTGGTAAGGAGAGTTACAGGTCACACCTGCGGAGGCAGACAAGGTAACCCTGGGCCCAGGACTTTGGGGACCCAGGATCATATTTAGAGGAAAACATGGTCACATTTAGGCTAAATGAGGGTGCCTGAGAATTCTACAAAGACCTAGAGGTAGCTCTGTTTTCCTTTCAGAACTGTTGGAGAGGTCGAAACCATTTCATCATCAGAGCCTGTGACTCCGAATAGTTACTGAGAGCCTGCCATGCCCCAGGAGGGTTCTCCAGTGGGGTGGTTTCTGCTTCAGAGTTAGGGTAGGTGGACATGGTTAGATAATAGAGTTGTTAGATGAAGCCTGCGGTAATGTGATTTGTAATAAATACATATGTGGCCTTTGTTGCCGTTTCTGGCAACGAGCTAAAACCCTTGGATTATCCTAAATGATCAGAGCAATGTAGGTGTATCTTGTTGGGTTAATGAGGTATCTTTGGGATCCCATCTAAGGATAGGGGCTGGTTGGCAGGAGAACCAACCATGTGATTAGAGGGTTGGAACTTTCAATCCCACTCCACCCCTCGGAGGAGGAGGGGCTGGAGGTTCAATCAACAGCCAGTGGCCAATGATTTGATCCATCAGATGTATGTAATGAAGCCTCGGTAGGAACCCAAAAGGACAGGGTCCAGAGAACTTCGGGTCGGTGAACAGCGGAGTGGAGGTTTCGGGGAAAGGAACACTCCGGGGGAGGGCATGGAAGCCCTGCGCCCTTCCTGCTACCTTGTCGTGTGCGTCTCTCATCTGGCTGTTCCCGAGTTGTATCTGTTTACAAAAAATCGGTCACCTGGTGAGTAAAATGTTCCTCTCATTTCTGTGAGTGGCTCTAGCCTCTTGGTCCAGCAGTAGAGGTAACAACTGGCACCTGAAAGTTCGAGAAGGGGGTCGTGGGAGCTCTGAGAGCTGGTTAGTCAGAAGCACAGGTGACAGCCTGGACTTTCGATTGGCCTCTGGGGGAGGGCCAGTGTTGGAGGACTGAGCCCCTTATCTGTAGACTCTGATGCTATCTCTGGGTAGGTAGTGTCAGAATTGAGCAGAACTGTGGCACACGCAGCTGGTGACCTGAGACTTCTGCTCAGTGGTGTGGGGTAAAGTCATCCCCCCTTGTCAATATTGAAATTGGGTCCAGGAACCCCAACTAAAACCCAACTTTGCCAACCTCTTTACTTTGCCAGCGATCTCCACCTGCCTGTGCCTTGCAGACACGACCTGTAGTTTAATTTCTCTGGGATTGAGTTGTCTACTGTTAGTGTCCACATCTGAGTGTGGCCAGTGCGGAAGGGCGGGGGTCAGAAGTGAGTGTCTGCAGGTGCCCAGCTGTTACTCATTTCCAAGTTCAGAGATTTTAAAAAGATTTTAAGGTCTTTAAAAAGTTCAGTATTTCCAACGAAAATTGGAGGAGGTGTTCTGTGTACCGTGCCCTGCTTACCACTCAGCAGTGGCCTTCCTCGGCGGAGCCGTGGTCTCAGGCTTGGAGCCTGACAAAGGCGTTGCCCTTATTTTTGGCGGCCGGCTGCCAACCCTCTTCTCGAGCTCTACGCTCCCTCTTGAACCCTAGTCTGTATCTTTGCTTTCCTGCTTTAATTCTCTCTGTGTTTTTAAATATGTATGTTTATAATGTAAAATACACATAACATACCTTAATTTTAACCATTTTTAAGTGTACAGCACAGTGGTATTAAGCACAGTCATAGTGTTGTTAACCATTCCATCATTCACCTCCAGAGCTCTTCATCTTACAGAACTGAAACCCTCTGCCCACTGGACACTCACTCCCCATGCCCCTCTCCCCCCAGCCCCCGGCCACCACCGTCCTGCATCTGTCTCTGTGAATTTGACAGCTCTAGGTACCTCATGTGAGTGGAAGCGTGCAGAACCTTCTCTGTGTGACTGGCTTGTTTCACCTAGAGTAATGTCCTCAAGGGGCATCCATATTGTAGAATTTATCCATATTGTCAGAATGTCCTTTCTGAAGGCTGGATACTATTCCACTGTGTACCACCTTTTGTCAGTCTGTTCATCTGTTGATGGACTCTTGCATTATCTCTACCTTTTGGCCCCCAGTTTTTTATGAACGTCCAGTGCTCCTCTGCCACCCGCATCATCCCCCTGGGCCCTGCCTCCCTCCCTACACCAGTCACCCAAGGTCCCAGAGGATTACTCACCTTGAAAAAAACCAGATAAACCCACAAAAGCAAAAACAGCCCTTCTAAGAGGCTGTTACAGGGCTTCCTTTGCCCACCCACAGGTTTGGATGCATCTTTCAAGGTAGAGCTGGGATCCTAGAGCTTTCTCTAAAGTTCCCCCAGGCTGTCCTCCATTCAAGGTGATCTTTCTCTCTCTGAAATCCTTCAGTAGTTCCTGTCAGCAACAGTCTTTGTGGCAATAAATCATGCACTGTTTGATGACATCTCTTCTACTGTCTGGAACTATTATTGAGACATTTCATTGAACTTTTCTCATTGATCTCTTCCTGCTCTAAGGAGACGGTGAACCAGAGCATGTGTGTGTCTTGAGTATCTCTTTACCCACGGGCCCCCATCCCACCCACATGTCTGCACAGTATCTCGTGCAGAGGTGTTCAATCATATTTCCATTTAAAAGTTATAAACCTGATTGCACTTTAATTCAGTGAAGTAGCTGATCAGCAGCCAACTTCCTAAATTATTTTTTCCATGTCAATTTCCTTGGGAATGGCTAAGAAAAAAAATAGTCAAATAGAATGTTAGAGAAAGAAATCTTCCTGTGAGCATCAGGGTTAATGGGCACATTTATCTTTGAGAGAGAAGGGAGATTACTATTTAAATGTCCTATTTTTAACTTCTGCGTTTCAGTTACAGCATTCTTACATATGGTTTTGAATTAGGAATTTGGCAATAATATACACTCCTAGCAGGACACCCAGAGATGATGTTTCCATTTAAACCCATCTGATTAGGGGATGTCTTGACCTTTCCAGGTCTTAAATCTCTATAGAATGATAACCGTTGCAGGGGTTCTCCATTTTAACTTTTGTTAATGAAAATTGTTATGTCTTGGTATTGTTAGAGATGCCATTTGGCGCAGGTTGGAAATAGACGTTTTGTTGTGCGATTGCTTTCTTTGCACAGTGGTGCATGGCATGCAGCTGCTCCTGCTTCTCCCCAGGTTTTCCCCAATAATGAGTAATCTGTGCAGCTGTAACAGACACCCAACTCTCAGGGGCTTAAACAAATAGCATATTTTTCTCACCTAGTAAGTACAGAAGTGAGCACTTGCTGGAGTTGGTTCACCTGCTCAGCGATGTCAGCAATGATGGAGGCTTTTAAATTTGTTTTCACTTGGCTCTCTTTAGCAGTATATCTTCAAGCTCGTTCTGTCAAGCTTCAGGCATCCTCATTAAATGCAAGAAGAAGGAAATGGGAGGTGGGGTGGACGTGAGGCTTCTCCCCTCTTGCCTGTCCCTTTATCAGGAAGCTTCCAGCAAATATTCTTTTATGTCTCATTGGCCACAGGTGGATCATATGGCCACCTTAGCTGCAAGAGATGCTGTCAGGGTGCTTGGCATTCCAAGTTTTATAGCAGAGGCTGCATGGGAGAAGGGGGTTAGGAACACTTGTTACTACAGCCATGCACCGGATGTTGATGTTTTGGTCAACAATGGACCTTTCATACAACAGTGGTTTACCATATAGCTGAGGTGTGGCTGTGCCATCTAGGTTTGTGTAAGTGTACCCTATGATGTTCATGCAACGGCGAAATTGCCTAATGATGCATTTCTCAGAATGGATTCCCGTTGTTACACGGCGCATGACTGTAATGATATGGGCCATGGTATACCCCTTGCTTGGGAAATTGCATAACAGTCTAATTATGAAATTTCTACTCAGCTACTTTTCACATATTAGGTGTTAAAGTATTTGTTGAGTTCAAAAGTGATATAAGACTTTCAAATTCCTATATATAAAAAGCCTTATTTTCTTGAGCAGAACTATGAAAGAGAAACACACACACACACACACACACACACACACACACACACACACACACACACACACACACACACACACACACACACACACACACACACACACACACACCCCCCCCCCCATCCATTTGAAAGTAAATTACATCATGGCCTTTGGCCCCTAAGTACTTTGTGTGTTTCCCAAGAATAGAGAGATTTTCATATATAAAACCAGAGTGTATTTATCAACTTCAGTAAAATTAACAATACTTTAGCATTCATATTTCAATTTTGTCAGTTGACCCAATATATACATATTTTTGTAGCATTTTCAGTACAGGAGCCAGTCTAGGGTCTGGCCTTCAGTTAGCTGCTGTGCCCCTTCAATCTGAAACACCCCCACTGTGGCACTGCTGCTCAGGAGAGCCCCTTTCTCCCGATGCCTTAGGCTAAGATTCCTTAGAAGCAACAATTTTCACACTTTTTGGTCTCAAGTTCCCTTTACACTATTAAGAATTATTGTGGACCCCCAAAACGCTTTTGTTCATGTGGGTTACCACTGTTGATATTGACCACATTCGAAATTTAAAAAGAAGCCCTGGCTTGTGTGGCTCAGTGGCTGGAGCATCATCCTGTGCACAGAAGGGTCTCGGGTTCGATTCCCGGTCAGGGCACATACCAGGTTGCAGGTATGATCCCCAGTTGGGGCGTGTGCAGGAAGCAACTGATTGATGTTTCTCTCTCCCTCTCCCTCTCTCTCTAGAATCAATGAAAAACAAAACAAAACATAAACTTAGGCAAGGATAAAAAAAAAAAGAAATGTAAACAGAAAATTTAAAAATATTTTAAGTTACCGAAAACTGATTTTTCAACTGGCGTGCTGCAATAATTTTTAAAACACAATACTTGACTATATAGTTGGGGTCACTGACCTGTTTTCCCTTAGATTGTCAAATAAATAGTGACAACAGTAGCAGTCCAGTGTGAGTACCCTGTCTTGAACCGTAAATATATAGGTTATATAGTGGAGTTGCTTGTTATTAGTCGCGTCACATAGAAGGTTGCATCTGATTGGTTAATTCTTGGTACCAGAAATCCTTACATACCAGTGTAGACACCTTACTTTTTAAAAAGTCACTTTAGAGCAAAAAGGGTAGGTAATTACTATTAGAGTGTGTTTTTTTTTGTAAATCAAAATTATACCAATTTTTTGTCAGATGGGCAAAAAATATATTTTTCTGGTGTGCTGCAGAATTTTAGTAATTAGTTTATGAGTGCCATGAGATGAAAAAGGTTGAAAATCACTGATTTAAAATAGTAACTCCTTTACATGCTAACATAACATTTTTATGGGGGGTAGGGGGGAGAAGCTGTTTTCCAGAACAGTAAAAATATTTAGAGAAAAGAGTAATATTGTCTTACAGTTTTGCAATTCTTTTTAATGTCCTGCTTCATAGAAAACTGGTAGAGTCTCATTTCTGTGAGGGCTTCCTATCTGCTGTGATATGTTATTTTGGTTGAAGTATATGAGGAAAATACAGCTATGCACACACATGTAGCTAGAAAAAGGAGGGGTGTTTTAATAGCCTTTTCAGAAAATTGTAAATATCCCCCTTTGACACCACACCACGGCGTGATAAGTGCTGGTTTCTTCTAGCTCAGTCGCCATGTGACGTCGGAAACCCTGTTAATGAATATTTCCTGTTATCCTACATTAAGATCCATGGGTCTCTCTGGTACGTTGAATTGATGTTTTGCTCATGCGTGATATGATATCATTTGGATAATAATGCTTCGCTGAGTTATGTAGTTCTTCCTAACGCTGACACGTTTCATTATACAATATCCAGGAATCACTTTTGTAAATAGCACAACTGATCTCATTAGAAAAATCCTCTAAGTACTGAGAGGCTGTCAAGCTCACGATGCCAGATAACATGTTTTTCCAAACTCTCCATTTATCTCGAAAGCTTGAGTTGCATCGTTTCATTATCCTTGAAGTGATGGGCTTACTTTGCTCACTTTCGAGAAATAGTCCTGTACCCAAATCTGCATACCCTAGTGTGTCAGCCTTTCTTTCTAGTAAAACCCGTGTTTAGATCGGGACCCGAGAGGCTCCACCAGTGGAGCGCGTGGTTTTCCTGAAGCCAGCGCTGGCTGGGAGCGCAGGCGAGTGCGGCAGGTGGCTCGGGTCGGCCCTGTCTGAGCGCCAAAAGGCTGCGGGTTCGGCTCCCGGTCAGGGCACATGCCTAGGTTTCGGGTTCCATCCCTGGTCCGATGTGAATGGGAGGCAACCAGTTGATATTTCTCTCTCTTTCCCCCTCTCTCTGTCTCTCGCTCTCAAATCAATAAAACATATCCTCGGGTGATGATGGGGAAAAAGAGACTCAAGGGTAGAGACGCGGTACAAGTCATATTTTTTCAGGCTTTGGCCAGGACATTAGGTGGAGCTGGCCCTTCCTTCCTTCCTTTCTTCTTCCCCAAGTGTGCGGTGGTGGTGCCACTGCCTCGGTTCACTTGCCAGCACTGTACCCACCATCGCCTTTGTCACATCAGTGCAAATGTCAGCGCAGTAACAAGGGCAAATAACACCCCATCATACAGAACAACAACAACGAAAAATAACACCCTATCTATATAATGAAAATAGTTTTGACAGCACAGGCCCCCTGAAAGTTGCGAGGAGCCGTGCTTTGAGAGCCCCTGCCTTAGACCAGCGCCTTTCAACCTTTCCAGCTCCTGGCACACACAAACTAATTACTAAAATTCTGCGGCCCACCAAAAAATATATTTTTGCTGATCTGACCAAACAAAAAGGTATACTTTCAATTTGTTTACACCAGACGACTACTGTTGTGTTGGCTGTTGTTTTAATTTGACAGTCTCAGGGAAAACAGGTCAGTGCCCCTGAGTAAGTATTCAGGTATTGCATGTTTTAAAAATTCTTGGGACACACCGGTTGAAAATCACTGACACCAGTCCGATGGGCACTTGGAACCACTGCTTGCTCCACCCCTTTCCCTTTATTTGGCCTGGCTGCATTGCCTGATTTTATTTTTTAGAGTTGATCATTTCCCTTCCACCTGTGCTTTTACCTCCTGTAACATTATAGTGAGTGTGCACCGTGCGGTTAGTGTCATCACTGGAAGAGCACAGGACGTTGAGGGGCCCCTGACAGATACCAGGCTCTCCTGGTTTGCTCAGCTGAGCACGTGTAACAGTCTGATTAGAGTTTTGCACATTAGAAGACACTTCTGATTTAATGCCCGTGTTAAACTGTCAGAAAGGGACAGTGAGTCGAGTCCGTTCACACGGCTTATTTCCAGAGGAGGCAAGTTCAGCCCTAGTCTACCTGGGGCCAGGTGAGCTGCTGGCAAGGTGGCTCTGAGTTCCAGTGAGGACTCTGCCCACCTACCGGGGCCGTCTCACTCCTTGCTCCCCCTTCATAGAGTGGGGGCCATCGTTCTCCTTTCTGATTCCAGATGAGGCTGATTGGCCATCTTCGTGGTAGCGTCGGAGCTTTTAATCACCTGCGGCAGCCCTGGGAGAGGCGATAAGCAACAGAGCCATCAACGCTTGAGCAACACATGTCGGCGCTGATTAGCGCGGCTGGTTAGAGTGGGGACTAATGAGGCCGAGGTCACGGACGCGGCCTGGCAGCCCAGGTAGCTGGGCCACCTCCAAACCGCAGCCCCGCCTGGTCAGCTGCCTCGCAGATGCTCGCTGCCTTCTGGAAGGGGGCCAGGGAGGCCGAGCCAGCAGTCAGCACGGGCTCCTTTTGTTTAAGACCAAACGCAATAAAAACAGGTTCTCTAATGTACCACCCCCTGCCATCCCTCTCTAGGAATATCAGACTTAATTATTTAAATTTAATTTGTTAGCCATGTGGTGGTTAATTTTTTAAAAACCTAATGATTTATTAGCATTTTTTAGAATAAGCAACATTTAATATCTATTAATGAGAGTTCAAATGGTTCAACTATGGATTTCTTAATAAAATGAATCAGGAGAGTATTACTTAGAAGAAACTCCATACTGTGAGCGTGTTCCCCGCATGCTTTGTGCCCTTGATTCTTTCCTGCGATTAGAGGGGTCAGAATGGAGCAGAGGATGGACCTGATTGGCCCTAACGCCAGCAGCTCTGATTCTAAGGAGAAGCGTGGGATTGGGAAAGGGGTTTCCATTTGGCCCACAAATATCACAGACTAAGGACAGACAATGATGTGGGCCATGCCCACTCCCCTCTCTTTTCCACTAAATACTGATGGGGCAGGCTGGCCCGTCACACCCAGGGGAAGGGCTGGAGGATCTGGCAAAGAAAAGGGCCTGACGCCCTGGCCGGGTAGCTCAGCTGGTTAGAGCATTATCCCCACACGCCAAGGTGGCAAGTTCCATCCCCGGTCAGGGCACATACAGGAATCAACCAATGATGCAGAAATAAGTGGAGCAACAGATCAATGTTTCTCTCTCTCTCAAACGAATAAGTAAAATAAGAAATAAATAAAAAAGGAAAGGGAAGGGCTTGACAATTGCTCACATGCCTAACTGACCTTCACCCCTCACTGGCGCTGAGTGATTAAGCAGCTGCTAATACCTTTGAAAAGGGGAGGAGGCAGGGAGTCGGTTTTGCAGTGAAGTCCCAGCTGGTGGAAATCAGAGGAAAGGGACTGAGCAGCATCATGAGAGCCCTCCCTGCCCCCCAAGCGGGGGTTCTGTGCCAAACAGCAGCAGTGCCCGATTTCAACGCAGCATGGCACCGTCTCGCAGAGTAATGGGTGTGGGGCACCGGGGATTCACACGTGGAGCTGCATCTTCCACCACAAAACACATCCTCTCTTGGGTTGTAAGTGGGGGGAGCGGGGCCAGAGCAGGGCGGTTGGAGGCGAGGCTGAGCTCCAGGCCCCGGGGTTTGCAGCCTGGATGTGGGTCTCAGTCAGTCCCTCCTGGGAGGGGCAACCTGCCGCCTTGAAAACCCAGTGGAACCGAGTAAAGGACTAGCTGTTTCAGCCCCGGTGGTGCTGGTGAACTCGGGGCTTCAGACCACCTAGGTGCTTTGGCCCGATCAGAGTCAGCTGCAGCCTGGGGCGCAGGCAGCCAGGCGCCTGCCGTGTGGTGTTTTGCCCACTCGCTTTAGTGCAGTCACTCGGCTGGGCTGCGGTGATGTTTCAATTTAGACTCCTGCTCAGTCAGGGTCTTCGGAGCCTCATTGTCTGGGAGTGGGCGTCCTGCCTGTTACCCGCTCTCCTCCTGGCTGTCCTCTCTTGGACACGACCGTGACATTGCTCACCGCCAAGTGAGTTGTTAGTGTCCCTGGGCTGTGGTTGGCAGGTTTCCACTCCCAGGAGCGGCAGCAGGTTCGTAGGGGGAGATCCTAGGCCTGGAAATGCAAGCTTGGCGCCTGGACACGCCGAGTCCTGGCGATCTCAGCGAGCCTGCGTTCGCCCAGTTGTGCTGGAGAATATTCGCGTTTCCCATCACCGGGTCTTGAGTTCTCACGGTGTAGGTGAGGAGATGCAGAGAAGGGGCCTACCCAGGCTTCTGCAGCCTCGAGGTAGAACCAGGATGAGAAGGCGGCTTCCCGACCCCAGGCCAGGGTGCTAGGCTAAGTCTCGTGGGCAAAGGGCGGGTCAGGAAGCTGGGCCTGGAGCCGGCAGGCAGGGGGCGCTGTACCTTCCCTCCACCCTCTGTTCCTGATGTCTGGCCTGCTGGCCTGTGTTGTTTCTTGAACATTCCTTCCCAGGTCAACGCTGCAGCACCTGCTGTGTCTCCTTCCTGGATGGGAACGTCCTGTGCTTTCAATTTTTCTGAAATCTAAAACTGCTCTAAAAAAAAAAGTCTATTAATATTTTTTAATCTGGAAAAAACAACAACTACCTGTGGCTGGTGCCACAATGAACTGTGAAGTCACTCAGAAAAGCACGCAGGGCTCAGAGAGGAACAGGGTGTGCACTCCGTTCTCTTTGCTACTTTTTATGGTCAGAGGCAACACACTGTTCGGATGGACTTGGCTCAGGTGAGAAACCCTTCACATTTTCACTAGATGCCAACAGTAATGAATTACGAGTTTTCCCAGGGGGACAGGTATACAGATAGCTGAGCCAAGAAGCAAAAATCACCAAAATGCATATCAGGATCACTTGTATATTCAGTGATCTTTTGTCTGTGGGGATCTGTTTATCCCTGGGTGAAATAAAGAAACATTAGACAAGCCCAGCCAGCGTGGCTCAGCGGTTGAGCCTTGACCTATGATCCAGGAGATCACGGTTCAATTCCTGGTCAGGACACATGCCCCTGTTTCGGGCTCGATCCCCCCTGGGGGGCATGCAGGAGGCAGCCAGTCAATGACTCTTTCGTCATTGATGTTTCTACCTCTCTCTCCCCCTCTCCCTTCCTCTCTCTGAAATCAATAAAGATATATTAAAAATATATATATTAAACAAGCCTAACTTTCTAGTAAATTTAAAAGAAGATCTTTGAGTAGAAAGAATTGGGAGAGGAAAGGATGGTGCTTAGTGAGATCCAGAAGAAGGGCTTCAGAGCAAGACCAACTAAGGGTGGTGAGTAGTTTTGAGGTTGAGGAAGTAATAGAGAAAAAGCAGTCATCCCGGGAGGCCTGAGACAGGCAAAAATGCAGGCAGTTCAGGGGTAGGAGCCTCTGGAAGAAAGAAGTCAAGAACAGCGCTGACCTGGATGTAGGGAAGTGGCTGCTGAGGGCAGGAAATTGCAGGAGGGAAAAAGTGTGCTCAGTCCTTTCAGGGGGAGCCGATGGGGCTGGGGGGCCAATGGGCAGATCTGAGTGCTGCTGTAAGGCCTGACACGCCTCCTTCGTAAACAACTGTCCACAGCCAAGTGTACTAGTCACAACAGCCAAGAAGTGGGAGCAACCCAAGTGTCCATCGACACGTAGGTGGATCAACAGAATGTGGAATATAATGCAATGGAATATTATTCAGCCAATAAGAGGAAGGAAATCCCGACACATGCCACAACATGGATGAACCTTGAAGACGTTATGCTAAGAGAAATAGGACAGTCACCAAAGGACAAATACCGTGTGGTGGCACTTGCTTATATGAGGTACCTGGGGTGGTTAAAATGCACAGAGACAGAAAGCAGACTGGTGGTTCCCAGGGGCTGGGGGCTGGGGTGGGGGGATCGGGCGTTGTTTCGTGGATGTAGTTTCAGTTTCACCAGACGAAAACGTTCTGGAGATTGGCTGCACACCAGAGTGGATAAACTTAACATTACTGATCTGTACCCTTAGAAGTGGCTGAGGTGGTACATCTTATGCTGTGTGTTCTTACCACAATAAAAAACAAAAGCAAAATAGTCTCCTGTGCCCCTAAGTGGTCGCCAGGGTTGACATAGAGGGTGAATTTTCTCATGGGTTTGGGTGGAATTGTGAGCTGCCCAACCTGACTTAACCCCCAGCCCCGCCCTGCTCTGTCTCTGCCATCACTCCGACCCCAGCCTGCCTTTGCCCCGACTCAAGAATTCAAAGAGGCGCATGTACAGCGTCCTGCTCCATGGCTCCGTTCCTCCCCACGCCACTTCTCTGCCTGGGGGTCGCAGGCTGTCTCAGGAGCACCTTTCCTGTTTCGCCAGCTCCCTTGGACCCCGAAGTGCAGATGCCGCTGTGACCACCCCCAGGCCTCCCTCCCAGGGCTCGGCCAGCTGTCTCGCTCTGGTGGCATAACTATGATTGCAGTGTGGCTGTGCGTGGGACCCTGGCTGCTCTGGCCCCCCTTGAGCCTGAGAATTCCAGGCGGAGCAGCATTTCTATTATCACTTCATAATTGGAGTTTTGCAGGCTTGGGATTCCTGCTAATGGAAAGCAAATGGGCTAAGAACCAAGACATAAACACTGGAACAGCCAGCCCCACTCAGCAAAGCGGAGAGGCTATTATGCCCCTTTATGTGGCTAGAGATCATAACTTGTAGAAAGATCTGCAAAAACCTGCTCCGCCCCTGAAAGGATGCCCCACGAGGCTTCCTGGTGCCCAGCCCACCCTGCCAGGGGCACTGAATGGCTGCCCAGGTAGGAAGCCCCGTCTGTGGCATGGACAGTTGCCCCAGGCCCAGGTCCTCCTTGTGGGCAGGAGAGAGCAGCTCTCGGAGCCCACAGCATCTCCACACGCTCCTTAGACTCCCTCGGCCTTGTCACCAGCCATGGCCCAGAGGACAGGCAGTGACAGGCCTGGGACAGAGCTGCTGTGGGCGAGGAACCCAGAACAGCGGCTCTTGACTCAAGGAGAGGGAAGTGGCTGTAAAGAGTGACGTTTCCCGGGGTTTGCTGACCCCTGGTCTCCGGGCGAATCTTGCCCTTTCTCCTTCGTGGGGTAATGTCACCGTCATACATTTACATGAGGGGCCTTTTCTCCGCCAGTTCACGCCCCCCCCTTCCCAGTTGCTAAAAGGCAATTTAATATGCAGAAGCTCTGTTAGGACAGCATTAGGTTATGACATGAAGAAATGGGAAAAAGAAAAAAAAGCTAAGCCCAAACTCTGCCCTTCAGTTGTCCTGAGAGAGTGCTGGCGTTGGCCAAGGACCGAGCGGGTGTGCTGCAGCTCTGGGGCCCAGCAAACAGGAGGGAAACTGAGGCACCTTCGGCCGTTTGCAAAAGACTGTTAAGACTCACGTGAGTTCTCCTGTTCACGTTGGTGTGAGGGCTCGAAGGGCCCAGGCTTTCACCCCCTCTTGATGGTGGACATGGGGACATTTCCAGACAGCCTGTGGTTGGTGGGGGAGGGCCGCGAAGTGTCCCTGAGCCCCTAGGAAATGTGTCTCCACTCACCAGTGACTACCTTGCTCAGCCATTAAATGTCACTGCAGCCCATCCACACAGGGGAGAAAATCTACATCTAGCAGTAAAAAAAGGTGATGAAATGAAAGTTGCGAAATGACTTTTTTTTTCCAGCAGGTTTGTCATATCGCCCGCATGGAGGAAAATTGCTTTCTGTAAATCTTGGTCCAACAGAACAAAACACCTATTTCTTTCCAGGTGGGGAGACAGCCATTCTCATAGGCGTAATGAAGGTGTTGTAATCTGTGACTTTTACCAAGTCGGAGGGACACCAATCTGCAATCTTGCCAAATATGATCTTTGCAGGATGCGCCGCTCGTTGACGGCAGTGAGAGACCTCAATTAATTCATGAGCGAGGACAGTGGGATGTGACCCCTCGTGCGCAGCCTAGGTGGAGCTGTCCCTGTCGGAATTTATGTTCTGGTAATTTAAAAAGATTTATATTAAGCTTTTCTTTCGTTTTGAGAGTAGATTAAAATTCTAATGGAAACCATTTGTATGCATTTGTTGAATTGAATAGTATTTATAGCCGTGCAAAAAAAAAAAAATGCTGCAAAATTTTGCTGTTAATAAAGTCAGTGAAGCAAGAATAAGTGTAAAAACAGGAAGGACTCGCTAGAAGCCACACTGTGTTCCCGAGCATAAAGAGAGCGACGCCGAGCAGAATGGCCTGGGATTAGGCCCCTGGGTGCCACTGTTTTCCGTATTTGGTGTAAGGTTTTTATAGCCCTTTTATGACTTATAACCAAATTTAAATTTCAAAATCGTCCAAGTTGGTCCTCGCAAGCCCCACGGCCACGTCGCCCTTTCCCGTCATTCTTGAACTCTGACCAGTGTCCAGGACACATGGGCGGGGGAGAAATCTAAGCAGCGTCTCCGAGAGAAGATGCTGATCCCAGGGAGAGGCGACACATTGTGCAGGAGGAGGTCAGAGCTCAGCGCGTAAGGCACAGATCTGAGCTCAGCGATGTCACGCAGGTGGAGGAGAGAGAGCCCTGGCACCTTCGGGGCAATACCGGGGATGTCCACTGCCTGGATCTGTCCGTGCGCCCCTGGTACCCACATTCACTGCCTACGGCCACATGATGGGCGCCTGGCCTGGAGCCATTGCGGTCACCTCCACAGTAAGGTCAAACCTCGAGCCGCAGCCCTGTCAGTGGCCTTGCTGGCCATCTGAGAGGACAGCACCTGAACTAAGGCAGTAAGAGGAGCCTCACTGTCACCTTTCCCAGGGGAGAGAAGCAGCAGGCACCCTTGTGCCCCTTACCCTGTTGGAAGGGCAAAGAAATTTGGCGTTCTGTCAATGTCCATCTCAGAGCCGAGAGCAGGAGCTTCCCCCGGAAACATGACCTCAGAAAGGGCAGCTGGGACGGCATCTTGGAGCTGGCGACACCAGACATGATGAGGAACAGTGCTAAGTGAGGAGAACCATGGAAATTTCCTGAGAGGCTGCGCCGCTCTGATCTGGCTGCTTTCCACCCCCCGCTGCAAGCAGGTTCTTCAGCAGAGCCGCACGGATGTCATAAGTGCCTTCTGATGCATTAGAGCAGTTGGGCATTAGCAGCCTTCACACATGCAAAGCGATACGGCTGGCAGCCGAAGCCTGCATGGAAGATCCAGGGGGCCTTAAAGTACTGTCTTCTCAAAATTACACCAAAGCCGGGAATGCCGGAGTTCTTTCTGGCTGGGCGTTTTCTGAGGCAAATAACATGTCCATGCTGCCGGAAGCACGGGCCCCTTCCGCGGTGAGACTCATGGGCTCAGAGTCCCGTCACCTCTACTCTGTTTAGTTCATGTCATGTCTGTGAGGCCGGAATATGGGTCTGTCTGCTCACCTGTGTACCTCTGGCATCTAGCACAGTTCCTGGCACACAGTAGGCGCTCACTACATACTCGTTGAGCTAAACAAATAAGTTCTAGGCCTCCTAGGGGTCTCCAGAATGACCCCATCCTGTGGACACCTTGATTTTAGTCCTGTAAGACTTCTGACCTCCAGAACTGTCAGAGAATACCTCTGTGATGTTTTAAGCCACTAAGTTTGTGGTCATTTACCACGGTAGCCACGAGGGAGCTAATTCACCTCATATCTTCTTGTGTATGTTCGTTACCTGCCTCCCTCCACTGGAATATGAACCCCATGAGGCCAGGGACTTTGTCTCTCGTTTTGACCTTTGTGTCCTTGGTGCTTAGAGCAGAGGTTGTACAAGAGTGGCACCCATAAGTGCCTGTTGCAGGAACGAAGACAGCACCCTGTAGAAAGAGGGGCTCCAGCCTGGTACTGGCCCTGAGGAACTACCAATCCTGGTGTTCACACAGTAGCAAGTCCCCCCGCAGCTGAAGTAGGGGAGCTGGCAGGCCTTGGAGACTTTGGAGGGATCTGAGCATTTACTCTGCAAGTGAGGAAGGACTAGTGATGGGTTTTATGGAGAACAAAGGCATGATCAGTTTTGCTTGTTGCTTTTTAAGTAATTTCTTAAGTAATTTTCCCATTTAATTTAGGAATTGGGACTATATAGAAACATGGCCGAAACAATAAAAATCACTCATAGTCTCACTCCCTAGACAGAGCCCCTGCCAGCGTTGTGGTGGGTGCATGTATTTGTATATTCCTCCCTTCAAAATTGGGGTTGTACTTTATATAGTAGTTAGAAACTGGCTTTTCCCCTTCAACATGAATTTTTTCATGTTATTAACTATTCTTCTAAGGACATGGTATTTAATGACTACATAGTATTCTGTCATACAGCCATAACTAAATTTATTTAAACAACTCCAATTGGACAGTTCTTTTTTCCCCCAATATTTTGTTATCATAAGTGATAATAGCGCCTGCCCAGCCAGTGTGGCTCAGTGGTTGAGTGTTGAGCCATGAACCAAGAGGTCACAAGTTTGATTCCCGGTCAGGGCATAAGCCCAGGTTGCGGGTTCAATCCCCAGTAGGGGGCCTGCAGGAGGCAGCCGATTGATGTTTCTCTCTCATCGATGTTTCTATCTCTCTCTCCCTCTCCTTTCCTCTCTTTCTAAAATCAACAAAAACCGATTTAAAAATAATGGTAGTGCCTGGCATATAATAGGCATTCAATATCTGTTGAATAAGTGAATGAATGATCCAAAAAATATCCTCATAATGAATCTTTCTATGTATCCCTCTTTCTGTAGGAAAAAAGTTCTCACAAGTAAAAGCGTTGGGTCAAAGGCTGTACTTTTAATAGCAGCCAGTCTCCCTGAGGGCAGAGGAAGGCAGAGCAGCAGCGCCAGTAAGTAAGCCTCCTGCTCGCTCCCACAAAGGGTGGAGACTCTCAGGATTCCTTCGGATAACAAGGCCTTGTTTCCGAAGTCCAAGGAGAGCTGACCAAGGGCCAGTCCCACAGGACTTCCAAGAGACTGTGGACCTTTGCTGGCAAAAGTATTACAAATAAAACAACAAAACCAAAGGTGCTTCACAAGAAATTGAATGGTGAGGAGGGATGACCTGAGTCCGTGGGTAGGGCAGGCCTGAGAGGAGATCCACGTTTGCTCTGCAGGAAAAATGAAAATAATTTTCACACATCTTAATAATCCCTCACATCAGAGACCACATTATGCTTTTCAAAGTGGTTTTTGTCCGCAGAGCCTCTGCTGGCGGAGGAGTGAATCTGAGCTCAGCAGCGCTAACCTGGTTCCTGCTTCCACAACCCCGGCCTGTGCCCTGACCGGGAATCGAACCACGATCTCCTGGATCCTAGGTCGATGCTGAACCGCTGAGCCACGCCGACCAGGCTAGCCTCCAGGTTTGAGCTGGTCCGCTGGCTAATCATAGGCAAGGCTGCTGATCCACCCAGACCCGGCATGTGCCCGGCCAGTCTCTTGGGGTGTTCCCTGTCCTCCGCTCACCTCATGACATTTCTCTAGTGTGGCTGCTTCTGTTTTCTTCCCCCTTAGCTGCTGCCACCTGCTGTCACCATAAACACACGTGAAGTGGTTTCTGGGGTGTGGTTTTAAAGCAGAGATTCTTAAACTTTTTTTTTGCCCTGGGGATCCCTTTTCAGAATAATATTTTTAAATGCGTAAATAGAACATATAACATTACAGTGGAAACCAGTTATATTGACATATAGTTACCAAAATATTTTCTAAAACTCATTTGTGATCAAGTAAATGTGTGCTTTTTCACTGAATTAAATAACAAGACCTAGCCCAAGTTTAATAACCACCATAATTTTGAAGTAGTGATTAGGGTAAATAATATTTTGAGATATTTGCAGCAATTGGTAATGGGATATGAAAAGATCCATGATTTCTATTGGGAACAAACCATGGGAACTGCTGAAACAACTGGGGTCAGTGCTCACGTTTGTAATGAAAGGAAATGCTAAGTTTCAGCTAGAGGTCAGTGAAAATAAAGATGGGATTATTTTCCCACCCAAGTTGAGCCATTCAAGGACCTCTTGACTCCTCTAAAGGGTGAGGGGCTTCCGTACTGGCCCCCCACAGGCCAAATCCACTTTGGCATGTGGATTGTTTTGAACTGAAGGCAATCGAGACCTTCGGGCACAAAACAAACTTCTGCTTCCTCTCCCCTTTAACTACCTTGAAGAAGTTTAATTAGAGGCCCTGCCCATAACTTTTATGACCTATCTGTAAAGCAGGGCAAACGTCTCATTGCCTAACATCTGCTCTTAGCATCTGCGAGTCGCCCTCCTCCCCTCAAAGGCCTCAGGGCTCTCACCTTGTCCCTTCTCAGGATGTCGTATGTACCTCATTTTACCTTTGTGTATCTAAACCTGTCATGCATGTGAAGCTCCTGTACATATACATGTAATTAAATTTGGTTATTTTCTCTTGTTAAATCTTTCCCATGTTGATTTAATTATTAGACCAGCAGAAAGAACCTAGAAGCGTGGAGGAAAAATTTTCCTCCCCTACAACAGAAAGCCTAGCTTTCTTCCCCCTGAGTTAGTTTAGAGAAAAAAACTAATTTGTTATTGCTGTTCTCATTGTTTTTTGTTTTTCTTTTAAAAATTCTTTCAGTTTCCCAATCAATGTGATTTCTTTTATTCATCTTCTCTGCAGTCTCCGAATTCCTTCCTCAGTCTTTTCAACACTTTCCCTTTTCTTTTTAAAAATCTTTTTACCTCTCTCAGTTTTGAAAATACAACAGGAAATCCAAAGAAACACCTTGAAAATACCCAACAGGCAGAAAATGGAAGGAAGGAGGAGCACATTACTATGCATGTGAGATCATCTCTGTGACACGGGGTCATGGCCTATCTGGGCATCTCTCACTAATTCATCCTCCTGGAATCTCCAGCTCTGCATAGTTCTTCCTCATTGCAGATAGCGGGGGTGGGGTCCTCCTGCCACACGCTATAATTAGTGGCTGGTCTTGAATTACAATCCAGACATCTTAGATGGAAGGCCAGAGCGTGACCTGTCTTCATGAGAGGTGCTATGTATTTAGTGTGTTTTCATTTCAAGGTATTTAATAGCTGTCCATTGATTAAGCCTCTAAAGACACAGGAGTGCAAGATAGAATTATCTGGCCCTGGCTGGTGGTTAGAGCATCGGCCCTGTGCACCAAAGGGTTGCAGGTCAAGGGCACGTACCTTGGTTGCAGGTTTGATCCCCAGCCCTGGTTTGGGCGTATGCAGGAGGCAACTGATCCATGTGTCTCTCTCATCGATGTCCCTCCCTCCCTCCCCCCCCTCCCTCCCCCCTCCCTCCCTCCCTCCCTCCCTCCCTCCCCCCCCTCCCTCCCCCCTCCCTCCCTCCCCCCTCCCTCCTTCCTTCCCTCCTTCCCTCCTTCCCTCCTTCCCTCCTTCCCTCCTTCCCTCCCTCCTTCCCTCCTTCCCTCCTTCCCTCCTTCCCTCCTTCCCTCCTTCCCTCCTTCCTTCCTTCCTTCCTTCCTTCCTTCCTTCCTTCCTTCCTTCCTTCCTTCCCTCCCTCCCTCTCTGAAAAGCAATGGAAAAAATATCCTCAAGTGAGGATTAACAACAACAATAACAAAGACAGAATTATCTCTAGTTCAGAGAGAAGGAAAGTCAGGGTCCAACAGAACAACACAGTCTGTCTCAGTTTGGCTTCAGTTTGGGGCATCAGGGAGCCTGGGATTTCTGCCTCTTGGTGGGTGACAGTAGCTACATCTTCTCACTCCCCGCTCCGGGCTGCCTGGCAGAGTTACCAGGCGCAGCTGCCGGGTGAGGAGGATGGCCTGGCCGCGGGGCTGCCCTGCCACCGCCGAGAGCAGGCAGCCGGCCACCAGCCCGTTAGCCGGGAGGCCGCGGGCTGGCGCCTTTGTTCCTGGCTTTGCTTTTCTTTCCCGAACTTGGCACAGCAAAGCCAGTCCCAGGAGGAGAGCACTTTCCCAAGAGGAGCTAAGCTATTTGGCTTTAGTTTTAAATATGACTTTTTTCCCTTTTGTTTCCCACTTCACAGAGATAAGTGAACATCCCACAGGTGGGATCAGTTCTTGCCAAAAGGACAGGAGTACCCGGGCCTTGCAAAAAAAAAAAAAAAAGGCAGGAGAGGGATGGCCAAGTGGCCAGTCACAGTCTGAGGCACTGGCCAAGGACGCAGATGCCCTGGGACAGCTGGGGTCGGTCAGAGGGGAACCCTGGGGGACACCTGGAAAGTCATGTGCTCGAACGGGGCGTCTCAAGGGCACGAGCCCCAGCGGTGGCTTTTGCTGTTTTGTCGTAAAGAGGCTGTCAGCTGGCGCGGCGGGATCTGCTTTAATTCCTGGTTTGCTGGAGCAGCTGCCTTTTGGATGAGGGCGAGGCTGAGTGCTACCCGACTCCCGGTGGCGGTGCTCACCCACGTGTGGCAGTCAGAGCCACGCTCTGCCAGAACCCAGTCGCTGGCACGGGAGCCTGGCGAGGAGGCATCCTTGGAGCCAGAGAGATGCAGTTTTCTCCATTTGGCATCCGAGGTGCAGGAGAGTGGGCTTCTCCATATCAGCCTGGCTGAGGTAGGCCACCTGCAGTGACCTAAAGTGGCTGCAGCCACAGGCCTGCCACAGGTGTGAGCAAGAGAGATGGATGGCAGGCTCTCTTGCCTCTTGCTGGCCCCCAGCCAGTCCCTGTGATGTGCTTGGAAATGGCCCTTTACCCAGGGCCCCCCAGGAGACAGGCAGGTCCTGGAATAAGAAACCATGTCAAGTTCCCTTACATGCCATTCCCTTTGCTGAGCCTCAAGGCCTGGACAAAACACCTCACAGCATATAATGTGGAGTAGGTGCTCAATAATTCCTTGAACGAGTTAGCAAATTAAAATAAATGGCATCGTAGGATCTCATGCTGGCCTTGGATGCAGTGTCCCAGGAAATGAGGGCTATGGAGTTTAATGTGCTTTGTGAGCCCCTGGCACATCGAAATAGGGGTTTTCTAATATTTTTGATGATGATGACGATTCATACTATGATACTCATCTAAAGAATGATGGAATAGTGGAGCTTGAAAAGTAAGACTTATGTGTCTTCAGAAGGAAAATTGGGATGAAAAATTGGAAATCAGAGCATCCCAGGAAATGCTAGCCCAATATAGTGGAGCCCTCAACCTACAAGGCCCCTAAAGGACACGTGATTTCTTCCTCTGTTCCAATTTATCCCTTTATAGAAATAAAGTGAGTGGAAATATGTGTTAGTTTCCCAGGCTGTCATAACAAAGTAGCCCAGACTAGGTGTCTCAGACCACAGAGATTAGCTGTCCCACGCTGTCAGCTGGTTTGGTTTCTTCTGAGCACTAGGAGGAAGAAACAGTCTGTGTCTTTCCCCAGCTTCTGGTGAAAGCCAAGCCTGGCATTCCTCGGCTTGCGGGAGCATCACCCCAATCCCTGACTTCATCTGCACATGGCGTTCTCCCTGTGCGTGTGTCTGTCGAAATTTCCCTCTTTCTAAGGACGCCTGTCATATGGATGAGGGCGAGGCTGAGAGCTGCCTGGCTCCTGGTGGCTGTGCGCACCGCGTGTGGCAGTCGGAGCCACGGGGACCTGGCGAGGAGGCATCCTTTTAGCCAGAGAGATGTCATATTGGATTAGGGCTGCCCTCCTCCATCATGACCGTAACGCAGTTTAATTAATGATACATGTAGTGACCCTATTTCCAGATACAGTCATGTTCTGAGGTTAGGGCATCAACATATGAACACAACTGAACCCACAGCAGAGCATTTCCACAGCTTTGAGAAAGGAAGAGAGAGAGAGACATGTAACAGGCCGCTGCACGTGAGGGCGATGGGGGGAAGGAGGGAGGGAGGGAGGGAGGGACAGAGGAAGGGAGCTAGGGGGGCCGTGGTGGCCGGACGGAGCAGAGGCAGCAGCACCAGAGGAGGGCTCCTTCCTTCCTCCCTCCCTCCCCCCCTCCCCCCTCCCCCTCCCTCCCTGCCTCCCTCCCTCCCCCTCCCTCCCTTCCTTCTTCCCTCCCTCCCTTCCTTCTTCCCTCCCTTCCTCCCTCCCCCTCCCTCCCTCCCCCCTCCCTCCCCCCTCCCTCCCTCCCTTCCTCCCTCCCCCTCCCTCCCTTCCTCCCTCTCCCCCTCCCTCCCACCTCCCTCCCTGCCTCCCTCCCTCCCTCCCTCCCTTCCTCCCTCCCTCCCCCTCCCTCCCCCCTCCCTCCCTTCTTCCCTCCCTCCCCCCTTCCTCCCTCCCTCCCTCCCTTCCTTCTTCCCTCCCTCCCCCTCCCTCCCCCCTCCCTCCCCCTCCCTCCCCCTCTCTCCCCCTCCCCCTCCCCCTCCCCCTCCCTCCCTCCCTCCCTTCTTCCTTCCTTCCTTCCTCCCTCCCTCCCTCCCTCCCTCCCTCCCTCCCTCCCTCCCTCCCTCCCTCCCTCCCTCCCTCCCTCCCTTCCTTCCTTCCTTCCTTCCTTCCTTCCTTCCTTCCTTCCTTCCACGAGATCCATTTCCTCAGTGAGCTTCTAACTTAGCTCGTGTATGTGGCGATTAGCATTACTTGAAATGACATAAAATTAAAATTCACTTCCTCAGTCTCACCAGCCGCAGCAAGGGTGCCTCGTGATGGCCACTTTGGACGGCACAGACACAGAGTACATCCAGCCTCACCTTCTCCTGGAGGGGCCAGTCCAGGGGATTGGGCGCGGGCAATCGGGGTGAGAGGGGCGGGCCTGGGAGGGGCGCCCTCACCTCACTCCAGTGAGGAGGACAGGAGGCTGGAAGGAGCTGGAAGTGGCTGAGGGGCGGAGGAAGCGTCGCAGCAGGGCCATAGCCAGCCGCGCCCTCCCGCAGCAGCAGCGAGCCTGCAGGGTCAGAGATCAGGACGCTGATGTAGCCCGAGAGCTCGGGGTGGGGAGTGACAGGCTGAAAGGCTGGGTGACAGTCAGGCGACCTTGGGCTTGCTCTTTACCTCACACCTACTTCTGAGAACCGCTTGCCTTGTCCTCCGTATTGGGGATGCTCTGGAAATGTCCCCAGAACCCTGCTTTGGGAAACATGGTCCCGACGCAGAGTGGAGCAGGGTGCTGGGCCCTGGCTGGCCGCTTGCTTCCCTGAGGCCCGGAGACCTGCAGTCTGGGGTCCCTGGCCAGGCTGGAGGAGGTGGTGACACCTTTCCTCCCGCTCCTGCAGATGCCTCTAAATTGGCCCAGTTCCGAGGGTGGGGACGGAAGTCAGCATGGCCTAGTTACGGCAGACGGGCGCTGATGAATAATAAGGTGCCGCCAGTGACAACGCAGCTGACATGCTTTTAAGGATGGATCCAAGCTACTCTGTGCACATCCAGGTGGGAAACAGTGCCGCAGACAAACCGGTGGGGGTCACTGGGTCTCCGACGCAGGATGTGGCGGCCAGTGCCACGCGGGCACTGACGGGGAGCAAGCGTGCAGCAGGATGAACGGGTGACATGGGGTCACCGGGGGGCACTCTGTGGGCTGTGCAGACACCGCGGAGGTCGGGCTCGGTGACGGGACTTCACGCTGTGCTCTACTCTCTGAATTTTAAGAGCAATAAAGTAAAACTGCAGCAGATCACAGGCAGAAACAAGCTGAGGTTACAAAGTTATTAAACTTGTAAAAGAGAAATGTAAGTTGCATAACAGAGTCTTGCTCGCCTGCAGGAGCAGCTGTGACAAGGAGACCAGAGGACAGAGAGGTGGGGCGAGCCTGGGCTCCCACGGGAGGAGGTGTGTGGGGGGAAGAGTCTGAACACGGCTAATGTGTTCATCACCACCCTCTCCTAGGGGAAGTCGAAGCTCGTGGGCTACCCAGGGCGCAGTGCCTGGCAACACATTTTTTTTGTCCACAAGTCGTCAGATGTTTTCTTGAGAGGCTCTCCACTTTCATGACCAACCCCTGGCACTAAGCCACCATCACCTGGGCTGGGCAGAGGCCTCTCGACCACATGGGTTAGCTTCCATGAGGAGGGGGCTGCTGGCCTCTCCCCTCCTGGCCTCCCTCAGCGCTGTGCTGGCTGATGGCCGATGGCCGATGGCTGATGGGGGGGGGGGGGGCTTGGGCTGGCCCTGCTCGGCTCAGCTGCTTCTTTCTCCCTCTCTGTGCTGAGCCTCCAAGCCCGCAGCTCTTCCCCTCCAGGCGGTGGGGGACCGATCGATTGTGGGGGTCAAATTAGACAGCCCGTTGGCTCTGACCCCGCCCCTTCTCCACAGTAAGGGTGACGGCTTAGCCTCCACCTGCCACTCCACTGTTCATTCTCAGGTAAGTCCCAACTCAGGCAAGAAAGAGCAGTGCTGGTGAGGGGCCCCTTCCGGAGCCCAGCAGCCTGGCTGTGGCGACATCGCAGTGAAATCTCCACTCCGCCCCCCTGGGATCCGTTCTCACTGCCCTGGGAGCATTACAGTTTTGCTTCTTGCGGGGAAACCCTGCCCTGGTTTCCCGTCACCACCGGAATAAAACTACAGTCCCGCCGTGACCCCAGCATCTGGGCTCCCACTCTCCTCTCTGACCCAGGCCACTGCCCGCTTGCCCTCAGGGCTCCGCTGCAGGAACACCAAGCTCTGCAGAGCCGCAGGGACTTGGCAGTAGCCTTCTGTTCCCCGTCTGGAATGTTCTTCCCGTCAGGCACGCCTCTGCTTGCCTCCCCAGGGAGCCTTTTTTCATCCCTTGCTCTAAACTGGTCCCTGTCCACAGGATCCCTTTGTTCTCTTGATGGCTCACATCACTTATGAGGCTAAGGTGTATCCCTTGGCTTTCTCCTTTTCTGTCTGTCTCCCAGACTAAGATGCACAGCCTTCCTGTGGAAGCAGGGTTCCGGTCCTCGAGCATTCCCTGTCCATCCCAGAACCCCGTGCACTGATGAGGGAGGCGACCTGGGAGCAGAGAAGAGGGGATGGCCTGGGAGCAGAGAAGAGGGGATGGCCTGGGAGCAGAGAAGAGGGGATGGCCTGGGAGCAGAGGGATGACCTGGGAGCAGAGAAGAGGGGATGGCCTGGGAGCAGAGAAGAGGGGATGGCCTGGGAGCAGAGAAGAGGGGATGGCCTGGGAGCAGAGGGATGACCTGGGAGCAGAGAAGAGGGGATGGCCTGGGAGCAGAGAAGAGGGGATGGCCTGGGAGCAGAGAAGAGGGGATGGCCTGGGAGCAGAGGGATGACCTGGGAGCAGAGAAGAGGGGATGGCCTGGGAGCAGAGAAGAGGGGATGGCCTGGGAGCAGAGAAGAGGGGATGGCCTGGGAGCAGAGAAGAGGGGATGGCCTGGGAGCAGAGAAGAGGGGATGGCCTGGGAGCAGAGGGATGACCTGGGAGCAGAGAAGAAGGGATGGCCTGGGAGCAGAGAAGAAGGGATGGCCTGGGAGCAGAGAAGAAGGGATGACCTGGGAGCAGAGAAGAAGGGATGACCTGGGAGCAGAGAAGAAGGGATGGCCTGGGAGCAGAGAAGAAGGGATGGCCTGGGAGCAGAGAAGAAGGGATGACCTGGGAGCAGAGAAGAAGGGATGGCCTGGGAGCAGAGAAGAGGGGATGGCCTGGGAGCAGAGAAGAGGGGATGGCCTGGGAGCAGAGAAGAAGGGATGGCCTGGGAGCAGAGAAGAGGCAGGCACCCTGCGCACCACTGAGCGCCCAGGGCCTCTGCCTGGCCCCCTCCCCGCTCCTTCAGTTCCTTGGTCCCTGAAATGCAGCGCTCTCACGGTCTGCCTGGGGGAGTCTGGGCAAGGCCCGAGGTCCTCTTTGAGGAGTGTCCTGCCTCTCAGGAAACAAGTGTCTTCCTGGCCGAGGTGGCGCCTCTGTCCACTGCCTGCTCCTGCCCCAGGAACCGCGGCAGCCGAGCTGTTTAAGGTGCGAGGGTCCGGGACCGAGTTTAAGGCTGGAGAAGCCAGCGGGTGAGCCGCGTGCGCGTCGCGCCTTTCTTCCCACTGCTGGCTGCTGGGGCGTTAATGCTTCTCGGGCATCGTCACCTGACCTTGCCCACAGACGGAGTGAAACAAATCGCCTACGCCCATCCCACCCCGCCCTGCCCGGGCTCGGGGCGGTTTAAACGAGGTGAGAGCCGTGGAGCAGGGGCGAAAAGCCCGGCTCTGGGCTGGCAGCACCAACCGCCCCAGCCACCCTCGAAGAGCCGATCGATCGTTTCCATGCTGAACAGTCAACCGCAAACTAGTTTAGTCACGTCGGGCCGCCTCCCCTCCGGCTGTCAGGCAGGGGCCAAGCATTAGGAGTTTCTCCCAGGTCGCGAGGGTCCTCAGCAGCCCAGGGCCCCTTCTGCCGCCTCCATCCCCTTGGGCACCTTGCGGTGAACCTTGGAAAACAGTCTCGCTTTTCAAGTACAGTGCGTTTCCCCAGCCCTACGCTTCTGCGGCTTTTATGATTCACAATTGACAAAGGCCTCACTAATGGAAATGCAAATTTCCTACCTGTCAAAGACGGAAGCTTTCTGAACACGGCTGGGGGGGCAGAAGTACATTAGCATCCGAGTGTTAGGGGGAGAAGCCCGTCCCCAGAACCCGCGGAGAGAAACGTGTTTTGATGCCAGGACGTGAAGTGGCCGTGGTTAGAGCTCCCAGCAGACAGGACGTTCCTTGGGAATTTCAAACTTGTATCATCTCTTTGGTTTCGGCACATGTATTACTCAGACTCAAATAACCCGCCACTGCTTTCATAAAGGCTTTGACGGGGAGCCTGGAAGGTGGGGTGCCCTGGCTCGCACCTGCTGCTTTGCTGAGTAAAACGCGCTGAAGCCCAGCTGATGTCCGGCCAGCTTCCTATGGCTCATGGCTGCCCTTTCTTTCCATCTTCTGTTATTGTTATTGTTATTAAACTTGGTGTGTATGTGAGGAACAGTGAGTGAAATACGGTCTTTGCCTGGGATTTTGATGGAGACCTGGCCGTGGGGACCGTCCCTGAGAAGCAGGGGTGGCTGCCTCTATAGTTAGCGTGCTTAACACAGGACCAATCTGGGTGACGGAAACAGCGGGAACCCCTGTCCCTCAGTTCTGAAGGCTGGAAGTGAACAAACCAAGGTCCCCTGGTGCTCACTCCTTCCAAGGGCTGTGGGCAAAGCCTCTGCTCCAGGCTTCTCTCCATGGCTCGTAGATGGCCGTCTTCTCCGTGTCCCTGCAGGTCATTCTCCCTCTACGCCTGTCTCTCGCTGTCTACATTCCCTCTTCCCATAAGGACACAAGTCGTATTGTATTAGGGGTTCGCCCTAATGACCTCTGTAAAGACCCTCTCTCCAAATAAGGTCACAAGAGGTGCTGGGGGCTAGGGCTTCAACATGTGAATTTGGGGCGGTGGGGGACCACTGCAGGGGAACCCCAGGATTTTGCTTCCCACTTTTCATGTTTCCCTGGGAGGCCTTTCTTCAACTCCTGGACAAGGTCTTGTCACCTGCTGTTGGTATACAACTGAGGTGTTGAGAAAATAAGCTGAAGGACGCAGGAGCGTCCACGTGGCTGGAGTGAGCAGAGTGAGGGACAAGGTCCCGAGAGGAGGGGGAGAGGCAGTGGGCAGGGCTGGGAGCTGCCTGGTTGGCCAGCAGGGAGGATCTGGAAGCTCCCTGTTATGGGTGGAGTTCTGTCCCCTAAAAAAAAGGAATGTTGAGGTCCTTGCTCCAGGCCCTCAGAATGTGACCTTATTTGGAAATAGGGCCGTTGCAGATGCAGTCAAAGTAAGATGAGGCTCCATGACTGTTTGAACACAGACCCACAGAGGGAGGACTCTGTGAAGGGACGTGGGCTGCGCATTAGATCTCCAGGACGTGTCACCGGACTCCAGGCGTGCACCCTCAAACAGCCTCTCCCAGCTCCCCCATGCCCCAGCCTCCGGTAACCACCATTCTACTCTGTCTCACCAGCTTGGCTCTTCTGAGGTGTCACATGAGCGATACCGTGAAGCATTTACCTTTCTCTGTTCATTTACCTCACTTAGCGTGATGCACCCGAGGTCCACTCGTGTTGCTGCAAACGGCAGCTGTCCTTGCCTGTGGCCGAGCAGTGTCCCCCTGCAGGCACAGGGCGTCTTACCCACTCAGCCTCTTTGGTTCTTGCTTCCCCGAGAAGAGGGGTGCTCCCTGGCTTCACTAAGAAGAGACGTTGCTGTTCTCGATGTTAGTTACCCGCGTCTTCCCTTCTCCCACCTTCTGTCCACGCTTCATTCCTCAGTCCTTGCTCGATTAAAGGCCTAACGACCCGGGTGGGCCGCTGACCCCCGGGCAGGTGCAGTCCTTCAGGGCGGGAGGGTGGGAGAGGAGATGCGGGAGCAGCAGGCCGGTGTGACGGGGGGGCCGGTGCCCGGTGGGAGCTGGGCGACCCCGCCGGCCTGTGGGTCTCTAGTGTCTGCCGGTGTGGATATTGATTTTGGTTCGTCACTGCCGCCGATGACTAATGGCGCTCTGGCGATGAAAAGGAAACATACGGGACAATTGACTTGTTACAGAAAATTAATTAAAACCAGATTTCCGCAGAGGAGGTGAGGGGAAAGATGTCAGAATAACTTAGAAGCATGGGGAGGGTGGGTGGCAGGATCATCACCGTAGCAGCTCGATCAGTCACCGTCATAAAGGGCGAACCAGCATGTCCTTGTTAGTGATCCCCAGGCAGAGCCGACCCGGGCTTCCAGGGGTGGCGGTGACCAGGTTCTCCTGGGTTTCCAAGGTCTCTGCGGAAGGATCAGCCAGAACCAGATGTCCCTGCGTCACCAGGTGGTACACTTCCCCCCTTTTCCAAATTAAAAAAAAAAAAGGAGCACCACGATCCTGTGGTACTTCAGCCACCCCTCACCTGGGATATTAACGCAGACGAGTTTCACCAACTTCTCTATCCGATAAAAAGTCCTTTCTAGGAAGAGCGGAAGTGCGAAGTCATCTGAAACAAGATAAACATTTCTAATTTGGACTTGTCCCCTTTAGGTGATCTTTCTGAAGGCTCAGGGCCCGTGATAAATTAGTTCTCCAGCTCCAATTGCAGGAGTGATGGGAAGGGAGATAGAGAAACGCTGCTGAGACAAGAGGACTTGGGAGAAACTTCTGAGTCCAGGCCACGTCCGCAGCCTCTCTGCGCGGTGCTGCTTGCTCAGCTGGCCTCCGGGGGTGCGTCCTGGGTGGCATTTGACTGGGTGTGGGCAGGGCCAGGCCCCTTCTTGAAAAACATGGGGTTTCTCAAGTCACGTGGCCCTGGGTTCAATGTTCACTCTCCAAGTTCTGTGAGGCCTGCCCTCTGGCAGCTGCCTTCACCTCTGAACCTTGGTTACTTCATTATAAAGGGGGGACAATCACAGCATCCACTTCCCAGGCTTATTTAGAGGTCAAACGATAACATCTGTATAAGGTGCTCGGAACAGCAATCCAGGGATTTCCTTTCACCCCCCCCCCTTCACCTCTCTGCTTTGGAAAGCGGGTTATGCCTTTTCTATATTCTTTTATTTATTCATTTAAGTGAAAGTTTTGAGCCTCAGCTACGTGCCAGGCGCTGTTTGAGGTGCTGAGGCCCCAGCCGTGCAAAAGGACAGGGCCCCTTCCATCACTGTGCACGTATGCCTGCAGGGGAGTGGGGCGGCGAGTAGGAAAACTCAGGATTGAACCCATCGGTTCACAGGGGGATGGTATTTGTAGTAGATCAGCACAAACCGGGGGGTCTAAACCACCTGGAATTTATCACCTCACAGTTCTGGAGGCAAGAAGGTTGAAACCTAGGAGTTGGCAGAGCCCTGTGCCCTCTGAGGCTTCCAGGAGCAATCCCTGGTCCACAGCCCCCATCTTGCATTGCCAGACATCCTTGGGGTCCCCGGTGTGTAGGTGCATCACTCCAGCCTCTGCCTCCTTGTCACTGGGCAGTCTCCCCTGTGTCTCTGTGTCCAAATTTCCATCCCCTGATAAGGACACCGGTCACTGGATGAGGGCCCACACTAACCCGGTATGTCATCTTAATGTGATTACATCTGCAGAAACCCTATTTCCAGATCAGGTCATTTCACGGTGTCTGGGGGGCACCAGAACATGACTTTTGGGGGGCACTATTCAACCCAGCACGGTGAAATATGCTATGAGGGCAAGAAAGCTGGATACGGCGGCAGTGGCTGGGGGTGGGGTTCCTGTTGCTGGGGAGGTTCTGGAGCGGGGATCAGGGAGGGCCCCTCTGAGAGGGTGACTGTTGAGCGTCATGACATATGAGGACAGTAGCCCAATGGCTGCAGGAAGAAGATCTGCTTCTGAGAGTAAATTTCCTTTCAGACAATAGGTTTTCATTCTCAGCTGGGACCTCTCCGCGTAGATCACACATTAAACCGCCTGGGGAGCCAGCTCTCAGCATGTAAGCGGAATTTCCCCAGACCAGCCCAACAGAGCCCTGGGGTGGACCCAACCTGGGTCCTTTTCAAAGCTCCCCAGGGAGAAGCTGGAATTGAGAACCCCATGGAACCCCAGCTGCACAGTGGAATCACCTAGATGCTGCGTGGGGACGGTCTCATCTCATCTCTTTCCTTTCTTTCTTTTTAAAAAAATTAATTTTAGAGAGGGAATGGAAAGAGAGAGAGAGAGAAACATCAATCGGTGGCCTCCTGTACACTCCCCAACCCCGGGATCGAACTGAAAACCTTTTGGTGTCCAGGACAGCCCTCCAACCAACTGAGCCACACCAGTGAGGGCTCTCGTCTCATCTCTTAACGACCAATTCCTGCAGCCTGGGTCCCAGGGGACTTCTGTGTGGCGGGGTGCAGCCTGGCCGCCGCTTGTTCAAGCTGCCCAGGTGGCCCTGCCCTGCCCCTCTGCTGCGGCTGCAGCTGCTTCCTGAAGGAGCCTGGGGCAGGGCGAGCAGAGTAAGGGAGTCATCGGGCCGGAAAAGGGCCCCGTGATTCCAGGAGTGCGACCCTTTGGAAGCCAGGGCAGCCTGAGGGTCCCAACCCCAGGACTGAAGACTTGCAGAGAAGGGGCTCTGAGAAGCAGGTGAGAGCCGCAGAGCAGAGGGGACCCGCCGGGGCCTGGCCTCCTCCCATGGCCTGAGTTCCCAGCTCAGTGTGGGCCGGGCGTTTCCTGACACCTTGGCACCTGCTTAATCCATGTAGCCTCGGTTCCCATCTGTGAAAGGAAATAATAAAGTGCCCAATACACAGTGTTGTAAAACAAACATTCAGGAACACACAGAAAGCACATCCCGGGGGCCTGCTGGGGGCGAGGCACCCGTCATCCCCCTCACTCTTGCCCAGGCCAGGGAACTGCCAGAGTCTTTGTGGGGTTTCAGGTGACCATCAGCTGGCCTCTTAGCCCAGGTTGCTGGTTCTCCAGGTTTGAGATAACATTCGTGATGGCTTTTCTGACCTTGCCAACATCAATGAAGCCGCAAGGCGCCCATGGGGGTAGGTCGCCTGAGGCCTGGAGCCTAGGGGGAGCATCTTCCTTCACCTTCGCTTGCAACTCGAGTCTGGCTTTGCTTCCCATCTATGGTTGGGGAGTCGGGCCAGCCAGGAGCGCCTGCCAGGATGGGCCTGGCAAGCGGAGCCCCTGGAGTGAATGGTTTGGCCTTGGCAAACAGGTCAGCCCAACCTGATCAGCACAGGGGTGACACGGGATTCATCCCTGGGGTGACATGGGGTGCTCCCTGGGCCACCCAGAGCCCAGCCTGCCTGACTCGGGCCGGCCTGCATGCAGGTTCCCAGTAATGTTAATAAAGTCGAGCTGTCTCTCTCCACAGCAGGCCGCATCTGTCTTCATCGAAGCATGCGCTCGGTAATTTCACTGTGGGATTTTCCATTAAAAAGTTTGATTAATTCCATAAATATTAAAATAAGACAGATAATTAGAATCCAGGTACTCACTGTTACACAAAAGCAGTAAAGTCTGCACTAAATTATTATTATTAATAATAAGCACTCGTACAGCTGTGGTAATAAGTGCATAGAATAAAAGGCCTGCAATCACTGTTATTAATGTCGTCCCCCAGGACAGTCTGGAGCAGAGGCTGTGGAGGGAGATACTCACGGGAGGGGAAGGGACTTGCCGGGACCAGCAGGTCCTGGGGGGGGCAGTGAGGGAACCCTGGTTCTCCTGCAGCTCCTGCTTGCTTCCCTCTCCTCTCCTTCTGGTCCCCGCAGAGTCTCCCCTTCTCCTGACCTGCTTCCTCTGCTCCCTGACTCACCCAGGCAGTGGTGATGGGGACAGAGGCCCACGACTGGGTCCCCGGGGTGTTTACTGGAGACGGAGCTAAACAATAGGTGTCTGCGAACCTCTCTATAAATCATGCAGACAGGCTTAAACTATGCATCATTAGTGGAAGAGAGAGGACCCCGAATCTATACACAGTGGAGTAAGGGGACACCCTCCATGCACTTCAGCACCAGTGCCTATTCTGTGCTCAGTCACAGTTCTTAATTGTCTCGCTTGATCGGGTGACTTCCCAAAGTGGGCACCTTGGGGAAGGAAGAAAAGGCCCTTCCTTATTTTTCATTGGAGGGACAAGTCAAGGATCCAGAACAATTTTTCCTTTTTTCCCAAGCACTTGTTTTTTTTTTTAAAAAAAAGCCTTTTCTGCAGCCACCTGAGGGCGTGGCCTGGCCCTGCCCTGCCCAGGCCTCAGGTGGTCGGTTCCCTCGAGCATCAGCCCTGGAGCAGGACCGCTGGGGACACGAGCGACTCCGTCCGTGCGGACAGCCAGGGGGACTGGAGGGACAGCCAGGACGTTGCACAGGGCCATCTCTGGGCCACCCAGGCTTACAAAGGGTGCTTCTTAGTGCAGGAAGGCGGCCAGGTACTCAAGGCCCTTGATGGCAGGGCTGCGGGAAGCCCGTGTGAAGCTCGGAAGGTGAGTGAGTTGCGCTGGGCCAAAGGCATGAATTAAAGACCATGCCAAGGGCGGGAGAAGCTGGGCAAGATGGGGAGTCAAGAGCGCACCCACTGCTTTCAGGCTGTGGGTGTGTGTCCACACGTGCTGTCTGTCCGGGGGAAGAATCTTGCGGCGAGTTAGGCGCGGAGGAAATGCCTGGGCGTTTCTCCAGGAAGGGGGCTCAAGGGGTTTCGCCGACAGCCACTAGGAGGAGCGCTGGCCCAGTTTCTGCCACAGGGGTCTGGGGAGAAGGGCATCGTGTGCCCAGAAAGAAACGAGAAGGGAGAGAAGGTAGTGGTGCCAGGAATAAATATAGACGTGATGCCCTGGGGACCCAGGGTATTCGCAGGGCCAGCTGGCGGAGACCGAGGGATTAATGGTGCAGGCGTCTCCGGGAATCGCCAGCAGCCCGCAGAGGACGCCGGGTCTGTGGAGCCCAGCGAGTTCCCTGCCCTCCAAGCCTCTGCCACCCGCTCCTCATATCTGAGCCAGTGGGGTGCTCACCGAGGGCATCGGACAACAGGATTTGTAATGACCTCAGTCTGCGGATCTGGTTTGAAATACATGTTTCCTGCGAAGTACCTTTTTGTAGGATGGTGTTTTGCAAGCTTCTGGCAGAAGGCAGCACTCGGCTCTCTGGTAGATGAGGCCACTATAGGATGGGGGGGCATTGCAAGCCCCGGGATGCCCCCAGCACTTACCTTTGCCCCCAGAACCAGCCTCCCGTCCTCAGCCCTGTGCTGCTCGGGCTGGGGCTCTGCAAGCGCTTTTCTCCTCTGCAGGTGACCCCGTGAGGTCAGCCAGAAGGGCCCACTGGGAGCCAGACGGGACCTCCTGGCTCTTGTCTGTTACCTGTTTCTGTCATTGATGCTCCAGCAGATGCACCTTGTCCCGTCCTCGTGCAGCAGCGGTTCGTTCCAGCTGCGCGTTTCGGTTGAGGTGCCCAGAACCAGCCACATCAGGTCTCCTCAGAGGCACCAGCCAGCCGGGCGTCGCTGCAGCCGGGAGCTCCGGGTCCCTGTTCTGTGGGGCGAGCCCTCCTCCACGCCCTCCCCGTCGTTCCTGGGCACTGCGGCGAGCGCCCGCTTCTTGTGTGTTGTTCTTTGGGGCCCCCATCTCTCTTCTTTTCCTTTCAGCCCTCCCTTACCTACATGACCAGTTCCCTGTGTTAAATTCCCTCGGTCGAAATAACCGTTTCCTGTTGGGGTCTTGACTCTTGCCGATGGAGGTGGCCGGCACCGAGGTGACCTGTCTGGAGGTCGGGAGGGGCCCTGGGGCTCTGGAGGTGAGGGAAGAGGTTCGGGGGCAGGAGGTGCACACGGACACACTTTGCTAGGTTTTGTGATTTTGTCCAGAGGTAGAGTGTCCAGGTGGTACCAATGCCCTGGGCAGGGTGCCAGGACCAGTTTTAAAGATGGTGATAATCTGTTTCCCCAAAGTATTCATGTTTCTCACGTGAAGGAAAAGATGGGAATGAGAAAGATAATTGATTTTTTAAAGAGCCAGATATAAAGTACTTTCCCCCCCACATTTTCTGTGGCGTACCATCTGGAATTCCTCTACGTTTGTACTGACACGTAAGTGGTGCTGAGGGAGGCTGGGGCGGGGGGGGAACCTCTGCCGTCGGTGGCTCAGTACTAGGGGCCGGGCAGGCCTCTGATTAGAGTCGCTGAAGGTAGTGGAGCCTTTGACAGGTGCACAGATGCCCTTCCCCTAAATCACTTTTCTCTCTTAGTTACTGTTAAGGGACATTCTGAAGAGAAGCAAAGAAAGGAGAGCCAATAGCTTTTTTAAAAAAATATATCTTTATTGATTTCAAAGAGAGGAGGGAGAGGGAAAGAGATATAGAAACATCTATGATGAGAGTCATTGATCGGCTGCCTCCTGCATGCCCCCGACCAGGGATCGAGCCTGCACCCCGGGCATGTGCCCTGACCGGGAATCGAACTGTGATCTCCGGGACCCTAGGTCGGTGCTCAACTGCTGTGCCACGCCGGCAGAGCAATAGCTTGAGTGGGAGGCTCTGGGCCCCGTGGGTCCGGAGAACGGCTGCAACACTGCTGGCCTGGGTTCCCTCCGACAGACCCAGACATGCTCCGCGTGTCATGGAAAAGGCATGCTAATTGCAGTCATTTAGGCAAATTGATTACCATTTAGGCCTAAGTGCCAGCAGCCCCGTAATGATCCTGCCTATCACTATATGTGTGTCAGATGGAGCTAACTGTAAGCTGCATTTGATTACAACAATACATTCTCTCCTGCCTCGGGCTCCACACACTCGGGCTGCAGCTACACTTGGCTCCCGTGGGTGGCTTGTCACGGATACTCAGGAAGGCATGAGGAGTGGGGACCCTGGGGCCTTTCCTGGGGCTCCTTCCATCTGCCCCACCTCCCTCCCGTATTTGGCTGTGACCGAGACCGTGTCTGGGCCCCTGTTATTTGGGGGCTCCCTGATTTCAGGACCTGCCAGCCTCCTTTGCTGCCCTGTTCTTTCTGGCCTGAGGACAGGAATCCGTTGTTTTACTCCCAGCAGTTCCCCTCAGTTGCTTCTGTCCCTTGTGAGCAAGGGTCTCTCTGTGCCTGGCCCACCCTCTGGGAGGCCGACTTGTCACTTTCCATCAGAGGAAGACAGTCTATCTCTGAACAGAGTATCCTGACTGAAGACAGGGCCCAGTGGAAGTGCGAGCAGATTACTCGGAAACGAGTTAGTGTCTCCTCTTTATATGAAAATATGCAGTTAATTATGTCAGGGCCTGTCACGTTCACATTATGGCATTTGACAAAAGATACACAAATCGCGGCACAGTGGGCTCCCGGGGCCAGGAGCACGCAGGCCCTGGAATACTCACAGAACTGGGAAGATCAGAGCGTCTTAAGCGCTTCAAAGACCCACCGTTTGAATCTCTAGGTGTGAGACCAGCCGTTTGCAGCAGCCGCATAATGGACGACTGGGCCTTTGAATCCCGCTTCTCTGAAGAATCCCACAGCTACAGGGGTGACTGCCTGGGCTGGGGGGAAGGGATAAAGGCTGCTTCGAGCCTGCACCTGAATAGAAAGAGGCTGCCACAGGCCCAGAAAATCAAGGGTTCTCCTGCGGAGCCAGCAGGTGAGGAGAGGGCCCGGCATGACCACCCCTGAGAGATGAGGCCAGGGGCCCAGGGCAGGAAGGGGGCGTCTCCTGCTTCTCCAGAAAGTGCTGCCCAGGGGCTGCATCGGGCTCCCCGTATAGCACAAGGGACCCACACCAGAGGGAGGCAGAGTGCCCCTAAGAGCTGTGACAGTGTATACGTGTGTGTGTGTGTGTGTGTGTGGTGGTTTTAATGCAATAAATCACAAACTATTCTCCACTGTGTTACTATTTACCATGACCCAGACGATAGCTCTGTTAATTGATTGCTGATACTAAGTATCTGAAGTGAGGACTTCTCTGCCCAGAAAGGCTCCAAATCATAAGTGAAGCCCCAGCCTGTCAGCTCTAAAGCAGAGTGGATTTTCACGCCACGGTCCAGGCCCCGACCCACACACACGGCTGGAGCCCCCACTGCGGTGGGCTGGGTGAGCCAGGGCCCCAGGGCTCTGAGGCTTCCTAGGGGAGCAGCAGCTCCCAAACAATCTGCCCTCTGAGGGGACAGCCCAGGAGGCTCAGTCCCTTATCTGAGCCTCCTCTCATCAGCCTTGCACCCTTCGCTGGCAGGCCCCCAGCCTGAGGTCTGAGTGGAATCAGGGCTGAGCCAGGGATACAGAGCTTGGGACACAGAGCCTCCAATCAGGCCACGTGCAATTTCTGCCTCCGGAGAAGTTTTCTTCTGTAGGAACTCAGCCTCGACCGTGGGCCTCAGGCTGCATCCAGCATTTTTTTGGTGACATTAGGCTTGTTTCTGGGGCCCTAGTGGTCTGGCCCTTCTAATGGAAGAGGACACCCCCTCATTCAGGCTGAGGTGTCCCAGAGGGTCGGCCACGCCCTGGAGTTATGCGGCCTTGGCCTCATGGACTCTGAGCAGACACTGGGTGTTCCTTTTCGGTCAGATTTTACGGTCATCGGTCTGATCGTTTTCAGTGAGGTGGATGGGAGTGAATCCAGAGCGAATTCTCTACTGGGGTGAAGAGGGTCCCCCAAATTCGTGTCCACTAGGAAGTTCAGAATATGACCATATGTGGAGGCAGGGTCTTTGCAGATGTAATCAATTTAGGATGAGGCCATACTGGATTGGGGTATAAGCAGGGAAAACAGAGACCCAGATGCATGGGGATGACACCATGTGCTGAGGGAGGCAGAGCTGGGACGATGCTGCCACCAGCTGAAGGGCCCAAGGGTTGCCGGCTACCCCAGCAGCCAGGAGAGCGAGGAAGCACCTTCTCTTAGAGCCCTCAGAGAGAGCACGGCTCCCCAGGACCCTGATTTCCTGGGGTTCAGACTTCCAGCTTCCAGAACTGTGAGATGATAAGTTTCCAGTGTCTAAGCCCTGTTCATGGTCCTTTGTTCTGAGACCCTCCGACGCCCATGTCTTCCATCCCCTGCGCCAGGGGGCAGGCCCAGGTCTGAGCAATAGACCCATCAGAGTGTCCAGATTTGGCGCACACAAAACAGGACACTCGGTTAAGTCTGAATTTCAGATCAAATACATTTTTTCAGTATAAGCAGATCCCCAAAATTGCATGGGACATACTTATATTGGCAAGTAGATTATTCGTTGCTGACCTGAAATTCAGTTTTAACGGGGCGTCCTGCATTTTCTGTGGCAATCCTAGCCCCCCCCCCCCCCCCGCTGCCTCCCTCTCCCCCAGCCCTTGGGTCCTGGGCTCACAGAAGGGCCTGCAGTGCCTGCTCTGGCTGCACCCGTGGAGGGTCCAGGGGGCCTCTCCTGAGCCCTCAGGGCTGCTTCTAAACCCGTTGGTGCCCCCACTCCCCTCGGGGCCAGGCGCCTGCAGTGTGAACACCATCTCTACCAGCTGGGTGCGAGTCTGGCAGGAGGGGAGGCCCAGGAGGGCGCCGAGCTGAGCGAGGCCTTCCAGAGGGAGGGAGCGGCCTCCAGGTGATTCCTGCTGAGCAGCACCGGGTGTCGGCCTCCGTTCTTTGTTCTATTTTAAACCGGCTTCAATTTCCCTCCTGGGGAAGGGAGGAGGGGCGCTGAGGTGGGGTTTGGAGTGAAAGGGGGACTCAGAGCGGTTGGGAAACCAGCAGCCAGTGGCTGAGTGGTGTGGGAGTCCAAGGGACAGGAATTCTTAGGCAGGGACAAAGAGGAGGGAGGCTTTGCTGGGAGGAAAGCTGCCCTCAGTGTGGCCAGAGTGCGGGCTCCTGACACGGCTGGGGGGGTGGGGCGCGGGGAGCGCATCCTTGGCTCAGGGGACATGGAGGGGGCCCACCAAGCAGTTTTAGGCAGTTAGACCCTGCACCCCTTTTCTCTGAAAGAATTCAAAGCCAAGATCCTTGAGGGGGGATGTGGTAGGCAGTTAGACAGACATGAGCAGAGCAAGACGGGCCAGGTACAAAAACTCATCAGGGCAGGAAGCCCCAGATGCCTGGCGAAGGGTGAAACTGGAAAAACAAGAACCTTGTCCCCAGGGTAACCTACACTCCCCCAGCAGGCTGGCCATGCGGTTTAGGCCCCCTGAGCGTTTCCTCCCTGGAGATAACATCTAGGCCTCAGTCGTATTTCAGCTCCAGGCCCAGAAAAACAGCAAAACCACACAGGTGACTCCATGGCTGCCTCAGGACCAGGTGCACTGACTAATGACCCCCTGCCCTGGCGCCACCCCGTCAGTGGAGACCACCTGAAGGGCGCACCTGGAAGGCTGATGGATATCCCACTGAGAGCCTCCCTGAGACCTCCCGAGGATTCCCACCTACAGGAGAGAGAAACACCTTCCACACACAGGACCCTAGGGCAGGATTCCTGCACCATCCTTCCCCCTTCTCTCTAAGGGACCCCCCGAGACTTGCAACCGGGGGAGCAATGGGCAGCGGCAGTGTGTCCCGGGCTCACCCCCTGAACCTGTCTCCAAGGCCCCCTTTTCTCTGACTTCCCAGCGAGCCAAGGCAGCCCGGCCTAGGCTCTCCTGTTGCTTCTATGCCCGTCCTTGTTTCACTGTCTTAAGTGTGTTTTGCTGCGGACTATAAATTCTTGCTAAGCTGCTGCTTTGCTGCACTTTGTCTCTTGATTGAAATCTTTCTCTCAAGAAGACAAGAGCAGAGCCCTTAGCCAGTTTGGCTCAGTGGTTAGAGCGTCAGCCCGAGGACTGAAGAGTCCTGGGTTCGATTCCTGCCAAGGGCATGTACCTCTGTTGCAGGCTCGATTCCCGGACCCGGTCGGGGGTGCGTACAGGAGGAAACCAGTCGATGTGTCTCACGTCAATGTTTCTCTCTCTCCCCCTTCCACTCTCCCTGAAGAGCAACGAAAAAAGCTCCTAGCTGAGTCGTTCCCCGAGAAGCTTCTAGCAGGCAGCACAGTGCGCCCTGTGGCCCAGTTTTAGAGAATATAACATTTTTATTTACTAACTTTAAAAGACAATAAAAGGATATGACACTATGCAATTTCTGTGGAAACAACAAAGTCAGCTTTTGCTCCCTTTCTGACAGGGCCGGTCCAGGGAGAGAGGAGACAGAGACGGGGGAGCAAAACTGGGGCTGCCGGGAGCGGGGAGGGGCCCAGGAGCGGAGCCCCCCCCCCAGCCTCACGCCGTGTCTAGGCCAGCAGGCACCACAGGAGCCCGTCGCCTGCTGCTGCTTTACTTTGAGTTGTTAATTAGCTCTCCAGTAATTTAGACCATTTCTTTCTATATCAAAAAATACCCTATGTTTTAAAATTTAAAGTGTATTTTTAAGATAAAGGTAAAATCCCCAGAGGCGTTCTGGATGCTTCACGAAATGACAGCATCTTAGGATTTCACAGTGTGACTGGACCACCGATGTGGGGGGGCTTTTCTAATCATGGCCACCCTGGGGCCAGCACTGCCTGTCCGCCTTGTGGGGGTCAAGGAGCTGGGCCCGCTCACTGATGGGGTAGCCTGGACTTGCCATGGGGCCACCAAGCAGGTGCCAGTTCTGGAGGGACCCGGAGAGGTGGGCCAGCAGCCCACACGTGCACAGCGACGATCACAGCACGTGCTAAGGCCCACGTGAGAGGGTGGGGCCGCCTAGAAACTGGGAGAAAGCCAATTAAACTGGATTTCAGGCAGTGGCCTGCACGTCCTGGCCCAGAGAAGCCAGAGAGGAGACAGGCTGGGATCTAAAGTGTCTTGGGCCCTGGGCCCCCGAGCTGGAGCTTGACTGTGGGTGCAGCAAGGTGAGTGGTAGGGCGCGGATTTTGGAGTCGTGAGCACTCAGCTCCCACGGCACTGCCTTGGGCCACTTCCTAACCTCTGGGAAGTGGGAAACGCCTCGCAGGAAGCCCGGGGCCGTCCTGGACCTGTACCCAGGGTGGTGGTCCAGAGGATGTGCATTAGCAGCCCTGCTGCCCCCGCTGCTGGGTGGCCATGCGTGCCGGCCCCGTAGGCTGGGGTTCTGACCTGCGGGGCCCTTGGCCTGGGAGGCCAAGGTGCTGGTGCATAAGGTGGTGCCTGGGCGATAACCTTAAAATCAGCATGAGCTCTTTTCTCTAGTTTTCTCTTTTCTCTGTGACCCCCCCCCCCTTCAGTCTCTGGGAAGATGGGAAGGGCAGGCTCGGGGGCAGAGGTTTGGGTCCACGTTGGAGCCGGTGCAGAGACACAGGTGGTCGCCCGACTTGGGTGGAGCCCAGCTGGGACCAACTAGCTCCCCGCTCGCTGCTGGCTTCCCCCAGCTCGCTGCCTCTCCTGGGAGTTGTTCGGTTTGATTAACTACAACACTAATTGGCCGAGGCCCAGGAAGAGCCCTGAGTTGGGGCGAGGCGAGTCCTGTTTCCCCTTGATTTAAGAGAGAGAGGCAGGTCTGCACCCCCATCTTAACAAGCAGCAGAGTAATTGGGGAGTGATTGGCTCCAGGAGGCAGAGCCTCAGCTCTGCTGCCCACATAGAGAATCCCGTCGGCTCGAAGCGACGAGGGTGGGGTGATGGGGTCGGGGAGCCAGGCCTCGGGCAGGCGTATGAAATGGGTCTCCTTGTCTGGAGGGCAGGAGTCTGCTTATGGGGTGAGAACTTGTGTTTTAGGGCTGGTTTCCCCGGCAGTCACCAAACACACTGCTCAGAACAGGGAGGGGCTGGATAGAGGCCCAGAGAGAGGAAGCTACTTGGCGGGGGCCACAGTGACCGGTGGCAGCATCGGGGAAATCCGAGGGTCCTGAGACCTGGTGCAATATTCTAGGTCCCACTGCCTCCTGGAAGCTCTCAGGGGTTGTGTGTGTGTGTGTGTGCACGCTCGAGGGAGAGAGAACTCACACACCTGGCCTCTCTCTCCCCAGCACTCCCGCCCCAGGGCAAGAGAGGAGCGGACCCTCACCGGTGAGTCAGGAAGAATGAATGCAGAGACTGGGCCGCCAGGAGAGGCCTGCTTGGGGCCAGCCCTGCCAGCGAAGTGGGCGACAGCTGTCTTCTCCATTTTGGCATCCGGTTAGTAGGCTATTTTACTTCTTATGTGAAGCTACATTCTCCAACATGGTCTTTATCTAAGGTGACATTCTGGCTTTAATGTGACAACTCTGGTGGTCTTTCTCATTTCCGTGAAAACCTGGGTAGGAAAAAAGGGGGCTATTGGGTCCCTGCAGGCCTCTAAAAATGACAGTGGGCTCTAGCCACAGGTTGCTCCATGAAGGCAGGCCACCAATTCGGGCTGCCACTGTGAAGTAGCACCCAGTGCCTTCTCTGGGTGACAACTTGGATCATGTGGTTGAATCCTGGATTCTCTCCTCCCGTGACTGATGCAGGGCCGGGGCCTGGGAGGCCAAGGGGGAGGCAGGCTCTGCTCAGGCCTCAGCTGCCCGAGAATCAGGAGGGAGTCCCCTTTTCCAGGCTGACACTCCAGCACCCTGAGAGTCTGGCTCCCTCAGAAATAACATGCCACTCTGAATTTCAATGATCTGTCCTCCTGGGAAATTCTTCCGTGCGACAGGACTGTTCATACATGAAAAGTAATAAGGGAACATGATAGCTCAGAAATCAGTGTTTTGGGGGCTGCAAAACTCCAGTAGCCTGTGGACAGTTCCTGGGAGGAAGGGCCCTATTTTGATCTGCCAGGCGACACATTGACAAAGTTTCTGCTTGATGCGAAGGGTATCTTACAGGAGCGATTTTTGCAAGGACCAGGCCTGAGGTGGTGCAAGGGGCAGAAGTGAACGTTTATGTGTAAACTTTGTGGGCAGAGCGAAGATGGGAAAAGAGAATATAATCGGGTCTGGCCTATCCAGGGAGAGGGGCAGAGGGCGGCCCGGCGGGTGGTGTCTTAGGGTTCAGGTCCCTGGCGCTGCAGCTTCTCCAGGGATGCTCACCAGGGGGCGCTGGAGCCCTTCCTGAGAGTGCCTGGGACGGACGTGACCTGGAGGGATGTGGGAGCAGCGGCCCCTGGCCCCAGGTCCTCCCAGCCCTGCACCCTCCTTGGGATTTCAGGAGGAAGAAGTGTCCTAAAGGCCCTGTCCAGTGGGCCACCTGATGTTAGGATGGCTTTTCGGATCCCCGGAGACTGAAGGGGAAAGCAAGAGGGCAGCCCTGTGATGGACGGTAATCCTAGGGGAAGACGCTGTGCCCGTGATACCCTCCAGGGCTGCTTCTCTCAGTGCTGGCCGCCTCGACTGGTTCTCCCTACGTCAACCCTGTGTCTCCTCTGTGTCTTCAGGGGCACTTGTGGACAGTGTGGAGCCCCAAGCATAAAGCCCAGGCCTCCCCTTTTTTCTAGACTATAGGGTGGAACCTGGAAATAATGTCCTAGCTGGAGATTTTAAAATCTGCTTGTTTAAATATAACTCTTTGCAAATAAATTAGGGACAAGGGACTCTTGTTTCCTGAGATATCTTGGGTATTTATTTGAAGTCCATCTGGTCTACCAGAGCCCTATGGTTTTTCTTTTAAGTCTTAGAAAGATATGTGGTTAGACACCTGAGCAGTTGCAGATAAGAAAGCTTCCCCCAAGGTAAATCCAGTGGGAAAGAGGGAGGGAGGGAGGGAGGGAGAGAGGGAGAGAGGGAGAGGGAGATGGGGAGAGGGAGAGAGAGAGAGAGGGGCATCATGGGTGTAGAGACAGGAGTCTTGTGGGAGAATCTCTGGATAATTAACTTTGGATGGAGATTCCAGATAGGGCAGTTTCTTCACTTACATGCTCATTAATCTCAACGCGATAAGAGCCCCAGGTGGGAGAGAGCCTGGGGTGTGCTTCCTCCCAGGCTCCACCCAGCGGTTCCATTTTCAGCCGCTCAGCCCCGTAAAGAACTCGTCACTTCAACTCCTTGGGCATTTGTGCTCCCGTCACACCCACTGATGAAATGAACTTGTGACGTTTTTAAAGAATTCATTTCGACCCCGGATTTTCACTTGTAAACCCGGTCAGTCCTGTGCAGGGAGGTATGCTGCACAGAAATACCCGTGGTGGGCGGATTGTGGGAAATCTGTGCACGCGTGGAAAAGGGGCCATTTCCCCTCCTAAGTGCAGGCCAAGTGCCTGTGGCCAGGGCACGGCCCACGACTCACCCCGTAAGCAGGGAGACCATACGGTAACCAAGCCACTGTCTTGCCCTAGAAGTTACAATTTATGCTTCCAATTTTAATTTTCCTCAGCTGAGGCCCCTGAGGGTTTATTAAATTTGCTTTGTGGAACCCATTAACTCTAAACTGAATAACGGTGTTACTCTAGGCTTAGAATCAGTTTACAGTAAACTTTCTGCGCGCAGGACTCTAGGAATCCTCTATTTCTCCGTGACAGAATTTTAAGTCAGTTCGTAAATGAAAAGGTTTGCTCAATTTACCTGGAAGTTCCTGGTAATTAACTGACACCGAGACTGCTGCGTACAGAGGTGGTGAAGAGCACATGAGGACTCTGGCGAGAGAGGGCGTTTATTATGTGGCTTCGATGGGAAGGTTAGAAGGCCCCAATGGCTCGTCGTTACCTCTTCGGTACTCTGGCTTAACTCTGTGGTGAAAACGGGTAGTGATGGTTTACAGCTAATTTTTATTTTGTCGTTGGTTTGATAGGATGAGTAATTTAGAGAGAATCTAGCTGAATAGCCTGGCACATGCATGTATGAAAATCAACGGTCTTTCTTTAGAAGTTTTTCAGGAACGGCAAGGGCATTAACATTGCACGGCAGACTTTCTTATCCAAGGTGGGGCGGGGCTGAGGAACTGGAAATACCAGCAGGCGGAGGGGCCTGAGGGTGCCTGCTCTGTTAATAGGTCTGGGCATCTCTGCGTTATGGAAGATGCATGTTGTGACTCTAAATGATGGCAGCTTTGGAAAGACCAAGTGCTCTGAGGGAATGGGGGTGGGGAAGGAGTGTCCCCAGGACCTTCCTGGGAAGTGTTCCTAGGCTGTGTGATGTAGTGGAAGGTACTTGCTGTTAGGAAATCTCTGCTCACCTTGGCTTGAAACGCTTCTGTGAACTTGGGTAACTCACCCAAACTTCTGGCTCCAACTGCTAGAACCTGATGCATTTCATGGGCTGGGTGCTATAATCAGCTGGCTCTTCTGAAGGAAAGTGGGGTAGGTCTGGGCATGTGTGGAAGGGGTAAGAGCTACGTTGCCCTTCACAGCTTCCCAGGGGTGGGCTGCTCCATTCTGCAGGAGCTCACGTGGCCCCTGAGGCTGGTGGAGGCACTTCTGGGTCCCAGGGGACCTCTTCCTCCTTGGTTACAGCAGGTGAGCTTCTGTGAGCGCTGCCCACAGACAGACAGGATGGCGGACCAGGCCTTCCAGGCCTCCTTTTTTGGAGCCCTTCTTTCAAAAGCACCTCAGCTGCTTTGCTGCCCAGCCTTTGAGAGAGACTGTTTCGCTTGGGTGCAGCCAGGAAAAACGAAAGGTGGTGCAGAGAGCAGTGGGCCCTGTTTGACGGTGCGTCAAAGGCAGAATCTCCCCTCATCTTTGGAAGTGCTTGGGATTGGGGTTAATGTGAGGTGTTTATAGTCAGGTGTTGGGCTATGTTCAGGTCTGGCACTTAAAACCACAGGCAACTATTTGGCACTGTGTGATGACAGTCATCAGTTGAATGCAGCGTTCACAGGGCAGCCCAGAAATCTCACTCTTAAAACAGTGTTTTTCTTCGCATTCATGCAGACATTACTTTTAAGGAAAGCAGCGTAGAAAATGAAAGTAGGAATCTGCATGCATTTTTCTGGATTTTCCTGGTTTGAGCATGTTAAACTCTAATTTGAAGAGAAAAAACAAATCCTAGACCAGTTTGCCAAGTGGAGTGACCTGATTCTTGTTGGATCAACATGTTATCTGCCTTTTCAGACTAGAATCAGAGCCCTGGCCCCCCGGCCTGGAACCGCTGAACCAAGCACCCCAATCAGCCGGTTTCCATGTAGATTTCAACATCTCCAGGAGGTTGGGAGCCCATCAGGCCCGGACTGATTGTTCTAATCAAGTGTTTTAATTAAGCACAGCACTTATTGCCCTGATCACAGGAACAGGCCTGCTCTCCAAGAGTGTGTGTGTGTGTGTATTAATTCAGTGCAGTGGTAATGTTTGGCTTTGTGGGTGTGTAGACCATGGAGGGTCCCTTGCCAAGTGCACACTGCTGAGACTGGCAGTCTGGCCACTGGACACAGACACAATAAAAATTAAAGTTATTACCAACTGGGCTGCCGATGAATCACTACCCCAACAACTATATATTTACATCTTCTGCTCTAACACACAAAAGCAATACTGGCTAGCCCAAGGTTTTTATTTATTTATTATTACTTCTTACTGATTTCGGGGGGGGGGAGGGGAAGAGAGAGAGAGACAGAGAGAGAGAGAGAGAGAGAGAGAGAATCATCAGTGATGAGTCATTGATCGGCTGCCTCCTGCACGCTTCCTGCTGGGGATCGAGCCCACAACCCCCAGCATGTGCCCTGACCGGGAATTGAACCGTGACCTCCTGGTTCATGGGTTGATGCTCAACCACTGAACCACCCCAGCCGGGCTAGCCCAAGATTTTTAAAGAACTGTATAAACACACACACATTGGGTTGGCTTTTATTGGAATGCCTAGATGCAATCTATAGTCATCAAGTTATGGAAAATTCAGGTCACATAGAAAGTTAAGAAGGCAAATGAAAAGAACAATACAAATCAGACAAAATTTACATCTCAAAATATCATGAAAGCATTTCGACTGGCTTTGCCTAAAATACTTTGAATATCAATTTCTTTTTCTGTAAGCTAATTCTGTTCATTATACAGTCCCCCACACCCCCAGCTCTTAGAAAAAGGTCTTTTGTTACATACTCCCCAAGGTCACTACTTCTTGTAAAAGCATGTCCCGATCACAAGTCTTTTTAGAAAGAAATAGGCTCATTATACCTACTAACAAGACACTAATTGGGTTGATTCGACTTCATCTAAAATAAGCACCAGGAGATACTGTAAATCTGTTAGTTACGGGGCCAGTGAGAAGGACCGGTCCATGCCGAGAGGAGGGTTAGATAACGACTGCACTTCTGTCATGTGGTACAAGCTTCTCATGGTCAACACATCAGGAGCATTTCTGAGAATTTAGACTCAGAGCCTATTTCAACCAAAAGTACTAACAGCATGCTCAACACAGTCCTGCGGAGACTCCATCCAACAGAACTGCAAACACCTAAGTTAACAGTTAAAAAATGAAACGGAAAACAGAGCCATGTTTATGTGGTTTGAAATCTCATAGTTTTCTAAATTGGGGCTTCATAATACTTGCCAAAGGATTCCCAGGATAAAAAATATTAATGCTAATCTGTGCTTTCATTCTAATAAAATATCAGCATTCATTAGAAGATTAATTACTTCGGTATGCTCTACCAAATACACAAAGACAGTAATAGCACTGATACTGTAAATTCAGTAGCTATTTCGAAACTTTCCCAGCCAATCTGTTTAATAAACACGCCTACTGTGCAATTTAGAGTATGTGATACATACAAAGCAGTTAGAAAATTATTTTCAATACATCACTTGAACCTTTATATTTTACGACATGTTCACTTGCTATATCTGATCACCATTGTACATAGAGGAAAACAGTGTGTACTATAGCTCAATGAACTGAGAAATATTTTCTAAAAATATTTTTGTGGCTGAATTTAGTGCTCACGAAAGAGGTTTGCGAGGGCGGCCACGCTGGCCCAGAAGCGCAGACGCGGGCTCCGCTGGGGCCCAGGCGCGGGCGTGCGGAGTGCACGCCTGTCGGTTCACCTCCAGCTGGACCTGCCGCCCCGGCTCCCCCCAGAGCAGAGGCTGCCATTCAAACCAGCTCCCAGGGTGGCTGGGGGCCTGTGGGCTTACAGGAGCTTTTGTCTCTCTTTGGTGTCCCTCTTGGTGACCCCAGGGTCCAAAACCAAGACTAACAGAGTGACCCTGACCTACTCCATCTGGCTCTCCCCGCTGCTGGGTTTCTGCTGTCTTTCCTACATCTCCAGACACATGTGTATGGTCAGGACCACATCAGATCCTTTCCTCCTCACAGTTTCCCCGGGGGCATCTGATGTGGTCTCTTGCCTCTATCGTGAAATGGAGCTTCAAGGAACGGTAAAAACCCTGTGGTTAAATTACATCAACTCCCCACTGACTCTTAGGGGCGAGAGGGCAGCTGGAACACCTCCTGCCTTTTTTTTGTTTTTTCATATCTTCCATTGCATTTCACCAGCCTTAGTTTTCTACTGTGCCTCTCAGCTGCTATTGGCGAGGACACTGGCCTGAGAAAGAGAAGGAAGAGAAAGGAGCAGTTGTCTGGTTAGCCACCCACTGAGGATTGCACTGTCCTATCCGTCTAGTGATAGAAAGTTGCACATTTTTCAACCTAATACAAAAATATTAACACTTCTGGACATTATAGGCATAAGTCGTTATATCTCTACAATATAATAATTTATACTGTACAGCTATAACAGATAACAAAAGGTGCAATCCTTTTAAAAAAATCACACAGTTCACATGTTTTTATCATTTTATTTTTTAAGTATAAACTTTTTAAACACTTTACATAAATTAACTCCTCTGAGACTAATATTTGATGTACAGTAAATTGTAATTCATATAAAAATCCATAAACAACTTGTCTCACATAATTTACAAAAAAATCAGGGTTTCCTTTGCTTATCAGTGACAAGGATTGTTATTTGCCAGTTTTTTTTTCCCCCAAGGCAAACCTCCAGAGCATTGTAAAATGCATTATGAAATCCCCGCGGGGCAGGAGTCACGTGTGCCGAGGTCCTTTTACAAAGCAGCACAGGGAAAGCAGTTGGGTTGTCTATAAACTGTCATCTCGCCCCACATGTGACAATTAACATCGACATAGATCCCATCCTAGGCAGACTACTTCCTCGTAAGCAAAGGTCGACAATTCGGTGATATTTGGAAACACTGTACGCATTTCTACCCTCGCTAAATACAGTGCCTCAAAGGAACAGGTGGCCCAGGGCAAAACGTTTAGGCCATTTTTCGTTTTTTTTAATGCGTTCCTTTTAGTCCAACTGAGTGCAGCGATATGCATATGTAAACATATTCTTTAAAGCCGATCACCTTTAAGGTCATTCAGAAAAGGGGTTCTGTGTCTGTGTCTCTGTTCGTGGATTTTTTTAAATTTTAAAATAGCAGACTCCTTCTGGCAGAAGGCTCTTCCGTGCCGGAGAGTCCCAGCGGGCTTGTGCTCCAGGCGGGTCTGCGCCACCGGGGGCGCGCGCGGCGGTCCCGACCTCGGAGGCGGGGTTACCTCTTGCCGATCTCGCTCTGCCGCAGGAACTGGATGTTGTTGGCGCTGTCAGCCAGCTCGGGGTACTGCTCCACCGACAGCACGTAGTAGCCGTCGTAGCCCTGCACCTTGCCAGCGCTCAGCAGCTGCCGCTTCTCGCCCTCCGTCCAGAGGCGCGCGCCCTCCTCGCCGTCGCGCACCCGCTGCTGCTCGCGCGCCCAGGCCCGGGCGAGCGCGCGCTGCCGCGCCTGCTCCAGGATGCGCGCCTTCTCCTCCTCCAGGGTCATGCCGTAGCGCACGTGCAGCGCCAGCGCGCCGAACTGCATCTCCACGTCGGCGAACCTGCGCGTCCTGCCGTTGACCACGGTCGTGGACTGCGACACGGTCACGTTGATGCCGTTCTCCAGCGCCTTGCGGCCGCTGGTCAGCCGCAGCGTGCCCAGGTCGCTCTCGGGCGTGCTGGTCTTGATGAAGTAGTGCGTGTCCTTGCCCTCGATGGTGAAGTGCAGGTTCTCCAGGTAGAAGGCGCTGTTGAGCACGGCCGCCACCTTGATGCAGTCCTCGTTGGCGATGTTGAGCACGTTGGTCTGCACGCGGCCCTGGCTGACGGCCAGCATCACGCCCTTGCCGATGAGCGACTTGACCGTGGCGAACCACAGCCAGGACGGCGCGCCGCCGCCCCTGCGCCGGCTCACCTGGACCTCGGCCATCCTCCCCAGCGACAGGAAGGCCTTGGCCTGCCTCGCCACTTGCTGCTGAACCCCGAAAATGGGCTGCGAAGCGAAACAGAACGGGGGGGGGGGTTAGAGAGCAGCTGTAGCGCTGGGGGGGGGGGGGAGGAAGGCAGGAGCCCGGCTTCCTGGCCGCGCTCCCGCTCCTGACAACAAAAGGGGGAAGGGATTTGGGGCACAGCTCCAAGGCATTTATTAAAACCACCGCGGGTCCTTTGGAGACAAAAAGGCTTACAAAGCCCTGGGTGGAGGAATGCACTCAGATGCCCGTCCCTCGGGCGGATCCAGAAATGGGTTTTGAAACGCAAAGAGAGGTAACTCCATCGCGTATTAGTACAGAGCTTTTTAAAAGCGTCTCACTGGGCAAAATATTCACGTTGTAGCTTTTCTCTTTCCATTTCTGGATGCCCCTCCCCCCCTTTTTTTCCTGTGTCTGTCTCATTTGCGGCGCACAGCTTATCAGGGCCTTCATCCCAGCAGCTTTCTGCATGGAGCAGCCGGGGATGGGGGTGTTCAGGGCCAGATGGCTGTGTCCAAGCCACGCTCTGAAGTGCCTGTGCTCTCCTTTAGGTAGCTCTGTACCCTCTCCCGGTGAACACGATTTCTATTCAACTTCACCGGTGAAACTGCAGAACTGAAATGTGCGAGGATGAGTGGGCATTGGGACAGCTGGAGATGAGTACTTGCTACTTTGGGAAAACATTTACTTTTTTGAGACTTAGGGACACCGTCTACACTGGGGAATGGTTTAAATCAGGGGCATCTTAACTCAGCCATTTCCTATACCACCAGATGTTTGTCTGGCCAGTGTTCCCCAAATGGAAACATCTGTTTCATTCGCAGCAGTGAAAGAAACATTTGTTTTCCCGCACTTGGGGCGGCCTCAACGTCTTTGTGGGCGATTCCCTAAGCTGTCCTTATGCTGCGTGTCTCTCGACAGAGAACCTGAACCGTATTTAAACGGCGGCCTAGGAAAAATGTTGGCAACTGCATTTGTACAGTAAGGCTTAAGTGTTTTCAGACATGTTGGAAAGTCAGACACAATAAGGAGGTGCTTGTTCAAATGCACCAGGAAACTTCAGAATCTCTTCATGGCACGTTATCAGTGTGGATATATTTGCAATTAGAAATGGTAAAATGGCTCCCAGGCCCTGGAAACGGACGGGTTTTTGCTTTTTTAAATGTAAAGATGACATCTGAGAAAGGAATTGCTTTTATAAGACATGTGCCAGAAAACAGAGGTATTGACCCTATATATGCTCTGTGTGTGTGTGTGTTTCAGTCATGGCTGCCTTTTCTCTTTGTATCCGCTGAAATGATAGGAAATTGCTCAAGGAGGGGGGAAATGAATCTTTCTAAGAAACTCTGTACTCCCATCTTATCGTTATGGGGTGACCCAATTTCTTGATCTTTAATTATTCTTGCTTTAAGCTAGAAATTCTGGTGTTTCATTGTACATTCCTTTCTGATCTTTGAATGGTGGGAATTAAAAGTACCATTTTCTGAAATGACAGCTTTGACTTTGCAATTTTCCATTCTTTTTTTTCCTTTTTATTTCTCAGAACAGTTACAGGCTTCCTGATCTGTTATTTTCAGGAAAATTTCCATAAACACCCAGTTGTAGGGGGAGCCTTTGGTTTTATTTTTAATCATTTCCCACGAAATACTGTTAATATTTTTTAAAAGGTGAACTTTGAGGCATTGTTTGTGGGCTGCTAATGTGCAATATAGATCCCTTGCCCTCCTGTTTGTTGTATCATAGCCTTCAGGTCCCAAGGGCCATACATAGGCTTTGATGGGGCTCTCTGTAGAAACCTTGCACTAAAAAGTGAGTTTCTGCATTTTATTACCTTTTGATAATGTCTTTTCATGTTTTTATTAGCATCACTAAAAACAGATCTACGCTTGTTTCATCGGCCCCTGATATGCTGAACACAAATGCAGAGGGAAGTGCTGTTTTCCTTCCCAAAAAGAGTCAAAAATTAAAAACTGTACAGTTTGATTAAATATGGGTAAACTAGACACAAGCCATTTATCACCTTTCTATAGTTTTGCCTTTCATTTCTTACCGGGATATCATCCCACTGCTGACTCTTCACAAGTTCGTAAGAAGGCTCTGTTAAGTCAAATTTGGGAACAGGGAATCCAGGAATAGCATTGTGCAGATGGAAGCCAAATGTCACCAGCCAGCTGTTAACATCTGGAAGAACGTTCCAAATGAAAGGTGTTAGTTTATCCTGTGCTTTCATAAACTTAAACTCTTACCTTAAAGAAAACCCCGAATTCACAAATAACCACCAGAAAAAGCACGTTTGCTTTTATCCTGCAATTCAAAGCCTACTCCCCGTTGTCAGACGTGAAGACAATAACCCCAACAGCAGAACGAGGGCTGCAGAAAATGCGGAGCAATAGACACGCACGTAGACAGACCGAATGAACTGTCACGCGTGCCAGGTTGCATCCTGTGTTGGTAATAGTGATGGAACAAGGCAATAACCATGCGCAGCAGCAGGGAAGAGCCATGGTTGTTGAAAACAAATGAAATTCGTTTTGTACTCAGGAAAGGCTGGTCTTAAATAGCGGTTGTGCGTTACTGTCTTTCAAAAGTGGCTGCCCAAGGATATGTGGAATTCCACGACCCACTTTCTATTAATAAAGCCCTTAAATATTGAGAGTATTAAAATCAACAGTAGATGCCTAATAGAAGATGAATGCCGAAAGCTGGCAAGACTGGCCAAGGGCGCAGAGACTTTCTGATTACCATCAGTTATGACTTCAAAGGCTCGCTGTGCACAGGTGGAAACAAACTTTTTGGGGAGAAAACCTGGAAACCTTTAAAATGGTATTTTAAAATATTGCCATGTGACTCCAAAAGCCATTAAGCTTAGAACAAAGCTTTTATTCTGTTCTGGAGGTTATAGTATTGCAGAACTGCCCAGCAGGCCAGCAGCCTTATGGGTACAGTTGGCTGTAGATTATTTTATATATTAAGCACATAGCTGGAAAATTTGAAATTGCATTTCACCTAATATGTTTTATGCGTTCCATCTCTCTCTTGATGTTTTTCAGAAAATGCTGCTGTGGCATTCCCTGCAGGCCACGTTGCTAGGAGAGGGTGGATTCAGGAGCTGCGGGCTTTCCCGCCTTTCAGCCAGCCCCTGTCAACACCTCTTAAAGAGCCAGTGGTTAACTGCTTGTCAAAATGATGGAGAGTCACTTGTTTCCTATTTCCTTCTCTAGGGCACAAACTCTCACCTCATTGCCAGGCTGGCAGGTCCTTTATCAGGGTATCACATGGCTCTAAAATCAGTGGTATTCTCCTTCTTTTAAATGGGGGTAGTAGCAGGGGGTAGGATAGGAAGTGATATCTATCTATCCATCTATCTAGTATTTGGAGAAAATTCTTTCTCACCATTGGTGGAGTATTGAAGGCAAGGGTTCTCCTACTATGAACAATGTCTGCGTAACAGATCAGAGGGCCTTAAATTTGAAAAGCATTTGCAGAATAATGGGACATGAATGCAGATGTGTACTGAAAACCCCTGAAGGAGAATGCTGTAAGGGTGTGGTTGAATTAGGATCCTGAGAGAAGGGACTCTCAACTGGTTCACATGGAAGAGAGCTATGAACAGCTTCAGGAAGTCTGGAAAAGCAAGAGTCAGACGTGAAATGAACAAGGGGGCAGACTTTGCGAGCCACAGGGAGAACTGAGAAAACAGACATCTTGGTACACCTCAAACACTGAGCAAGAGAAGAGACAGCCCGAAGGAGTATGTATCTAACACAGGCAAAAACGAAACAGAAAGACTCCAAACTAAACCAAAGCAAACGAAAAACAGAAAACAGGAAACGTAAGTGTAGTAAGTTGGCTGACCGTGGCAGTGAAATTCAGGAATGAAAAGTGGAAGCAGAAGGATTCAGTGTCCTTGGAGGAGGGGATGAGTGAAAAAGTAGGCTACCCAAGGGAACAAGGGTAGAGCTTGCTGGGGGTTTTGTCTGTTTCTTATCCCAGCTGTTCCATGGTGGCAGAGGTGGGATCTGGTGTTTTAAACTGGATTGTGCACTAAACTTGGAAAGATCTTAAATCTATACCCTGAAAATTACTCCATATTGGCAGGAAAACTAGTGTGTCTATTAGTAGTGCCAGAACTGCACAACTTGGCAATAAAGATGGTAGGATAAGACGACAGAAGGAAGGTCAGAAACAGGATTCACTGGCTAAGCTACTAAATGATGGGAGAAACTGTTCCTTTGCTGTCCTGAGGCGATGGTGGTGCAGAGAGAGCTGAACGCCTCCCAGGGGCGAGCTGGTGAGCTACACTGTAGTATTTCACATCCATCCTTTCCATTAGAATGACCATGACTTGTCTACAAAGCCACACTACTTGTAGGAGAGGAGGTGGGATTGGAACTCTAATTTGGGGACTCCAAGTTTGGCATGTTTCTGCGTCTCCACATCACTTCCCTTAAGTGATTGGATTCCATTTCATTTCAGAATAGTGTGGTCTTGGGCTCTGGCAGGCAGAACAGGAAGTAACGAACTGTGTCTCAGTTTCCCTTTTTGGTTTCTCTGTGGTTCCATAGAGAAGTAAATACATCTAAGAGGTTAGGCATTTGATTTTGCATGAGTAAAGTATCAAGTTAAAGGAAGCGACTCCAGTGATTTTGTGCATTAACCTAAGGATTAAAGTAATTCAGTACTTGGGAAGGAAATGGAATTATGCTTACCTGTGATGTAGTCTTTCACATCATGGATTTTGCTTGCAGGGTTGTTATTCCTGAACATGTACAGGTTAAAAGGAGCTGGGTCCTTCCCAATTCTCCTCCAGATCTCTATGTCAGGTGTTGTCCATCGTCCTGCCAAAATGTCGTAATCTCTTTCTCCAAAGTGGATTAGTTTTGTCAGTGGGTCATACAGTCCCCCATGAAACCCAATGACCAGTTGAAAGTCAATATTGGAGTCAAAATAGATCTCGCCATACGCGGTGTACTGAATCTGTTTTAGCATAAGCCCATTGCTACTGAAAACAGCCAGGGGTGTCCCTGTGTTGTCTGATGCAATGTAGAACTCGTCCCCGCTGCTGATTTCCATGGCAAAGAGATGTCCTTGGAGATCATAATAGAGGGAGGTGATTTCTGAACTTGAATGGTTGTAGACATGAGTAATCCTGGTGGGGTAGGTGAGGTCAGCATAAAAAAACTGCAGGTGCTGTCCCAGGCTGGTTTTGCTAGAAACACGCCTTCCCAGGCCATCGTAACGGTAGATGACTGTCCAGCCACTGCCTTTACTGTAAACTCGAGTTAGAAGCCCCTTGGAGCTGTACTCAAAGATCTCCGTGCCTCTTTGACGCAGGAAACCGTCTTCATCCAGCCGATACTGGACGTCACCCAGCCGAGTGATTCTGTCCCGCAGGTCGTAGCGAAGGGGCGTCAAACGGGCACTGTTACTTGGGTTCAGCAAGTGGAGGTTCCCGTTCAGGTCATAGTTGTAACGCCACATGATCTTTTCATTCAGGTAAACTGTCTGGAGCTGCCCGTCAACATCATATTCATAAGCATACTTGGTAGTGTTGGCAAAGGGCCCTATTTTGATCTCTCTCTTGGTCACCCGACCCATGTTGTCATACTGAATTGTAATCCAGTACATGAGCGACCGGAAGATCTCGTACTGGATCTCCTTGATGCGGCCGTGAGCATCGAAGTGCTTTGTATAGGTCATCACCGCCGTGGAAATGATCTGGTTGATATCATAGTATATAACTCCGAATTTCCCAAACTGCTCGACTTTGCCAGAAATGTCATCAAACTGGTAGAGGTCGATGGGCAGTGGAGTCTCATTGATGACACCCTGCATGCTGGTCACTCGGAAGCTGTTGTCGTAGCTGTAGTCAAATCTCGCGTTGACCATCCCATCCTCACTGAAGCGGAAGATCTGCCTGTCGATTAGGGGGCCGATCTGCCTGTATCTAATGGTGCAGATGAAACCGTCGCTCTGGAGGTTTACTGTTTTGAGGACTCCCGCCGTCTCGTCGTAGGTAAAACTGACCCTCGTGCTATCGTACAGAATCTCCGAGAGCCTGGTCTGCCTCCTGTACTTGAACAGGACCCTCCGACTTGTGCCCAAGAAGGCCGTCTGCAGCAGCAGCCCCTCCTCGTTGTAGTCGGTGATGACGGAGGCGTTGCTCTCGGGCGGGTTGTAGATGTTGCGGTAGTAGCCGATGGATCGGATGGTCTGCATGGTGTGGCGAGCCACGCTGGGCATGGTGATGGCGGAGAGCCGGTCCCACAGGTCGTACTCGAAGATGTATTGCCGCTGGCTGTGCAGCAGGAGCACCATGGACTGCAACGAGAGGACACACCGTTACTCGGTATATGCCGGGGGGAGGGGGGGGCAAAAGCAGGTTTAGTGACCAAGGACGCAGAAACACTCCGCCCGAGAAAATGATTTTTATTTTCGAGTTATCCTTGACCTTACATGTCGCTAACGATCCCCTGCCTAATTGGCGTGGATGCTTAATTGTGAGGGGTCCTGTAATTAGTGGCTCAAGAGTCATGGTGTGCTGCTGGTGGAGACTGTGCCGCTCCTTCCCAGGCACTCCCAGCCATGTGGCAGGCCGTCCACGGATCTGGGTAAGTCGTGCAGGCGCGGGCAAAGCTGCCTCAAGACAAGGTTTCAAGGAGAAAACAGCATAAGGGGAACGCGGTGGTGTCCACAGCGATCGGTTATTCAGCAAGGTGGCTTTTCCCCCTCATTGCATTGAAGAGCCACTTAGATCCTGGTCTGATTTCCAGTGGATTGGGGGGAGGGGCAAAGCATTCACAATATTATTTTCTGAAAAGGAGACATAAAATTAGCCCCCAATTGATGTGACTAAAAAGCGTCAACGTTAACAAACACTGCTAAATGAACCACTCGGTGAATGCGAGCCATAAATGCCCTCAACAGAAGTACGGCCCCCGGTGTGGTTTTTTGTTTGCTCGTTTGCAAGCCTTTGCCTGGCATCTGTAACAACAATGAAACCTACAACTTGAAATTCCCGTCTGTGAGTACCAAGTCTGTTCTGGACCTCAGGTGCTGTGAAAACGGTTTCTGGGCTACACGCTGCTTTGGTGTTAAATTACGAGGTGAATAAATCTATAAACAAAAATTAGCTTTGCTTATTTTGCAAGTACCTGCAGGACAAAAGACGTGAATTTTTTTCTTCCCTGGAGGGAGCTTCCTCTCCACCCTGTCAGACCAAGGGGAAGACTGCAGAAGCGGGAGGACCCTCAGGTCAGCAGCCCCCTGGGGCTGCTGAAACGAGTAATCCCCTGTCCACCTCCCCTTGGTCTCCCTCTCCACCATCCACCATCTTCAGAAGCAGTCTGTGTGACTAGCATCTCCTGTGGGCAGGTCCAGGGGTTCTTTTTTACACAGGCTGTGAGGTCAATGTCCCGGGCACGGTTCCTATGGTTTGCATTCTCCGAAGGGGCTTGGACTATTGCCGAGTTCACAGGAATCACTACAGAGTTTCATAGTCACACCTGATGACAATGAAATACTTCTTGCTTTCCTATGGTCGAGTTTTGGCTGAGTGTGCCCATCCTGGCAAGAAAAAGGGGATAGCCTGGGTGGACTTTAGGGATTTTGGAGAGATGATGAATAACATTTGTTGGCTCTCTCATGCCTGCGGATGCGTGAAGGTGATCTCAGTTACTGCTGGGGTCACGGGCAGTGATGTGATCCCTGGATGCCCCTGAACATTTTTTCAGCCACATTATGATCACCGCTATCACCGTTTGGGCTCTGGACAGTTATGTTCCTGGGACTCCTCTGTAATGAGTTTAAGTTGGGAAACGCGTTCCAGAGCGAAGCAACAGTCCTCTCCCAGTTTCTCCAGGAGAAGCCGTCTCGGGGCTGGTTAGGCTGGAGGGTGAAATGTTTCCTAGGTGTCAGGATCTGCTCCCAGGAAAGTATGTGTGTAGGCGGCTTACTCTGTGGTCTCTCAACAAGTAAGACGTCGAGTGACTGGCTAGAGTGGGATGGTCGGTTATGGAGGAAACTATCATCTCACAGGCGTGGACCGATATCTCAGGGGTGAGTCTCTCCTAAGGAGAGCACGAGTGGGTTTGCAAGAGGAGAGGTTGGCAAGTAGGGTCCTCGCTGGAAGCATCCCAGGGCTGGGGGGCTGCCTGAAGATAGCGGCATCTGACCACAAACCGCGGACCTGAAGCTGATTCTTAGGGAGACCAGAATCAGACAGGATGGCTCCCGGGCAGGGGTGAGGCTGAGGGGTCGCGTAGAACAGCTCTGGTGACGGACAAGAGTGTGTGAGGTGCGTGCAATGATGTGGACGTGAGCTGGAGGCCAGAGTTATTCCGCGAGAGGCAAGCAGGCGTGGAGGCGGGACTGCTGAGAGGTACCAGAACTCAGAACCGAATCGGTTCCCAGGGCTGTCATTCATTTGAAAGGCAAATGAAGCATCCCGGGAATACGCTCTTCTTCGGCGATCACATTTCTTAAGAAAGGAATTACAGGGAGCCGGGCCTTTGCCTCGCCCTCCCTTTCTCTTACCTTCATTCCCTCTCGGCCCCGGCCGCTTTGCGCACGCGGGACTCGAAGTCTGTTTTGATATCGTTCGTTTGTTCACTGCTCTTAAGAACGGGGAAAAGCCCGAGCGAGGATGCCTGCCTTTCATACTCGCAGAAAAGGGGAGAGGCCACGGAGGACCTGAAAGGTGGCTTTCAAAAAGCAGCCTATTTTGGCTAATAATGCGGAGACAGGATCTACGCGCTTTTTACGGTCACGGCGCAGCCCTGCCGGCGGCAATGCAGGCCTGACGGAGTTCACCGTGCCGGCGTCAGGCGCTTTCTTCAATGAAAGACCCAGCACGGAGATTATTGACAAATGACTTACATGCTCAAGGTCTAATTTGCGAATGTTGTCCATGTACAAGCTTGGCAGGTGGACAGTATTAGTGCTTGTTTGTTTATAGCATAAATCACTTAAAAGGGTCCCAGACAGTGGAACCTAACTAAGGAGAAAGTGCTTTGCTAATGCAGAAATTCATCACCTCTGTACGAATGTGACTTACATACTGACGCTGAGAATAATGAATGGGCCTCAGTCACACATCGCCTTCCCCCTGCCGTAGTGCTCTGGGCGAGTGCTGAGAAGTGCTAGTCACTGCCTCCCTATTTTTTTTTTTAAAACCCTCCCCCAAGAATATTTTTTCCATTGATTTTTAGAGAGTGGGAGGGAGGGAGGAAGGGGGACAGAGAGAGAAACATCGATTTGAGAGAGAGACACACATCGACTGGCTGCCTCCCACACATGCCCCAACCAGGGCTGGGGATCAAACCTGCAACCCAGGTACGTGCCCTTGACTGGGAATCGAACCCATCACCCTTTGGTCCGCAGTCCGATGTTCTAACCACTGAGAACACCAGCCAGGGCGCCTCCCCACTTTTCCCGTGAGTGTGCAGACATACCTTTTCTAAGTACGTGTAACTCCACGTTTTACCATCGGCAAAGACCCGAGACACAATCCTCCCCTGTCCGTCATAATCCACCTTCTCGCTGGTGGTTCCTCGCTGGATGCTGGCGATCTGACCCGTGGACGAATAGGTGACATTGACGGCCATCAGCTTGCTGCTCGGCAGCCAGAGCGTTGGGTGCCCCGACGTGTCGTAGGCGATCCTCAGCAGAAATTTACGGTGGTCGTCGTAGATCTTCTCTGTCTTTGTGGTTCGATCAAAGTCAACGGAAAGGAGGTTTCTGCCATTAACCTGTTAGAACACAAACAAGATGATGAAATAAATCATGCTAATCCAGCTCCAGTCCCTCGTTACCCTTCAGGGTCCCCACCATTGTTTAAACACCGTTTATGGTGATTGATTTTCTTTGTCAGTAAATTAATTTAGCAACTTCTTGGGTACAAGTGCGAGGCAGTAGATTAACTGCTCCTTTAAAAGGTTTCATTAAGCAGAAAGACAGCCTGGCATTTATTCAAAACCTTTTCAATTAAACTTTGTAAACTTGAGCAACTGATAAGAAAAATACACCAAAACGTATTTGCTTTAGAGTTTGTTCAGAAGATAAGAAGGTGGGGAATAGGACATCTCTGTGAACTGCTCAGAGCCCCTGCCCCACGAGCACTGGGAAATAATTGCTTAGTGGATTAATCGTGGCCATATTAAATAAAACAGTGGTAAGTGTGACTGTAGCCCTGTGCAGAGCAGTTAAGTATAAGCTGGAACCCACATTACCGTGAATTATTAATGAGCTGAAATAGCAGGAGGTTACAAACACGATCATTGCTTTTGGCCAAATGCTGAAACGTTACAACTTTTTCGGATGCCTTTTTCTTGGATAACATCCGGCTAATGGGCAGGGATTTCAGGTCCTCCACTCCCACATCCACAGGGCCCGAGTTCTGTGATTAATTTACAAATCTGGCTCCATGCTGCTGTGACGGGGTCTCTGTGTGGCCCTGCGCCATGGTCAGAATCTCTGACCACGTTACAGTCTGTGACCCAAGGCGCACACAACCCAGCGCGCGTCACTGCCGCGGGAATGTGGCCTCGGTTAAATTCTACTCTACAATGGCCCACAGTGTTCGCTCGGCCTGGGGACCCCTCAGAGTGAGGCGAGGGCTCCATTCTCTGGTCGGCTATGGGGCGGTGGTGGCTTGAACATGACAAAATCTTGTTAGCTATTTGGATTGTTAAAAATTAAGTGGGAAAATCTTAATTTTACATGACCATGTCCTAGCTAGAACCTTCAAAACGGACGTCGATCAGTTATACATGCTCCCCCCCCCACTCCCCACGGTAGGGCAAAGGTAGGTTTATAGTTGTGAGTACACGGAACAGAGTTTGTTATTGATTAATTACTGTATTATTTTCCATACGGACAACTGTGAATCTACTTTTGCCCCACCCCATGTATTTGTAAATATACGCGTATGTACATATATATTCACGTAAAATGTGGGATAAAAACTAATTTGTGCCTTCTCTCAATGACATTAAACAAGTCCCATGAAGAAAGATTCCTTAATCTGAATCTTTCCAATCAGCTTTTTATACGTGAACAACATTTTTGATGCCTTAAGAAGGGGTTTTGCACAATTCAAGTGGTTTCCCAGGGCTCGTGCTTCTCCGATGGTGATCCAAAAGGAGAAACCCCCCAGAATGCTCAGGTTTGCCCATGTGTTCCTTCCTGAGGTTATTCCAAGCTGGGAACAGCCCTGCAAGGCTGGCTGGAGTTTCCACGGACCACGCGGCCGTCTTGCCCCATCTGTTCGTGTTTTACTTGGTGTGCATTTTAATTTGTATCTCAACTCTTTACTGCCTTCCTCGGCCCTCCTTTATCCCTGCAATATTTCCTGTGCTTAGAGCATAAGAAACAGACCTGGGGCCCCTGCTTTCACTGCCCGAGCCCTGCACCCAGGCCTCCGATGTTTTTCTTCTATCCAGACAAATATTGTAAGTGCTGCCTTTCTTGTCTCCTCAGACTGAAGTGGTGAGGTGAGCACTAGGACGTGGCCGTGGTTTCCCCGCACTCCCAGCACCAGCCAAGGTCTGAACTATTCTTACTTTTCTAGACACCAGCCACTGTGATTCTACACGTAAAATTTCAAAAGATAACTACGAAACATGTATTTTTTACCTCCCCATCATCCCTTCCAAACATGTCCAAACTCTCTGCTCCAGGCTGTAAATGAAGCGCAGACGTCTGGGGCATCTCCATTCTAGGACACACTTCCGTTTAATCACACCTTTATGACGTCACGGCAACTTGGCAGCCTTTTTTTTTTTTTGGACAATCATAAAGTGCTCACATGGTTCCATGCCCCAGTGACCTTTTAATAAATATTTTTAATATAAAAATATCAAGTTAAATGAACAGTTCACCTAAGATGAAAAAAAAACCCTGACATCAGATCATTGCTCTACCTACAGCTACAAAGAAGCGAACCCACACGTTGGGTCTGGCTGAGCGATCACCCTGAATTCCTTTGTGATGTGCATACTGCGTTTCTTTCAAGGAAGCGCGGACCCCCCCCCCCCCAAGATCGTGTCCTGCACGACTGATTAATCACAGCGGGCCTTTGACACCGGAAGGGGAGCATCGTTTGCCCCGTGGAATGCTCGAGAAACTAAGGCACAAAGACATTGAAACAGCGTCTTTAATGTTTAAAGACACGGAGCACCACCGGATCGTAGTCATGTATTGGGAACGTGACCCAGCGGCGGGAGGGTGGGCCGCTCCTTACCCAGCATGCTCGGCGACAGCACCAGGACTCCCCGTGTCCCTGTTGGAACAGGACTGGGCTGCAGACGGCTCTGTGTCTCCACACGTCAGCGCGTGCTAACTGCTCTGGTCTGTGGCACTCAGGTTAAAGTGAGAAACGGCACCGCACGACCGTGACCGGCATAGTGAGGTTTCAACAGGCCGTCATGCTCAGGTCTGCCTTTACACACACTTGGCTGGCAAATCTTGAGGATTTCTTTTTAAAGTAATTGACTAGTTTTTTCCTCTAAGCATCTGAATTCTGGGCATGTTCAGAAGATGAATTTTATTATTAGAATGGCACACATTATTTTGGTAATGGATTAAAGGCTGGTTCCAGAGTCCACCCCTGACGGAAATGAGGACTGTTTATAATATAAAAACCAGCAACTATTACGTGTCTTTTTAAAACAAATTTAACTACAAATGGGTAAGTGAAGGAACTGTCTTATCTTCATTCTGCTATTGTTCCCCACATCTCTGTCACGATTTCATTTGCTGGTTACTTGCTACTGTATCCACCCCCGCTCCCCTTAGCAGCATTGTTTCACAGAAAACGCTTTCATATGGCGAGTGTCTTATATAATTTCTTTTTCTCACATCTGGCGTTAGGGTTGTTTACGGCGGTCAAACATTTGCAAGGATGAGCTATGCACACAGCCCCTCTCTTGGAGAGCTAGATGCGATGAAATAAATGACCCACATCATATGCTTGGCTTCTCCTTGTTCCTTCATTCATTGAATAAATATTTGAGTGGCCATCCCGTGTCAGGCACATCCCTACAATGAGGTCAAATAACTTGAAAACAAAAAGAACTTCCTGCTAGGAAATAACGGGAGGTAAGAGAGGAGGCATCCTCCGTCTCAGGAAAGGATGGGATGCGGGCGGGTGGCTTTTGTGCTGATCCAGGTGCCGTGGTGGCCGCAGGTCTCCTGTCTCCTCTCTCCCCTGTTTTGCAGGCTCCAGGTTCAGTCCTGAGACCAGGTTTTCCCATCATCGCTTTCTCCTCAGAATTCCTCTCTCGGAATCCACCGAGGAATGAAATTAGCAGTCGGAGCTGGCACATCCAATCTTATCTTGAAAGTAAGAAACCCTTCCCTGTGAAGCCGGCATTGTCTCCGAGAGCAGCCACGCACACCGGTGGGGAATCTCCCTCCAGGGCGACCGCACAGGCCACTTTAAACAGTGCGTTTTCTGAAATGTGTCGCTGCGGCCTTGCGTTGTGGTCTTGCTGTTTTGAAGGAAACTAACACCAGGCCTGTGAGCACCAGTCTCTTCCTCCCCAAAGCGAGGGATTTTCTTCATTTAGAATCAGACAGAGAACAAGTGACTGAAGATCAGATTTCCCCTCTTCCTCTATTCTTCCAAATTTCTTTTTATGTCTAAAAAAGCAGGGTTACACACACACACACACACACTCTTATATATAAAAGATACACTTAAGACAAAAATCATCACAAAGAACAGTGGTCAACATGTTCTGCTGTAAGTTTCTGGGCAACATATTGCTCTTTTCTTCCCTCTTTCGGCATTTTCCTAACCAATGACCATGACAGCTCCTTCCCATCCCTCTTCTGCATGTGTCTAGTTGCCCGGCGTCTGGGTTTGGGTTAGGAATTCACAATTGGGCCTTTTGTTTTCAAAGTGCCTTCCCATTGTCTCAGGTGATTCTGTGCAATGGTGGGAAACAGGCAGGGGAGGGTGAATTTCATTTATCCACAATACAGCTCTATCATGCCTATATCATAAGCTAGTGTCCAGGTTAATATATTCCTCAGCCCGTGAGGCAGACATCACGATCTAGAGAGGGAAAATGAAGTTTACGGATGTTAGGATTTTCCCTGAAGGTTAACTGCTAGTAAAAAGGGGAGCCCGATCTAGAACCCGTAGTTTCTGAATTGCAGGTTGAGGCTGTGTCTATGGGGCGCATGCATGTATGCGGTGTCTTTGCATATCTGATGCAGTGAGCCCGGTGACCCAGACCACGTGCACACTGTGCCTGCTTTAGGGAGAGCTCAACAGGGTAAGGCCTTGCACTGGCTTCTGGTTTGCAGTGGCCCAAGGAAGTGGGGGTTCTGGGGAGAAGCAGTGAGTGGTGGAGGCAGAGAGGGGTGCAGGCAGCTACTGAGTCCCAGGGTCAGCGGAAGGAAAGGCAGCAACAGCCCGAGACCCTAGCACAGTGACCTGGAACACGTCCGAGCCTGTTTCCTGCCCATCACTTTCCCTCCAACCCTAATCCTTCCTGTTCCTCCTAGGGTTCTGCTTTTCCTCCTTCTCTCACCGAACTGACGTCTCCCCAGCCTCCCCAGCTCCTGCCTGCCTCCTGATCCGTGGGGCTGGGCCTCAGGCATCCTGCTTGCACAGCCTGGGTATGGGTGAGGATGGAGCATGTGACACTGGCTCCAGAAGACCGTGGATCTGAGTCCCGAACACCTGCCTTGCACCTGAGTGGAATCAGGACATAACCCGTAAGGTGCATACAGTATGTATGTGATCTACCGATTCTTTTTCCACTTCCATTTCTTGGAAATAGAGACAGTATTGTAGTAACTTTTTTTTTTTTTACCCCGAACGTTTGCTAAGGTAAATAATTTTGGACTGTTATAATAAAAATTTAACCATTTTTTTTGGTGCAGAAAACATTAATGGTGTGCTCTGTATTTTGTTCCCTCTCCTTGATTTTAAGTACTTTTGTTTAATTGCAAGGAAAGAAGTTTTAGGAATAGTTACCTAGTTATCTGATAAACTAAAACCTGTTTACTAATGGAAAGAATGAATCAGGTTCCGCTTACAGTGGTCCGAAGGTGGTTTTCTTGTAACCCGTGTTGTAGTATTTAATCTATGTTGTCTTAGATTAAGTACCAAATAGGTGGCATCAATCACAGCTTGCTTCCGAGCTGTATCTGGCTCACGATGTGAAGTGGAGGGAAAGAACACCTCACCAGGTGATGCAGAGAACATCATGCAAAGACCAAGTACACCAGCATAATCAGAAATATCATTACATTTCTCCTGAAAATAGTATAAATCAATAGTGAGGAGGCAGCGGTTAGGTTCTGACGTCAATACTCTCTTATGTGACCAAACTGCACTTTAAAAATACTGAGAATGTAAAGACATAATCCACCTCTTTCAATATTTTTCCCACTGATTTTTAGAGAGAGTGGAAGGGAGGAGGGTGGCGGGGAAAGAGTGAGAAAGAAGAAGCCCAGCCGTTGAGCGTTGACCTAGGATCCAGGCGATCGGGGTTCGATTCCCGGTCAGGGCACATGCCCAGGTTGTGGGCTAGGCAGCTGATGATTCTCATCATTGATGTTTCTCTCTCTCCCTCTCTCTGAAATCAATAAATGTATATTTTAAAAAAAAGAGAGAAAGAAGGAGAGAAATACCAATGTGAGAGAGACCCATCGACTGGTTGCCTCCTACAGGTGCCCTGACTTGGGGGGGGCCCAGGATGGGACCTGCAACCCAGGTAAGTGCCCTTGACCAGGAATCGAACCTGTAACCCTCCGGTGCCCAGGCCGACGCTCTCACCACTGAGCCATGCCATCCAGGGCTCAGCCAATTCTTAATTAACTCCATTCCCACGTTTGGAAGCCAATGTCCTGAGTGGGTGAAGGAAAAGTCTAAGATTTTAAAGATAACATTAGTAAAATAAGAACCAATTGACATCTGGGCTATTTGAGATTATGCTACCTGCAATTTTCTAATTCCAGGGAGGGATTATTTTTAATCTTGGAAAGACTGAGAAAAACCTTCTCTCAAATAGCGGCTTTTATGTTGAATGCTCGGATGGCTTGACTGTTGGCTAAGGGTCACACCCAGGGGCAAGGTGCTCACCGAGCGCAGCAGCAGAGGGAGGAGCTGAGTCCCAGGCCTGCCCTTGTGGACAGCCATCCACACGACACGGAGGACCGGCGGCCACCGCCTGCTCTCCAACACTCACTCACCCTTAGCTTTCGGCCAAAGACGTTGACTTTCCCTTGGGCCTGCTCTTTTCGGAATCTCCATTCCACCAGGTTTTGGCCATTTTCACCCGGAAGAGTCATGTTTCTCTTGGCGACGGTGGGGTTTGCTGTCCCGGCCAGCACGTGTGGCTCTGTCTGGTAGTGCGAGTCGAGGCCGCTGGCGTAGATGATTCTCAGGGAGCCATCGTAGCCAATCTGGTAGCTGTTCCTCAGCTGATCTGCAGAACCAGACGCAGAGAACGTGAACTATAGATGGGGATTACACACCCGGCCGGCTATGCAGTTAAAAGTGACACAAATTTCTAACATGTTGCCAGCACTCCATTCATAAGGACATAAAAACGCTTAATGATGTCCTCTTAGAAAACAGTAAAACGACTGATTCCTGGCATTGCACCCTGTACCGGGTTTGGCTCTTAGAGAAAGACTTTAGGAGAATTTACAGTCTTTCTCCACTTTAATAGACTTCTTTTTCTCATTTGCCTGATGAAATACACGAAGGCTCAACCTCCAAGGAAAGTGCAGTAAATGTTTTGCAAAGAGCCAAGAATGCACTTTTCTGGAGGCTGGTGTGTCACCTCCAATGTCCAGAAGCTTCCCCCCACCCCCCACCTCTGTATCTTTTATCAAAGAATTTTTATAAAGATTTACTATCTATACCTTGTATACCAAAAATATAAGGTGATATTCCCCCTGATATTGACTTTAAAAAAAGGGAGTCATCTTACATTTGGTACAAACCCACTTTCATGTGGCAGGTTACTGCTTCAATTCAAAACACTTGCCTAACAGGACCATTTCGAGAATAATGATTTCAAGCAATACTAATTTTAGGTGGCTGTGGAGATTACCTGGCAGAATCAGTGGGAAAAAAAGGGGTCCAAGAAGTTTAACTCAGATTTAGGAGTTAATCTTAGAGCTACGACCACACAGTTACAACTGTCATTGGAAACAGGCTTTTTCAGGATTGTCTCAAAGAGGAACACGGCAGGAGGGTCCGTCACGGAGACATTGGATATATGTGCCCACAGAGTGAAGACCCTCAGGGTCCAGACGCTACATAAATGGGTATTTGGAATTGGGATAAAATTCCCAGTGACCACATCACAGGTGCGTCCAGATACCGTATCACACAGATTCAGAAAGGGCTGTGCCTCCAACAACGGGACCCCCTGGCAGTGAAGGTCACATGCTCGGGACAACTGGGTGATGGCTGAAGAAAGGTCTGATGATACGCGTGAAGTGTTGAAATTAAGCCGTTTTATTAAATGGGAATGGAAGAGGACGCCGTTTCCAGGTTAACATTTTGTTATAGGGTGTCCCAAAAAACGTACACACACTTTAACAGCTGATAACTCACTTAATTTTCCCTCCTTTTCAGTTTTACTGATGTGAAGTATTGGGTGGAGCCAGGCTAAGCTTTGAACAAAGAAAATTTATCCGAAAGTGCTACTAGACCTTTTTTTATGGGGATACATAAAAGATAAAGTTTACAGTTCAAAACTGGCAACAGTGGATGAACTGAGGGCACACAAACACTGAACGAAATGATTCTTGATGTTTGCGTTTCCACTGCTTCGTGTTATCAGCAGCGCCTGGACCAGAATGGTCACCAGTTTGAAAACACGCATTGACAAAAAAAATATTCATTTCTGTAGGTTCTTTTAAATGTTGAAAATGAAGTTTATGTTAATCAACACCAACTTTATAATCATTCAAAGTATGTGTATGTTTTTGGTTCACCCTGTACGCATCTATAACTCAAACATTACCTGTAGGCATCAGGCTGCTTAGTCACTATCTCTGGAGGTTTATATTTACCACCGCCCCCGTCCCGGTCCCTCTTAGAAAACGAGGCTGCCATATCCTATTTGGGTGCCACTGCCAGTTTAAAATGATCAGTTTAAGATGTTTTCGTGTTTACCTTGAACCATGGTGTAGAAAGAATCGATGGAGGACAAGTTGGAAGTGATGCTGACATCTTCTTCTCGGCTGGATGACTCCAGGTCCACCGTGATGGCCTTGTCCATGTCACCGTGGAGGTTCGTGACCACTCCCGTAGGAAATGTGACGTTTGTCAGACGACCTTCACTGTCGTAGCTAAATACAAAGGCACCGACTCGGCGTTAAATAGGAAACAGAAGGTTCTCCTTACAAATACAACGAGCAGCAACATCAGCCGCACAAATTTGGAAGAGTATTTGTCTTTGTGCAGGAGCTGTGCAGACTGAGGACTTCAAACATGCTTTGAAGTAATCAAAGCCTGGTTAACACAGAGGAGCCTCACCGGTGAGAGCGAGAGTAAACAGCACAGCTCTCCATCTCAGCAGATTAGTCTTTGAAGTGTGACCAAAATCCGCCTGCACATCTAATTTGCTGTTTCAAAGAGAACATGTTTGCTGATATTAAATTCCTTAGTATTCCTCCCTATTTTCCACAAAGTAGATTTAATTCGCTGTTATATCAGTTTAGAAAGTTTTACTAACTACTGCTCTTTACGGCAGCGCAATACAAATATATAAAAACTTTGTGAAATAGTATGTATACACACATGTATGTATTTGAATATTTAAACATACTCTGAGTATCTTGAGGCATCTTTAACAAATTAATAAAATAAAGCCTTTGAAAGGCTTTCTGGTTTCTCAGTGACTGACATATTTTATAGTGGTAACTGGGACTGGAATGTTGGTTGGGACAATGAGAGTCTACCTTGTCCACACTGACATTATAGGAATGGGAGGTATTCTGAATAGTCATTTATTGTTTAATGAAATGAGATGTAGTATTTACTAACACAGAACAATTATTTGCTTTATTATACATTTTTTTTAGCATATATGAGGAACTTGTAACTTAAATGTTAAGATACATTTTAAAAAGCTGTCCCATAACCATAACTATGCATTACACATACAACCTTTCGGTACAGAGTTGATTTTCTGGTGACTTTTCCATTTGTGGTAGCGCTGAAGAACATTTCTAAAATGACAGTGTGGGTTGAAGAAAGAAAAAATACAAATTGTGGATGAAAAACCGGGGATTTCCTTGGGACAACAATATACCTAAGATTAGATTTCAGATTAATACTAAGGCTGCTTCACTAACAAAGGGTCTAAGCGATCTGGAGACCTGGACCAAGTTCTACCTAATGTAAGACCTGATGTGGACGAGTAGAGAAAGCACCCATCGTAACAGTGACACACAGAAGTTCCCAGGGAAGAAAAAAGTGGGGAGTATTCCTAATAATAGGTATAAGTACATAAGTATGGGGCAACAAGGGGTTAAGGGGTAGAAAAAAGTACTTATATTTTGTTATAAAAGGACAGAGAGCTTTTAGAGTATAAGATATTAGCTTTGAAAAATGTGGTTGAGCCCTGGCTGGTGTGGCTCGGTTGGCCGAGCCTCGTCCTGGGCACCAAAAGGTTGACCGTTTGATTCCTGGTCAGGGCACATGCCCAGGTTGTGGGCTCCATCCCCAGGAGGGGTCGTGCAGGAGGCAGCCAATCTATCTCTCTCCCTTCCTCTCTCTCTCTAAAAAAACCAAAAACATTTTTTAAAAAATGTGGTTAATAATTAGGAGACGGTTCTAGCTCATAAAAGTAGAGGGGATTCAGCAAGGGCGATAGTACAGTGGAGGCAGGAAGGAAGATGTAGGTAAGAGAACCGCCGGTGTCTGTTCAGGCCCACCGACGAGCTGATCCCATTAATTCAGCGGGGACAGTATCAGTCAGATCGTGGCTTTGACTGACTCGTGCTGACAATCTGCCGCACAGCTCAGCCAGCGGCAGAAACAGGCCCTCAGAAGAAAGCAGCAAGCGATGGAGAAACGAAGGGAAAAAATGAGCCATTATGTGCGATCATTGTTTGGGCCCACAAAAGGCAGAGCTGAAATGACCCGGCCCCTCCCCACCAGCCCCCACGCCTGAGACGAAGGCTTCCAGGAAAGAAGCCGGGCCTGGGCCTGGGCCTGGTTTGCGGCTGTCGTTGGTTTCCTGGAGAAATCGCTGCTCTGGAGAGAACAAACACGCCCAGGTTTATGTACACAGAATTACTGATAAAACCAGCCTATAGCTCAATCTTACCCTGGACTCATTCTTGCATCTCATTGCGTTTTTCATAGTATAAGGTGGAAATGTTACTGTTTCAAAGAAATGAACGTCCTTTGAATGCTCCAGTGTAAGAGGTAGTTCAGTGCCGCATTCTCCCCTCCCCGCCTTTTGCCGACGGAAACAGAAAAGGGTGCGGTGAGGCGACGTGGTCAGGCTCTGACTGACCACACCTGGCCCCTGGCCCGTCAGCCTTGGGTAAGCCGGTGCTCGGTTCACAGTGAGAACTCCAGCTTCCTATACAGGCGATGCCACCTGCCGGCACTCTGCTCGCCCGTTCCCCCCTTGCCACTCGCCTGCCCCCTTTCAGCCCTTTGGCTGGTGTCTGTTTTCTAGCTCCATTCAATATAAAGTAGGAACATCTCCCTTTTCCTGCAGAAAGCATCTCTCCGACCTCCGCCTCTGCTCTTCACAGGCTCCCCATGTGCCCCATGTCCTGCTGCATGGAACAGGATGCTGGGCACTAAGACGCTACGTATCAGCCCCGGGCTCTCTGGGAACTAAGAACCACCTTTGCACGTGGTGCACTTAGAATGAACAGGGGTGAGCTGGGATCTTTGTGGCCCAGCTTCACAGTCTTGCCCTGGAAGTTCTGCCTTCTGAGGAGCAGCTGAGTCTAAGTTAAGGCACCGATGGGGCTCAAGTTCACACGCAAGGGAGGCGAGGCCACTGCCAGGTGTGACAGCCTCTGAGGTGCTGCCTGACCAGCCCCCTAACAGCTTCTCAACAGCTTCCAGGATGAGGGTGCTGTGGACACACAGAGCATCAGGAGTCGGACGGGACAGAAGTCACACATGTAAAAACTGACCTATTGAAAATGAGTGCCATGTGGGCCTGGAGTGCACAGAGGTGTGGCCACGCTGGAGCAGCGAGGGAAGGGCCACCTCAAACTGGGGACCTCAGCAGAGCCTTGACGTAGACGCGGGATTCAGACAGGCAGAGGCGGCCAGGAGCCCAGCAAGGTGAGGGCGTGGAGGGTGTGGAAGGGTGGTGAGGTCGGGGTGGACGAGTCCAGCAGGAGCCGAGAGTCCTCTCAGGGTCCATTACAGGGTAGAGCAGGGGTGGGGAATGTCTGGCCCTCGGGCCGTATTTGGTCTGGCTCTGCCAAGGCAGCTGCAAGTGGGACTTGAAATTCAATACATCTAGGAGTTTTTTTCATAGCTAATTTTTAAGTTGATAACGTTGTATGGCCCAAGAAAGATGTTTTAAATAGCCAAATGACCCTTGACAGAAAAAAGGTTCCCCACCCCTGCGGCGGAGGGAGGCCCTGGTCCGGCTTCATCACTGCGGCTGTGGGGCTGAGGAAGGTTGTAAAGGAAAAGGCAGGGTTTCATGAGGCTGCCTGCGACACCGCTAAAGGAGCCCAGGGCGAGGGGACAGGTGAAGGACTTGCCGATTTCACACGCCAGGAAAAAAATCAGTGATCAACGTAAGGTTTTTAAATTAAAAAGGACCTCCTGTTACCTGCATCGTGTCATAAAGAAAGTCCATGCAAACAGAGCAGACAGAAAGGACCTAACTTCAGGGGGAGAGACAGTTCTTTCAAAGAAGTAAAACTGCATAAAAAAATTCGGCACATCATTATTTCGTTTCATTTCGGTGTGGATCAGTGACAACTTTTCCACAGGTTAGAGAAATGAAAACGAGATGGGTGAAGACATTCAAGTTGCCTGGGGACTCTGGACAAGGGCGTGAGTCACGATCGACCTTCAGGTACTTTCAGAAATGCCAGGTGACCCTCCTTTACCTGGACAAAATTAGAAACACAATGCCCAGCAAATGACCTCTGTCCTCTGACATACTGGGACCTCCGGTACGGAGAGGGGCCTTCCCAGCAAGCAGATGCCTGTGGACACGTTCTCTGTGGCTTTATTTAGTGTGTGGGCCTCGGTGGTGAGCTAACCCTGCCCAGCTTTTGCATTTGGGTGCATTTTCTTTCATTAAGCTTCGTGACTTCACAATGCAATAAGCTCCAGGGAATTTGGAGAGAGCATCAGCTTCCTGCTCTCCATTCCACTCATCTGGCCTCAGCCTCCAGCTTCAAATTCATCACACAGCACATTCTTCCAGGCCCCTGACCCCTCACAAAGGACCCTGGCTGGAAAAGACAAACCGCCCCAGGCGCTCGGCCACCTCCTGCTCGCTCACTGATGGGATGCCCTGATCTGATGTTTATCTATTTGTGTCTTTAATTTTGATTGCATTTTTGCCTAGACTGGCTGTTTTAGCCTTTGTGGGATACTTTAAAATCTCTTTTCAAGTTTCCTAAGCAGCGGGATTATGGACAAATGCCCCAGGGATTGAGCTCTAGCCATTCTCAGTCAAAAATGCTCTCTTCCTCCTGACACGACATTTTTTCTCTCTCCCCCTCACAGATACCACATTCCCTACTCTTCCCTTTCTCTTCATGATGTTGTCCAAATATCAATCTTCCCACCCCCACAGCTGCCCTAGGTTTAAAGTTGGTCTTTTTGCCTCTCCCCAGATGCAATGATACCAAGTCAGTCTTCTCAGACGCCACTATGGAAACACTCCTCTGCTGAACATCGTTAGTGACCCCTCCATTGAGAGATAATAGACTGATTTAGACGGTGACCGACACATGTCAATAGACGATTGATGCTGCAAATTTATTCAAGTGGCAACAATTTGCAGGATTATCTATTGTCTCAAGTGCTTCCCTGTAAGATGGCCTCTTTGATCCAGTTTTTAAAAATTATCTTCTGTTTCTGAGAACAATCTGTGTAAATCAGAGCAGGGCTTTAGAGAAGCAAGTGAACCAGAGATGAGAGCAAATGATACCTCCAGAGAGGTGGGGGACGGGCTCTACCCCTTGCACTGATTGTAGGCCTATGACACAGCCTGACGCTGAATGGGTTTGTTTGAAAAATGAGGCAGATTTAGGTATTGACACATAAAGTTTTGGCAGTGTCCCTCTCCCAAACCCTTCCTCTCTTCCCCCATAGAAGAGCGAATGAGAGCTCGTCCAATGGGTGTGTTACCACTGACTGTTTTTTCCAGTCAACACAACCTTTTCTGAGAAGACAAGACTGCAGGATGTTGTATGGGTACATTCTAGAGGCCTCTGGATGGGATCATGCTCCTTCTGTGTCTTTGTCATCCCAGAATAAGCCTGCCCTGAGACCTGCTTAGTCAGGGTACATCGTCTGCTTGCAGACTTGACCCAAAGGAAAGACTCCCATGAAAGACTTACCTACCCCGTCTTTTCCCCCCACTGTCCCTCTTACCCAGAGCGATAATCTTTTCTTCCATCTATTAGAGTTCCTTAGGTTCAAACTTCCTTCAGTTTAACAGCCAACAAAATCCAAAAATGTCCCCTCCACCTTGCCATCTGTTTGTCAATGCTTTTTTTCACAATGCTAACATGTAACAACCTCTCGTCTGCCATTGTGGTGAAGTAGAACGCACTCACTAACCCACTGTAACAACAACGCACCCGTCAAACACGCACCGATCCTCGTTCCTGATGAAGGACGCGCGCCAAGAGCAAAGTCAGAACAGAACGGGATTTAAATGTGGTGGACGGGGTGGGGTCCTAAGAGCAATCATGTGATTTGTAACACTAACGTGAGAAGAAGTACACTTGAGCATTCTAGGAATGGATCTGAGATCCACGTAACGTAACAATGATCTCATGGACAAATCACAATTTCTTTGAATTCTGCAGCGCTGCTGTCAGTAGGAAACCCTCAACAATAAGGCTCTGGATAGAATACGCCAAAGGCTTCCATCGTTAAGGTAAGCAGAGTAGTCAACCAACTCCTAAATCATGGGTTCATCCCGTACACAGGTGAGTGTTACCTATGTTTTACCAAAGGTGACAGGGAAAATGCACAATAAGTATTCTTTTAAGTGATTTTCATCTCAAGTGCTAAGCGGATCTCAATGAGAAAGGATCTCAGAGTTGCATGGGGAGGTGGGAGAGAGGTGGCTAACACCGGTTTACATTTCTGTGGGCTGCTGTACTTCTTTCAGAGGACTTGCTGATGGGCCAAATGCTGACCAGCTTTGCTCTGTAAAACCAGAAAGGGCAGTGGCCTGCCGTGCAAGCACTATTCTCTTTTTCAAACACCCCAGATAACACGCGTTCAGGACCACAGACAAGGAAAGATCCTTCCTCCCTCGCCTCTGGTCCAGCCCTTTCTTTGAACGTTGAGCCTAATGATAGATGGTCACAGACATGACATATTTTTCAAAATTGAATGAAAAAGGGACCCAGTGTCTCTTCCTTCCACAGTCACAATCACATCAGGGAGAAATGACAAAGGGACCAAGCCTAGCTCTGAAATTCAGAGGCCTTGAGGAAAAGGCATCACGTCAGGACATTCCAGAGTTAGTTCCCTTTTGGCTGGAAAGGTTCTGGGCTAGCCTTCCTTATGAGAAGGATAAGGATCATATACAAGTTATTAAAAACTGTTTATTGACTGAGGAAGGTTGACATGAGTAGGACACATCTCATTTGTCTAGATAACAACTCTTGGGCAGGTCTTGAAACGCACACTTGCCAGTTAGCTGATGCCAAGGGAAATTTTTGCTCCAAGAATCTGTAAAAGAGAACCGTGCAGCCCTCATCCTTCTGAAACTATTCCAAGGGGTCCTGAGTGCTCAGAGGACAAACCCATCTTTCTCTTTTGTCTTCCTCTCTGTACCCTGGCCCGCGTTCTGTCACACACAGAGCCCCGCCCGGGAAACGGCTGCGCTGTGGGTGAGGGCCAGGAGGGATCGGGGAGTCTTACAGCAGTAAGAAAGGCTTAAATAAAAAAGTAGGACGCCCATTTGGAAAGGGAAATCTAATTTATTATCATGCATCGCTATCACTAGCACTGCCATGATATAAAAAATATTAGGTCTGACAGAAAGGCAATATGCCTAACTGCTTTAGCAAAGGGAATGTGGTGATTTGATCAGTGGTTTCTTTTGAAATAAGCCTCGACAGGGGCCTGTGAAAAGTTGGGGAGAAATGTCAGAATCACTGATGTTTCAGAGTAGGAAGAGATTTTTAATTATTAAAAAGTCTCTCATTTTACAGGTAAGGGCGCGACATTTTGAAGAGGGGCTGTGACTTGCCCACAGTAGTCACACAGTTGGAGTAAATGACAAAATCGGGCCGGGAACCCAGGTTTTCCGTTTCCAGTGGGCGGACGCTGCCTCTCGGAGAAGAGAAAGAAAGCGGCCCCGGGAACTACTGAAAAGCCAGGGCCGGGGAAACGGAGCTGCGTGCGGAAGAGTCGGAGCAGGAGCAGCAGCGGACGGATGGAAGCCAGAGGAAACGGGGCGTAGGCTGGGGCGTCCCGCTCTGAACCGGAGGATGAGCGCGGTGCCATGTGAGGGGGAAGCAGTTCAGCGGGCGGCTCAGGAGCCAGAGGCAGGGGAGAAAGGGGGGCATGCAGACAGCGACGCAATGCACAGGAGGAGGCACGGGCGGGCCCGCGTCAACATTAGGGGGACGGCTCTAGCACAGCAGCGGGCCCTAGGGTGTCAGCACAGGTGCCGCAGGAAGCCAGCGTGTCGGGTCCCACTCGCACGCGCCCCATCACCAGACCGCCTGCGTTCCCTTCCAGCGCCACCCCGGCCACACTCAGGGCTCCGTCCCCTCCATGGCTCTCATGCCCACCTCCCCGGAGTGGCTCCCCGAGTTCTCAGCGTGCGCAGACCACGCCTTGTGTCTGTCCCCCACCCACACCCCGATTTAGATGACCCTCGGCCCACCCTCACAGCAGGTTGACAGCTCTGTCTCGGCGTTTACCATTACGATTATTTAGTTCCCTGTCTCCCTCAGTGCACCCCGAGCTCCCTGAAAGGGGTGCATCTTTTAGCTGTTGGCACCCCCGAACATCTAGCACCAGGCCCTGGCACATAATATATTCCTACTGCAGGAATGAGTGTCTGAGTGGACACAAGAATGCCAGGCCATCAGTGGATAAGCAGGAACGCTTGCTCACCGAAGGGCAAGGGTGTGCATCCCACCTTATCAGTGCCTACGAGGTTCAAAGTAATTTATTAACTTGCCAATCGGGGTGCCTGTGCAATGAACACTTAGAGACGTTCACTTTCCTTACAGACTTTCCTTCTCTTGCAGGCCGCATACTGCTTTTAGAAAAAGCCCCTCCCTGGGGGCTGGTGTTGCCCAGACCCGTCCTCAATGGGGCTGACCATCTGGGAACGCAGTACCCCTTAAAAATTACCTTAAAAAACCAAAGCTCTTTATAAAGTTAATAAGGGGTGAATGGACCAATCTTTCATCGAATATGCACATGCAGCTAAGTACAGAGAGAAAGTGCAGAGTCTACCCTTCCTCACTAGCTCTAGGTTATAAATAAGCACGGAATAAACTCGGTCCTTTAGGTCTATAAGGTTTAAGATGTAGTCACCTTGATATTTCTTGGTTAAGTCAGAAATGTCGGATGCGTCCAGATACTCAGCCATTCTGTCTTCCAGGTTAGAACATTCTTATAATCTTCCTCTTGTTACTGTAACTAACTGATCCTGCTGAAAAGCACCATCTCTGAGTAAAGAACTCCTCTGATTTCAGCCAAGGCTTGTGTCTCCCCTTTTCTACAGGTGGAAGAGAGCGAGGTCTTCCTTCTAGCTGGTGCTCGACATATGTCCATTAAAAACTCAAATTAATTAACTATTTCTTTACATAAACTACAGGTTTTCCAGCCTCTGCTTTTAATATGGTTTTTCCTTAAAAGGCCCAGAGATTTAAAATTTTTAAATTTTATATAAGACTTAAAATTCTTAAAATAGATTTAAAGGGAACAAAACCTAGTTCTTAGACAGTTACAAAGTGGTATTTCTTCCCATCACCATTTCTCAGGAGTTTTGGGGGGTCTCACTTTAAGAACCAGAGATGTACCAAACGCTGGGATGAGCTGAGGTCGGCTTTGAAGCACGTGAGGGTGCGTCTGTGAGCTGTGGGAGTGGTGAGGGTGGGAGGGACGCTCAGTGCGGACGGGGGGAGCTGTGAACAGTGTGGACGGTAGCCCCAGTCACCTCGTCTCCTTCACTGACGGCCTCCCCAACCCTGGGACAGAGCTCAGAAAAGAGCAGTATCCACACTGGGTCTGTCCTCGTAGCCTCCAGACCTTCTGCGCCCCTTCCAGGGTCCTGGGACGCAGGCAAGGGGTTGAGCGAGGAGTCAGGGCAGCCAGGAGTGAGGGCTGCTGAAGTTGCTTTTATTCTGATATCATAGGAGCGAGCCAGAGATGCTGACAGTCTCTGGAAAATACCCAACTGTCCATCTTCAGTTCTGTGACTGTAAAAATAAATAAGTAAACACAAAGTTCCCTTTCACGGGTTGTCAATGTGTAAGTTTCTTGTCGTGTTATCAAACAGTCCTTTAAAGTGGCTGGTGCCTGTCACTCAGTCTCAGGGTGAACGGTCTGATAGTCACTGTGTGAGGGAGGCTGCTGAGGCACCTGGACAGGAGGCTACTAGGTCATTCTTGTACTTTAGACAGTCACATAATTCGTTACATAATTAGATGATGCAACTAGATGAATTCCCTAGAAGAGGGAATTCAACACTTCTGGCAACTGCATTTACTCACTCTTGAACCACTATGGAGTATTTCGCACACCTAGAACATTAATTTGCTAAACAGTGCACATGGAAAGAGCTCACGAAGCCCTGCGACTAGTGACACCTGTAAATTATACTAAGGAGAGCTGAGAAATGTGGTATCTTATTATGTGCTGAGATGCACTGAGAAAATTTGACGAATTTTTACTTTTCTGGATTTTTTTTGAATAATCCAAACAATATACAATTTCCCCATTTCCCTTTCTGCTTTGACACCTGGGCAGAACCAATCGTTTCTTAAACCTGGACAGCAGCAGACAATGAGTTTAAACCACGTATTAATAACAGCACTGCCTCGGCCGTGTCCAGGTTGGTGTAAAATGGACAGCAGCCCCTGAATCGACTGCTCGCACATTTTTAAACTGATATCTCTCGCAACGCACATTCTGGTTAAAAATTTAAAGCAAAATCATTGAACGATTAAACAAAATGGCAAAAATGCAAAGCAGCCATAGCATTTTCCAGGATTTTAAGTGATTTGCTGATAAAAACCTCTCAGAGTCGTTCTGAATGTCCAGGACGGTTTCTCCTGTGAAGAAAGCAAGAACGGGGAACCGCGGGAACGGAGGTGAGCCCACAGCACCTCCAGGTGAGAGTCTGTGAAGTTCCCTATCCTATTTTTAAAGTTCTGGGCAGGAATAACAATGAAGCGTGGTTTCCACGTTTGCGTTCCTAGGGCTGGATGCCGGATGTCTGTCTAAGGAAAGGTGGTGCTCTGGGTTCTGTCCTGTGGAAGATGCGAACATCTTCATTTGCTAACAGCAGACGGAGGCGCTACTACAGCGACACTCACATAAGGAGGACACAGCGGGGCACCCGTGTCAGGCTATTTAGACGTGACGCAGCGTCAGTGAGAATGGACACGTGTCTGGTTTGTCATAACTGTGTTTTCCAAATGACCTGCGCTTTCTGCACACTGTCTGCATTCGTAGCAGAGATCCTCCCCGCACCATCTTTCTCCCCTCCTCTGATTGTCTCAGGACCGGTGTCAGTGGGAGCTGTGGGCTTGCCATGGGTGCAGAGTTAATTCATTATAAGGAAATGGCTCAGAAGCTCATTGTGAAATTGCTAAGCTTGAATGAGGGACAATAAAGCACCCAAACGAGGAGCTAGAGACCCATACACCCCTACATAAATGTGCAAAAGCTGAAACTCATTTATTTGCTCTGTAAATTTGAATATAGCTCATAAAAGATCAGAGTCAGCTCCGCAAATATAAAAGCTCCACGTATTCAAAGTCCCAGGATGGAAAGGCTGCCACCACCCTGGTGGTGTGCACACACCTATCGGCCAGAACTCGGGGCTCCTTCCCATGCTTTCTTTAACCAGACGGAGAGCCTCTAATATGCCTAAACATTTGTATTTTATGGGGGCAGCAAGCAGAGGACTGTGAAATGCCATTTACTATTAAATAATTTATTCTATTGCCCAATTCAATACACTGGATTTGCCTTTGTGTGCACTCAAGTGTAAGAACGGTGGTTTCGCTTTGGGTGTGAACTTTGTAAATGATCCATTTTTAGCAGGTGAGATCTCTGGCTTCCCTGGAACTGCTCGAGTTGAGAAATGATAATGTGGGATAATTGTTTTTGAATGGCACCAAGAGAAGCGTGAAACAGTCCCTAACAGTAAACGAAGGGAAAACTAGGCTTCTCACAGTGTCAGCACACAAGGGGACCCCATTAGTGGGCTGGACGGCCTGTCTACTGCCCAGCAGGTCGACAGAAGAGGGAGTCGAGGACAAGATGGTCCATTCAATCCCTAATGAATGATCACTCAGCTCATGAAACGTATTAGTCTGACTCAGAGATTTCAAAGCCGAGTTACAACCCGTCGGACACCTGCTGCATATGATACCTGCTGCATCATATCATCTGAAACCCACTGCGGTCTTCCTACTGCACCATCCAGCAGCAGGAAGAGAACACTGGCCCCTGCTCTAACTAATCACATAGAATAATTGCAGAGAAACTGCTGCTAGAAGAAAATAAAATGCAGGCCTCTGCGCCTGCAAATCCACCTGCGTGCCCTAAAAAGCCACCCTTGCCTACTGTACTGGTGACTGATGACATTCTCGGGTTGGAAACCAGGTTTTCCTTTCCTAGAATCATCCTGATACCAGGTACAACAATATATTTTAACTGCAATTCGCAACCAAAATGTTTTCTGACTTTACTCCTTAACACCGACATTTCAGAAGAGAGTGCTATGGATATAAATTCATATTTCTGCTCATTATTTTAATAATAAGACCAACTGAAGATGTCTATATTTTACAAGATAAAAGAAATTGAGTTAACATGTAATATTAGGTAAATCCATTTTAAAAAATCAACAACAAAAGTGGTCGCATTAATATTTTCAGCATTAACTCTCGGTATAGAGAGGTAAGGACTATTTCTGAAGGCAAGCGAGCATTTTTATGGTACTTTTTCCATGGAGCCTTGGCAAGAACCAGCCATAGATTTTATCAGTCTCTTCTCTGTAAGTCAACATTTACCTGTCCACACCTTAGGTTTATTCCTCTAGTCCAGGGACGGAACATGTCTGGCCCACGGGCTGTAGATGGCCATAGAAATCCTTTGGTCTGGCTCTGCCAAGGCCTTACCAAAGAGAAGCAGTTCCAGCCATCACATTAGGGGTGAATTAAATAAATGTCTGTCCAACTATGGCAGGCTACTTTTTAAGTTGATAATTTTGTATGGCCGGTGAATGCTGTTATAAAGATCCAAATGGCCCTTGGCAAAAGAAAGGTCCCCCACCCCTGCTCTATTTCTTCATTCAACAAATAGCTATCGGGAGAGTTCTCTATGCGCTACAACGCTGCAGGAGCTGTGGGAGTCACAGAGATACTTAGTTTGCATTTTATAGAACACTTTCAATTCTATTCTGTACTGTGACATGCCAACGGTAAATAAAGTTTGTACCGGGAAAAGAAGTAATTTGCTAAAGCATGCAAGGTAAGTAATCTGAGCTAGTTTTCCTTTTACATTTCTTTGGTAGGAACTATAACTTTTATAGTTCTTCACTTTTATCAGTAGGCAAATTTGCTGATTCCAGGTCTTCTTCCATCTATTTCTAATCCTGTAAAGCTTTAATCGCAAGGCTTTCTGGACACTAGGCGAGCCAGGAAGCTGGGCACGTGCAGATGGGAATTTGGGGTGAAACGTTCAATCGCTCTTTGCAACGTATTTGCGCAGAAAGGTGATTCTAGAGCAAGGATCAGTTCTAGGGACCGGTGTCATAAGAATCATAGAAAACAGGTGTTTTCAATGGGGAATGGTGCTTCTTTTCACAACCTCCTTGTGGTTTTGGTAAAACTCTGACCACTGTCAAACCTCTCAAATCCCTTCTTTATGAAATTGTCAAGTGCCCTTCAGGTCTCAGACACGCAGCACTACAAAGGTAGGAGGGGAACTATTACCGGTAAGGACCAGCACTCGGGGGCCTACAAACGCCAAAAAAGTCTGCCAGGGATGCCAAGTCCCCGCCATCTCTACTGGGACCCCGCATCCACTCATCACATGTCCCAGTCGGGATATAAGAAGCAGACACTCTTGTCAAGGCTCTGCCGAGTAGAGGCAGGGGTTGAGTTTATCCATCAACAACCTCAAGCTTACGCAGGCAAATGCGGCTCTTAGAACGGACTGAGCTTTGGAGCGGCTGCCTGATGACAACCCCGCCCTTCCTTTGTGTACTTTTGAATGGTTTAGAGACTGTCGCTCTTAGCAGAGGGGGGCCCTTGCTTTCCCAAGCCGAACCACAAGCATGTATGGGAACAAGACAAGTGATCAATTATCATTCTGATGTGAGGATTCTGAATTGGGTTCAGTCCTCTGTGTTTTTTTTTTTCTGTCTCATTGTAATACACTGTTTCGTAAAATGCATAAACGTTTCCTTAGAAATTTCTTAGTCATGTCTTTGCTGTAGACATTTAGAGGAAAATTAACAAAACAACTGCTTTTAAAAAGCAATATTCCTGTTAATTTTATTAGAAAAGTTATTTTTGAAGCACTGGTTTATTCAAACATGGTATTATAAACACATATGTATATGTATAATTGTGAGGTCCATATTGGCTAAAGTATTTAAAAATGCTTTTTGTAATAGTTGCCTTTACTGTTAACTTATCTAGAGGAAAGATTCAATAGACATACGTTAAATATGTTAAGCCTTGGCTCATGTGGCTCAGTTGGTTGGGTGTCGTCCTGTGCACTGAAAGGGGCTGCTGGTTTGATTTCTGGTCAGGGCACATGCCCGGGTTGCAGGCTCCATCCCTGGTAGGGGGGATGCGGAAGGCAGCCAATTGATGTTTTACTCTCACATTGATGTTTCTCTCTCTTCCTCTCCCTTCTTCTCTCTCTAAAAATCAATTAAAAAAGTCTTCAAAAAAATAAAATAAATATGATGTGTCCTGAGTCTGTATTAGTGAAAATATGATTGAGATTTATTTAATTATACACTTTTATTCTTTAAAACAATGCTTGCCCATTATAGTCACAAGACTGGCCTGCCAACTCCACCTCTGAGCCTCTGCACTGATTCCTGAGTAATCCTGAAGCTCTCAGAGGGGTTTGTTACTAGAGAAACGGGTCTTTGTGAGCCATAGTTTAAAAAAAAGGTAAAAATCTCAAATTTGTTTATACTAACTCTACCAATGGAGTATATCACTTTCTCTAATTTTCCAAACTTGGTAAAATTCATTTGTAGCCCATAAGATACCAGTGTATCTGCTGCAGGAAGGTCTTGTGTCAGTAGTGACTACACGGTAAACTTCTGTGCAGTGTCGAGTCCTGGGAACAAATGACACATTAAAAAATGGCCCACAGAGCAGACTTGAGTCTTGGACAGTACCCCAAACTCATTTCTCTTTTCCCCACCAACACTATTACCCTTTGGTGAAGATCTCATGATCAGAGAAGCTCTCCTGCCCAGCCTCACCTGAGGGGACACTTCTGTCGTCCTTCAGCTTTGGCCTCCTTGGCAATATAGCCTGCTATCACTTCGAAAACAGCGCAAAGAAGTGCCTTCCATTAACTTCCAATTTATTCCTTCCCTATTGTGATCCTAAAGTTTTAATGTGATTCAGTTGAAAGGTATGTTTCTCTGAGAAAATCATGCTGCTGGGTAACATTCGTTTTATTAAAAGGTAATTTGTCAAAAAGAAAAGCAATTCGAGCAACCGGAGGACTGCTGTATGTGTAAGACCCAGCTCAGAAAGGTTGAACAAAAAACGTTTGTATATTGGGTCATTCTTTCTACTGAATTTTATTATAATTTTGGAGGTGTGCTCTTAAAGAAAATAGTTTTGCTTCAGCATCTTACTGTAAAAATCACACTAAGGACCTCAATATTCATTTCAGGACCATTTTGCATTTGTCAACATGCTGCTTCTTTGTATCTAATTCCCGCTATGGTTTGTGCAGTGAACAAGTAATGGAAGTGATTTTACACATTCCTTCATGGCAAAGTACATATACCACAAAATACACAGTGGCTAATATTCATTTCATCATGATCGACCTCTCAAAATACGACTGTTCAAACAGCACACTGCCTGGGCCAGTAGTCCACACAGTGGCTGGATGAGCTTACTTTTTCATATGCTTTCACAGCAACCAGCAATTCCTGATTTGCATTTAGTGGTACGGTTTTTCTAAGTGGTTTAGATTCTGCAGTAACTGATTATAAAAAGTTAAGCTCTTCTATTTGATAAGAATAACATGTGAATGGGCAGAGGACCTGAACAGATGCCTCTCCAAAGAGGACATACAGATGGCCAACAGCTATATGAAAAGATGCTCAACATCACTAATCGTTAGGCAAACGTAAATTAAAACCACAATGAGGTATCACCTCATACCTGTCAGAATGGCTACCATCAACAAACCAACAAACCAGAAGTGTTGGCGAGGCTGTAGAGAAAAGGGAACCCTCCTGCATTGTTGGTGGGAATGTAAATTGGTGCAGCCACTATGGAACGTGGTATGGAGATTCCTTGAAAAATTAAAAATAGAATTACCATATGACCCAGCAATTACACTTCTGGGTATTTATCCAAAACCCAAAACACTAATTCAAAAAGATATATGCACCCCTAGGTTCATTGCAGTATTATTTACAACAGCCAAGATATGGAAGCAACCACAGTGTCCATCAATAGACAAATGGATAAAGAAGATGAGGTACATATACCACGGAATATTACTCAGCTATAAAAAGAATGGAATCTTGACATTTGCGACAGCATGGATGGACCTAGAAGGTATTATGCTAAATGAAATAAGTCAGACAGAGAAAGACAAACACCATACGATTTCACTTATACGTGGAAGCTAAAAAACAAACAAAACAGAAGCAAACTTACAGATCCAGAAAGCAAATTGGTGGTTGCCGGATGGAAGGGGGGTTGGAGGCCTGAGTGGAAAGGTGAAGGGATGAAGAAGTACAGATTGGCAGTTATAAAAATAGGCACGTGGACGCAAAGCACAGCATAAGGAATACAGTCAACAATGTTGCAGTAACTATGTGTGGTGTCACATGGATGCTAGGCTTACCAGGGTGATCACTTTGTAGGTTATATAAATGTCTAATCACTATGTTGTACACTTGAAGCTAATATAATATTGTGTGTCAACTGTGATTGAAGAATAAAAAGAAAAATGAAAAAGAATAATATTTACTGTGCTGATGTACTAATCAGCTAAGTCCATCGTAAATTTAAAA